>NW_001517097.1:232280-806888 GCF_000002715.2 Aspergillus clavatus NRRL 1 | reverse complement strand
TTGAGGGGGAGGGGTTGGGTGGGGGGGGGGGGAAATGAACAAGGAAGGATCCCGATAGGGACGATGCAGATAGAAAACGGAGATAGCGGGATCTGGGGGGGTGTGTGGGAGATAGAGAGATAAGACGGGGGAAGTATGTAGTCGTAGTAATATGCGATTGGAAGTATGCAGATTCCACCGAAGAAAAAGAAGTATAATGGATTAAATTTTGTCACGTAACCGGAAACTCCGGACGCTTGACGCAAGAATCTCGGCAAGACAAAAATAAAGAAAAAAGAAAAGAAAAGCAGCCAAGGGAGAGGCTTGGAGATTGGGATCTCTAGTGGAGTGTTGGACAGGTGATGCAGGCACGAATAGCTTCAATGTGCTCCAAGCAGCCAACGAAAAGCTGCCAACGCAGGTGACGTGCGTTGATACGGGATACGGACGAGCCGCGGAGAAGAAGCTTATCAGTAGAGAAGCGAGAGATAGTAGTTGTACTCCGTACTCCGTCGAAAGAAGCAGACAAGGAGTAAGTTGGATTGTCTCTTGAATCTGGATAGATTCAGTACTCACTCAATCGATCTTCGGAGGCGGAGAGCGGAACCGGAGCAGTGACCAGTTGGCACGGTGTCTAGCAGAGCAGTGGTTTGAAAATGGGGGAGGATAGCGACGAAGTTATCTGAAGAGGAATCCAGAGGACTTTCCAAGCAGCAGCTGCAATAGTCTCGAATGCTCGATAGTCCGCTCCGTCATTCCGCGGAGGACAGGCTGTTGGGATGAAGCTGAGAGAGGAGCAGTGGTAGCAGTGGTAGCAGTGGTATACAACACTACTACTACTAACTATTACTACTAGAAGAGATGATAGATGTAGAAATAATGATGATGATGATAGTGATAATGATAGTAATGATGATGTCTGGGGAAGTCCCAACTCTTGACTACCTATAGGATTCCCTATTACTACTATTACTACTACTACTACTACTACTTACTATATCCAAGATCCAAGAGTTCCCGGACTGAATGACTTCGCTCCGGACAGTAGGATGTGATGGCGAAAAGATTGGATAATAGAAACATCAACACTCCAACAAGATCCCGACTCTCTCCATGCGATCATCTCGACTTCGCTTTTCCCACACGTAACAGATTGTATGGAAGATGGATGGATTCCCGTCTTGGTCGCTGGCTGCGTCCATCGTCTTGCCTCCCGAGATAAGCCCTCCACCCTTGATTGGACCGGGGTCATCACCACCTTTCGACAGATTACGTACTGTGAATTCGATCCCTGGGGAGGTTGACTCAGCACGATAGGTCTGGTTCATTAGGTACTAAGTTCACTTCATGGGAAACAGTACTGCTCCCACTCCCCAGTTGGTCCTGTCCGGATCTTTGAATGGGAGATAACCTATATGTATCCATGTAGGTAGAGTATGTATTGTGGTTGATGGGTCTGTATCTCCTAGATCGCCTCTTCTAACTTAGTAAGTTCAAGCCATAATGGGAGTCTCAGTACTAGTCAAACCTATCAAAGGACAGCCAGGAGCATCTCAGCCAATCACACTGCTCTGATAACGTGTTCTTCTGCTCCAATCACACCACCCGTAATCCTCCCAATCGGGTCTGGACTGCAACGGGGATCGGCCCCTTGCAGCTGGTTCTTTCCTGCTGTTTTTCTCCACATCCCACCTATCCTCATGCGGTTAGTCCGGCTCTAACAATATCCAATCCTGATATATTAGCCTGGGTCCCATTGGTCTGGTTCATCTCGGGCAGCACTGCTCCGTCCGTCCTGAGAAGCTCTGGCCCAGCCAGAGTCAAATCAGTCAGTCATAGACTCTCATACAGTACCTTAGTACCTACTGTCATAGTCTCGTACCGAGATGATACCTAGAAGTCCTCCATACCTTGAAAAAGCATTCATCTTTTCATCCTGCTTTACGTACTACGTTCTCTGCCATTCCTTTAGTCAACTATCTCCGGAATACCGAGCAAATCGCCATGCACGCCAAGACTCTCGCCGTTCTTATTTTAGTTAGCTGATGAGCACTCTAATTTCTGCCTCGGCTTAGTCATACCCTACAAGACACCAGTATATCCTGTCCAGGCTGTCCGATGATTCTATCCCTATGTATCCAAAGTGATCCTGTCGTCCTGGCATCCGTCGTCCTCTTTGGACAGATGCAAAAACAACTGGATAATCATCCGATGCCCTATCCACCGCCTGTAAGGATGCTGCTTACCTGTGAGCACCCAGTACCGCGGTCTCTATCCTGTCGGTCTTAGCGTTCCATGGGTTGCCCGTCGAGGTCTCGGTGGCTAGCCACAAACATCACGGATTACCTTGAGATCAAAGGCGGCGTTGTGGTTCTCAGTGGTCCTTGCACGACGTATCCTCATTAGTATCAAAATCAGTTGTTGCCATCGTCATCCTGCCATTCGAGCCATATGAGCTGATTGATTTCTTGATATCTACGGAGGCCATCCGATGTTGGGCATCCTCGGTCACACATATGTCAATCTCAAAACAGGAGGCTAGGCTATATGTACTGCAGAGCGGGACTCGTCGTGAAGATAGATGACTCTGGAGCTTGGGATATTCCATACCAGAGTGATAGCACATCGTCGTGAGGAACTCGATGCTTACATTGGTGGCTAACGGTTCCTTGTCAGTCTCTCGGTACATTCCCTGAATAGATATGAAATGCCCCTCAATGAGCCTGTGGTGAGGGTGTTCGAATTGCAAATTGAAAGCATCTTCGAAGTCATTCATTTTACCCTGGGTTCCGGCTCTGTACTTTGTCAATCATACCATCACGGTGCATGTAGAGACGTCGTAGTTGGGTACCTTGGCCTCGCGTTGAGCAAAAGAAATCACAACGTCACCTATCGTAGATCAAAGGGTTGAACCGCTCGGTAAGCCCAGACTCCCTGTCTAGTATTCTCTCTACTCTGGTCTTGACCAGAATCAGCCCTCGATCTCCTCCACCAAAACACGTGACTTTATACTTCACCGTCATTGACACAGTCTGAAAGGACTTCTTCAGCATAGGACTAACTGTACATGCCTTATCCATGCAATCATTCCTCCACAGGTATGCCTCAAACAAGAAGAAAAAAAGGAAAAGAAAAATAAAAACGCCCAAAAGCTCCATGCTATCCAGACAAAAGCCACAACCCCCGCAAAGCAAAAAAAAAATGCCATCCATTACCCAATGCGCTAGCCCTACTCGGTGAAATTGCGCAACTTGGTCAACTCATCCAACAGCTCCTGCAACTCCCCATCCGAGATCTTATGCTGCAGACTCGGAATCAGTGACTTAGCCTCCTCAGCATTATCGCAGCACAGACTCCCTGTCCCCCGTCAGCAATGATTTTTTTTTTCCCCTTCGTTTTTTCGAAAGAGAGAGAAAGGCAAAAATCATACCCAGCTGCGACCGCTCAAACATCTCCAGTTCCGTATGCGAGTTCAGCAAGCGCTCCACCGCCTTGATATTCTCCTCGTCCTTGAACCGCGCAAACACCTCGAGGTAGTCCAGCGTCTTGGTGAGGTTTCTATTTGTTCCGCGCGATCAGCCTCACATTCACATGTCTCCCCCCTCCTCCCCCCCCCTCTTAACCTTGAACTATATCAAAACAGCTGGAGCAGAATAGCACAACATACTCCGGTTCCTCGTATTTCTTGCCGCCCCGGCGCTTATTCTCGAGGACTTTGTTGATGACCAGCCGCGCCTCGGAGAGCGAGAGCGTGTGAGTGTTTTGGTCCGCGCCGAGTTTCAGCGTCGAGGCGGCTTCGAGCTCGCCTTGCGGGAGGGTGCGTTTGCGGTGTGTGGCGGGGGGCAGTTGGACGCTCATGATGAGGGAGTTGGCAGTAGGGGATTGATCGTGGAGTGGCGGAGTGAGCTGTTTCGTTTCGTAAGGGCGAGAGATCCGGTTCTAGGATTGTTGTTGGTGATAGGTGTCGTGGGAGGTGATGCGGAGCGGGAAAACTTCGTGGATGTTTTGCGGGCAGTATGAGGCGGTGTGGGAGCATACCGCTTTCCCTTTTATTTTTTCAGCTTTTCCCTGAAGACATGTGGATTATGGAATACTGCTTGCTACTCCCATACAAGTCCACCACAGAAATATTGAGGGTATCAGATTCGTCGACTACGACTCTACCAAAGAATATACCAAATCCCAACGCCTCATGCTATGCGAGGACTACCGCTAGATAACACGCCCCGTAGCTTGTAAATCATATTTTCCGAAAGGCAACCTCGGCAGGCAGGCGGAAGCTAGCGCAGAACATCTGCTTCTTAGGACTGACCAGTCGGACATTGTGGATGGACAACTCCAGGCTCTCGTTCCCACTGCCGCCGACCCGATCTTCCGGCGTGATGGTGTAGCCGATTCGCTCGGAGATGCGCTGGCAGATGTCGATGTGGTCGTCCAACTCATTCTCCGAATGGCCCGAGAAGCAATACACATGAACCATGGGCAGGCGCTGAGAAGTCTGCGGGGCAAATAGCGACTCCTTGCCCGCGTAGACTCCGGCAAACGCATCGAGGAACTCAATCGCCGTCGCTGGAAGATTCATCACGTAGTGGTCGAAGAACAGGGGCCGGTGATACTCTTCCGGATGGGGCGGCGGCGCCTGCTCCACTCGCTTCCCTGTCTTCTTGTCCCGCCGCACCTTGGGGTGAATCGTGATGGTCACGGGTTCGGCCTCAAGCAGCTCCTGCGCAGACCAACGGATGAACTCGCGGCCGTCCTTGTTGAACGGCGTGACGAACCCCTCCACCTTATTCCGCTTGACGGCGTCCTGCATGACCTCGTACCCATGCGGGTTGAGGTCATTCGCCCAGACAAAGATCTTCTTGCGGCCCGCTGGCACGGCAAACGGGCCTACGCCCGCCATCACATCGCACACCATCTCACCCTGGTTGAACTTCTCCACGAGCCGCCGGTGCTCCGTCTCCAGACGGCTGTTCCAGTACACGCGCGCATAGTCGAAGCGGAACTCACAGTCCTGCTCGTGCTGCACGACATTCAAGTCATTCTCACCCGCCAGCAGCTCAAACGGGAAGGTGCGGAACTGGCTCTGCGACCCCACATCCTCCGTCTTGTTGATCACCGTCCGCACCGCCTTGTTCTTATCCATGAGGATCTCCGCAATCAGATGCTTGTACGGCAGATACTGCTCACGCAGGTTCAGATGCAGCACATGCCCCACCTGCGTGAACCCCTGCGGGATCTCCTGCAGCTCGTCCTCCGGCAGAATCGACGAGATGATGTCCGCATACGTCCAGTAATCGTAGTCCAGCGTCAGCTCATACGGCCGCAGCCCGACCTTCCCCTTCTCCACCAACTCGTTGATCGTGGGCGACCACGTCGCCGCCTCGTCATGCTTGATCTCCTCGCGCAGCAGCAGCGCCTTCTTCACCTGCCCGCCGTCCTGCTCGGCCACGTCCCGGATGGACGTGAGCCGCGGCAGCGTCAGCAGATCCTTGCTCTTGTGTAACTCGCCGCGCACCTTCGAGATATCCGAGTTCTGAAACACCGTCGCGGCCGAGAGCGGGATCGTCTTGCGGAAGAACGAGCGGTCGAGGACGCGCATCGCGCGGTTCACCGGGGGTCGAAACATTTCGGGGAGGTCGCTGCTGCGGAGCGAATTGGAGTCGCTCATGGGGTCCATGGACGACGCGAGTTTATATGGTATACTGGGTGCGTGTGTTCAATCTGATTATGGATTATAAGGCATCAATGTGCTTTGCGTTTCTATTCTTGTTTTGGTAGTTCTTCGTCTATAGCGGGGGAAAGACTCATCTTTTTTCTCTCTATTCATCGTCCAAGGATCTTATCGGTCACGTGACAGGTTATAGTAGTCCTATGTAGACTCCTGGGATAGGAAGAGACCAGTTCTTCTAAGAAGATGATGAATTCAGTTACCTCATACAGTATTTGCGTAATGTCTCTTTACTATATATATATTGTACTGTTGTAATGGAATATACCCAGCGTTAAGAAAGGTCACAGCAGCACATAAAGACATACCTCCATAGTAGCACTGGTATAGAACAACTCAAATGCAAACAAGATAAAAAGGTCATAGAAAAATAAAAAATACTTACATTGCCAGCTTGGGTATCATAAACACAATCTCCCTTCCCTCCCGACTACCTGCTCGAAGCAAGCTCAATCAGCGACCCCTCAAGCCATCAATCACCGCCCTATCCATTTCCCTCTGCGACTCCAGGCTCGCGATTCTCTCATTCAGTCTCATGATTGTCTCGTCTTTCTTCTTCAGCGCAATGCGCGAAATGTCCCGCCCACGGCTGATACCTTTCATCTTCAGATCTTGCCTGTTCAGAAGCCCCATCAGCTCATCCTGCGCCTGCTTCGGCACCACCACCTTGTGCGCCTCCAGGATCTTCAACGCCTGAAGCGCAAGCTTCGACGAATCCCCACCCACATCCGCCTCCAGCACATTCCTGAACCTCCCAGGCGTCGGTGTCGGAGTCATCGAGATCTCCGCCGACGACGGCGGCGGCAACCGGCTCCCCGCGCCTAGCTCTAGCCCCGTCCCCATCCCCGTCCCCGTCCGCGGTGAGGAGACCAACGTCGGCGTCATCGAGACAAAGCTACCCCCCCTCTCATCCTCCATCTCCGATAGCTTCCTCTTGCCAGGCGACGCATAGGTTTCCGTACGCGCGGCCTTACGCGGTCCATCCTGGCCTCCGCCTCCGCCTCCGCCTCTGCTTCCCCCGTTCCTCACCCCAGCCCCAGCCCCAGCCCCAGCCCCAACCCTACCTCCACCTCCACCTTCACCCCCGAGCCCAAAATTCGGCTGTCGCGGCCGCCCAAGCAGCTTCGTAACCTCCGTATCCTCCGCATCATCCTCGCCTTACCCGTCTTCGCGGGCGTAGGCGCGGGCATGGAAGCGGGCGAGTAGCCGAACCTCACCTTCACATCCGTCTGAGGCGTGGGGAGACCGTTCGCGAATCGTTGGGGCTGGACCTTAGTCGGCGTCGCGGCCGCGGAGCCGGGTTCGGAGCGCGAGTTGGCCAGAACGGTGTGCTTCTCGCGGGCCTCGGCGTCGCTGTGCCAGAGGAAGAAGTTGCAGCGCTTGTTTTGCGGTTTCTGACAGGTGTAGACTGGCGGATAACTTAGCATCGGCTTCTTTTCCTTTTCCCAGCGTACATCTTTATGGTGTCTCGGTTGGAGATTAAAAGGGGGGGGGTGGACATACACCATCTACCATGGTTGACTCCATGGTTCTTTGTCTGGAGCTTAACCGCCGGCGGCCGCTCGGGGCAGTTGCACCTCCAGACGCCGTCGAGGAAGAGACCCCGTAGCGGGACGGCGGTGCGAGGCGAAAGGCCGCCGACGGCGGATTTCTGGGGAGAAAGCATGGCTGTAGCGATGATATAGTATCTCACATTACATGATGATGACACGTGAAGCATCAGGGGGGGCGATGGGTTTGAATTTGGCAGCTGGGGACTTTGCTTGTCGCTATGGAAACTGATAAGCCAACGTCACAATGCGGGGAGGAGATCTTTACGATAGTCCGTTCGCTGATCTCCACTATGCCGATAGTGGTTCGGTGTCGGTTAGAACTTCAGTCAGATAGAGTGAAACCAAAGGAGATGATGGATGTTTGACCGACTGTGTAAGTAGCAGATAGATGTGCTTCAGAAAAAGTTGAGTCAAGGTCATGTGCCGAATGGGAAGGAGAACGTAAGCAAAATCCGACAACAACCCATCCATCATGTGGCAATTATATTAACTCGGAAGCTATAAATTCTATGCGATTATCTATAAATGTGAAAATGCAAACCACAAGAATGGTACTCAAAAGATCATCCGCAGCGGTATCATCACCCCAAGCTACACACTTATTCCGCAAGTACCTGTCGCAACATGGCCCCAAACGGCTCCGATAGCTTGAGAATCTCCTGGACCTCCGGTTTCACTGGCTCTCCTGCAGTACGTCGCAGGTGGTCTTGTTTCTTGTGGCGGCGGCGTCGCTCGGCCGTGATAGGATCAACGTCGTCCTCTTCTTCCAGTTCCTCAGACTGTTCCGATCCGTCGTCAGAGATGGCAAGGTCTTCAAGATCGGCCTGGATTGCAGTTAGACACGAAAAGCACTCCTCAATAGCCTTTCCACAAATACATACCTCGTCTAAGCCAAAATCACTGCTCCGGAAGGTTGAGCTGCCAGGAAAGGTCTCGTTCCCAGTTCCTTCCGCAGCCATCTTCTGCCGCGTCTTATTCAAATGCCAGCGCTTTCGATCCGCGTGCCATTTGATCAGTGAGTCGATCTCTGCGAGGGCTTTGGACTCGTCGATCTGGCCGACATCCTTGGCTCCATGAAGCAGGGCGTTCATGTCAAGCTTTCCCCCATGAGGTCCACGACGCAGAAACTCCAGAATGTCTTCAATCCAAGCCATCAAGGAACCAAACAGTCCATTATCATGGAGATGTACTTCGTGGATGAACTTGTAGAAGTTATCCTGGTGACGCTCACACAGATCAATGAAAGCCTGGACGGTCTGGTTGGGATCAGCGGACACGTCTTGCCGCTGGCACTTTTCAATGACGGCGATTGCGTCGTCGGCGAATTGTGCAAAGTCGGTGATACTGCTGTATACATTTGCAGACTTGTAAACGCGCACCAGAGGCTCGTAGAAGATAGTAAATAGATCCCGGAATAACTGAAGCGTGACCGGTTCCTCGACGATGCTGAGCATCATGGCCTTGTCGCGTTGTCGGGTGTAGAGTTTCAGCAGCTGCTTCATATTTGCAAACCACTGCGCTCCTTCTTGCATCTCGAGGTCCACATTGTCTACAGCATGATTCCAGGCGACGTAAGCGTTGAATACTTTGCCAACCTGCTCGGGGGTAATCTCGGGCTGTAAGAGTTCTGATCGCAGAATTGCCACGATCAAGTCCACATCCTCAGCAACAGCTTCTTCCCTGATTTCGTTCTTGACATCCTCATCGGCATTTGTAAAGGCCTTGAGCTTTCCAGCCAGGATAGGGTCATCAACCTTGGCGACCAGCGCATCGATTGACTTCTGGAATTGCTTGATGCCGTCGTTCAGCGCTATTGAAAAGATACGCTGGAGGAGAGACCGCGATCCAAACGGCTGGGCGAGGAAAAGATCCAGGACACCAGTCATCACCGCCGCGGGATTGGCGATGCGGATGACATTCTTCATCAAAGTGTAGGGAACAAGGGAATGTATCCTCTTAGCCTGTGCGAACAGCTCGGGGGAGTTGTCTTCGGCCAGAAACAGGTGGTAGATGGTCGCGGCAACCCTGTCAATTTGATTAGTGACTGTCACTGTCATTGAGAATGGTGATTAACGCACTCGATCCGAAGCCACTCAGCGAACTTTTGATACTGAGGACTCAACTCCGCGATGGTATTCTTCTCACGAATCTCAGAGAACAACTTTGTCAGGCCGTCTAGATCCCAAGATTAGTCGGTTAGATCAAGTCCCAGTGTGTCTGGAAGGATGACACTTACTGCTCTCCACAATATCGCGGCGAAACTTCTCCATGTAGACATCCAACTCCGCTGCACGCTGTCTTGCAATCTCGTAGAATCGTTTCTGCTCCTCGATCCTGATGGCGTCCAATTCCTTTCTTTTGTTCATGTCTATTGTCTCCTCTTCATTCAAAGTGATCGGTTGCGCAGTCAAAAATTCTTCTATGGCCTTTGACTCGGCTATCCGGTTGTTCTGCAGCAAGGTGCGAAGGAATGCTCGAAGGGAGACCCGCTGTTCCTCTCTGTAGAGCACTGCTTCTCTCGGATTTTCTCCTGAAACTCTGGCGGATTTGGTAGACCGCATCGAAGATCGGGACAACGAGCGATGGTGGTGGTTTCCTGGAGCGAGCGTCCGACCACTGTATCCTTCAGTTGTGCCCTGCGTCGACACAGATGAGATGGAGGCATCATCGTCATCCGCCGAGCCAAAGAAGCTCGCAGCGGTCGATGTCTTGTTCTTCCTCGGAAGAGGGGACAATGTCTTGCCAGGAAACTCGTGTCGCAGTCTCTTATGCAGCTTCACAAACTCCCCATATCGCCTGGCCACGAATATGTCGGGCTTGCCCTCACGTCGTACACGGAGGATGAATTCCTAAAAGACCATCAGCCGGGCGTTCCGCCAAACATTCAAAATTCCATCCATCCAATATCCACTCACCGCATGCTGATGGTACCGCACCGTCCGCTTGACCGACGTCACCCGCACCGCAGCAACGTTGACGTCCCAGCCATGGATGGCGTGCCCCTCGGGCATATTAACCAGAAGCCCCTTCTCATTCGCACCTCGATCCACCACCTCCATCTCCGAGAACTGTATCCGCTCCTCATACCCGGAAGCTGTGGGGATGCCCGACACCATCATCAGCTCGACAAGTTTCTCACATTTCCGCGCCAGCTTCCTGCGCTTAGTTTCCTCGAGACGGTCTTCGGAAGATGAGACGTGTTTCTTCGCGAACGATTCCAGAAACTATTCCCAACGAAACGAATCGTTAGCCCACAATTTCCTTTGCCCCTGCATGAATCCCACATCAACAACCCCCGACCTAGGAACACGCACCACTTGCAACTTATCCTGCCAGAACTCCTTCTCGCGCGCCTGGTCGAGGAACGGAAACCGGCGCACGTGATGCACAAAGATATATCGAAGAATAGGCAGCTCCGAATCGACGGGGGCGACTTCACCGTACTCCGACTTGAAGGGCGCCCCAAAGCGGTGCAGGGCGGTCGGCGAGTTCAATTCGGTGATCTCATTACGGACTTGCCGGGCGATCAGCTCGCGCTTGAGGTCTATACCGCGGCAGGGGAGGGTCAGCAAAGGCAATCCAGCATTCCAACCCCACCAAGCAGTGGGGGTAGAACACGAAAAAGGGGGTGAATTTATTGCTGACAGTGTTCTTGCTTCCCCGTCAGGATCTGGCCTGGCGGGGTATAAGTCGATAAGGGTCGACCGACTGGCTGAGGGAATCCGTTTGAGAGCCGGTCGGGAGCTTGGGAGGAGGGGTTCGCGTCAAGCATGGTGCTTGAGCCAGGGACCTGGGGGGGGGGGGGAGATTATGCTTCAATCTTGATTGTTTGCTTGCTTTTCTTTTTTTTTTCTTCTTTTCCGTTTCAGACTCGAGTAACAATTCTGGGATGAGAGACGGAGATGCGACAGAGATTCAGCCTCGGATGCGAGATGGTCGGAATCCGTCTGCCTAATATGCTGGCACAAGAGTCGTTGATTTTCGGGGTAGGAGGGGGATGACGTCTCTGCGATCCAATGCCAAGCGGGCAGGACTCGTCGCTTTTTGTCTTGCTGGGAGAGAAGATACTCTCTGGAGATAATGCTACAGAGAACAAAAGGAGTAGAACAATAAATAATTAAGAGCTTTCTTCAAGAAGGAAGAAAGTCCACTAATATGAGGAAATAGAGTCGACAACTTTGAGGAGGAAGCGAGGAACCGTGAACTCACAGGAGGAGAGTTGAGCGTCGTCAGTTCTTCCTTCCAGCCAGTGACAAATCCATTAATTATCCACCAGCCAACCGAAATGTGGCTACCTAGTCTAATTTGTAGTACTCCATAGTATAGACTCCTGTTCCCCTTGTACGGAGTTCAACTGACTGGTCCTCGATTCTCCTATAACAGTATTTTCCTTGCAGTCCCACTGAGTCCGAACACGTCCAGCTGGGGGTCTCAGCCCTGTAGCCCCGCTATGTGTGCATACTTTTTCCCTAGAAAGGCATCGTCGATAGTTGATACCCAGAAGAGTCTCAGACACGTGAGACTCGGCCGGACTCGACTGTCCAATTAATTCTGAAGATCTTACGAGCTTACGCCTAGCCTTAGCAAGACTACATGATTCCTGGGGGGAAGGATTGAATGAGATAAATTCCCCGTAGTGGGAGTGATTGGCAGAACACTCATCTGATCTGAAGCCAGGAAGATCGCTCAATGAAACAGGGTGGACCAACGGAATACATATAAACAATAGCATAGTCAATTATCCTTGTATACAAGAGCCAATTCAAGCCAAGCATAACCAATTAATCAAGGGAGCGGACAGTGTCCCACCCCCGTGAGTTCGATTCTTGTGAGGGCCACCTCCGAGCAACGCAGAACAGTGGAGAGTGACAGTCAAAGCAGAGAGCCAGCAAGGTCGAAAGTTGCCAGGGATTGCCGATCCTCTAGCGTATAAGGAGACACGCTTCCAAAAGCACAAAAGAACAGACGCCAAACCAGATAGGTCCCAAACTCCAAAAGCAAACGGCGCAGAGAAAACGAGCGACGACAGAACATCCAAGTCATTTTGGCATTTTAGAAAAGATCCATATCAACATCCTGTGGCCACCCTTGATTCATGTAAGCGATACTGTCCTGGACATCGAGCGGAGGAAACATCTGGTCAAGGTTCTGCATGCCGGGCAGGTGGCACGGATGGGACATGTCCATCGCACCGAGTCCGAGATTGGCCTGGTGTCCATACAGAGGGAAATCCAGCTTCTTCTGTTCGGTGTGCTCCTGCAGACCCGCCACCCCTTCGTCCATATGGCAGTGACTGGGAGAATAGAACGGGAGACCGGAGTGCTGCAGTGGCGAGGCATTGGAAATAGACGGGTCTCGGGAGAAGGAGTTCAACGCATTGACCTCGGATGAGCTAGGTGGTGTGAGCAGCTGCATATTCAGAGTCGTGAACTCCTCGTCCAGATTCTGCACCTCGAGCTGGTTCCAATCCAAGTCGAAGTTCAAGCTGCTGGTGTCGGTGGATGCAATGGGAGAGCCATCGAAACCCATGGATGTGGCAACCAGATCTGGAACCGGTGATGCAGAGTCTAGAGATTGGCGCTGGAAGTCCGACGGAAGAATCAGACCATTGGGATCTGCTGCTTCCAGCTGGGACTGGAACGCCTGGAAATCCAATGAAGTGGTCGGTAGCGGACTAAAAGCATTCACTCCACCAGCAAGATCCGCATAAGGGCCGGTCTCGGTGAAGAGCGGGAAATCTTCACTGGCGGTCTGCGTGGGAGGATCGGCAAACGAGAAGGGTGGATTTTGTGGGTAAGAAGCGACAGACTCGAATGGCGAAGGAGTAGGACGGGTGGCAGGGGTGAGGATCTCCTGAGCCTTTGAGCTTGGAGTCGCAATGCTAGGCGTCTGCGAGGCGGCTCTCGTAGATGCTTTCTTGCTATTTCTGCCATTATGCTTAGAACGCACATAGACCCAGCCATGCGCCTTCTCCATGTGCTGCTTGCAGTTGCTCTCTCTCTTCGACTGATAGCTACAGGGCGCGAAGGTACATTTGTACAGAGCGGGTGCTTTAGAGTGCTTGTCATTGATGTGACGATCTCGCTCCTTTTCTGTGGGCCATCCAACCTCGAAATACTTGCAGGAGTCGTCGTTGCACTTCCACGGCCGCGAATGGGTCTTCTCGTGTTTCCTGGCAGAGAGTCAGCATGCCACTAATGAAAAACAAATGAGGGGAACGGGAAGGCTCACGTCAGATCGCAGGGTCGCTTGAAGACTTTGTCACAGTCCTTGCACTTTTGATTAATGTCCATTGGAGGAGCATTCTTCTTGCGACGAGCCATGGACCGTTCGACACCCTCATCGACGGATCCAATGCTCAGAGAACGCTTGATCGAGGGTGTGGCGCCCTCCTCATAGGGCTTTCCGGTGCGTAGTGAAATCATTTCGCCGTCTTTGTGAACTACGAGTTCAGCAGGTCGTCCATTCTTGGACAACCCGCCTTCCAATGTCACAGGGTCACTACTGGGATGGTTAAATGCATACAACAATTCGAGAGAAGTGGGTAAGAATATACCTCGAGGCACTAGCCCGTGCTGGCTTCTCGTTGGAAGACATCTGGTTTCGCGATGCATTGATCATTGCTGCGTACTGGTGAATCTGTGCGACGAGGTCAAGGAAGTAGCCGTTAGTGTAAGGCCGGTCTGTTGGCAGCCGTTGATCGCGAGAGTTGAGATGCTGAACAGTCGAATAAAGACACTGAATCGTAAACTCGCAAAAGCCGATATACGACGCCCTGGTGGTCGCATAATGCTTCAAACCGAATAAAAACAATGAGCAGTGCACCAAACGCCTTTTGCCTGAAATCCACTTACCGGAGCGAGCCACAGGAGTGTCTTTTCAAGATCACGGAGGCAGTTGATTTCTTTACTGACGATCCGCTGAGGAACACTGCGAACAAGTGGGTGGAATGCTTTGAGTTTCTCCTCACCGAGAATCGGAACAAGGAGGTTCTTTTCTATCTGCTTGCAAGCACGCGCGCCCAATTGGTACTTCGCGATTTGCTTAGGGTTGATCGCAGAGATCGAACTGGTAATGGCTGACTGGGTCATCTGAGAGCCAGACATGCCAGACACTTGGGGCTCAAAGGACAGCTGTCCAGCTTTCACTGTAGCCGAACTATTAGTGGATGTCGCAGAGCGGGGAAAGTGATGGTCTGAAACATACCTTTACTCTTGTTGGATGCTGACAGGGCTTCACTTCCGAGGGAGGTGCCCAACCCACTATCCGAGGCATGGGAATGGCTTTTGCGGACCTTGCGGGGAGGCTCCATCTGGGGCGAGTGTGGACGCTTGGTGGGCTTATCCGCCAATGGTTCCGAGTCGAAGTGAGCTTGGAGAACACCTCGAGGGACAGGAAGGTCGTTGTCGCTAGAAGAGTTGAGTGGACCGGTGGCATCAAGAGAGTCAAGGTCAAGGTGGTTCAAGATGTTGGCCATGCGCTGCTCTCCGGCGGCGATAGCCTCGAGGCTTCTGGGGCATGTAGGAGAGCGACGGGGAAGGGTCCGGAAGTTAAGGACCGGATCCTGATCTCCTGAAGCTGGGGAAGGCGAGTGGAATGTCTCTGCCCTTCTCAAATACGGACTCGAAGGACCATCATGGCTTTCAGGAGATGCGGACGTGATGAGGGAGGGAGGTGCTGTCTTTAAGGGCCGGCGACGCGGATGAATCCGGGTCGGCTCAGCCTGGGGAGCAGACATGGCTGAGAGGCAAGCACGAGTCACAAGAGAAGACAGACTTCGCAGGTCAGCGGAAGCGAACAGGGTAGCGCGGATGCTGACCAGCTGCGGTGACTCACTCACACGCGGAGTAATCAAATGAATTCGAAGCGATGATTGTTTTGAGCGATGCAAATGACGTACATGCGAGTCAATGGCGCGGTGTCTATTCGAAGTTAGCCTGATTAAGTGTCGAGCAACAGCAGCAGCAGTAGCTGGAGGATATATAGTTGAATAGAGCCACGGCACTCACTGTGATGGAAGAATGCTGATGAGTTGGCGATGGCAGCGATGCAGTGCTCTGTAGGATGTTGCACGTTTGGTTGAGATGGATGAAGTGCTCGTTGATAGCGGGCTCACGATGAGATGGAGACCACTGTCCTGGACGATGGATGGATTGATAAATGAAAGGCGATGGAGAACAAATATGAATGTGATATAGAAACGTGGTCGGATGGAGTAGAAGTATGATTGAGACGGGTCGGATGAGAAGGCATATAACGAGGGATCGAGCAGTCTATGGGAAGACTTATGGCGGGCCTTGTTGTCCCAATACCTCTCTCACTCTCTCTTGTCCTCTTGGTACAAGTAGATGGATACTTTGGACAATAACAACAACGGCAAATGCGATAATTAAACGAAAATTAAAGAGGGAATAGCAAAAATCGAACTCACAGGCGGGGGAGGATGATGAAAAAAGAAAAATGGATGGGATGAATGGAATGCGATAGGGTGGATAGATAGATGGATAGATGGATAGATAGACAAGACAGCGAGGATGGATGATTATTGATGATGATGATGGTATGAGCAGGACAACCTCAGCAGGCGCTGGGAGGCCGTTTTGGCCCAGCAGCGGACCTGTTGGACCGCAGGCTGCGGCGGCTTCGACGACGTTCAGGTGTCTGCCTGATAGACGAGCACGCTAGGCTGAGATAGGGAAGGTGTGGTCGGGTTGTTCTTTACTCTGATTGGCCTGCTTACACTCAATGATCATTGATGACCCATTTCAACTGGCGCTTTACCTTATCAGTCATCGGCGCAGTCACTTAGCGGTATTTATTGTTGTCTCTGTCCTCTGATGTGGTAAACCTATGTAATCTTTTACGGTGTATTTATTGTGTATTCAGCATCGTCTAGAATTGTGATACAATTCGACAATGATGATGAGTTTACATTGTCAATCCAAAGCATCTCCCGTCGTCTTTACTAATCTTGGAAACCCACAGTCGTTGGAATAATCGTCACTCGGGAGTCGCTGTCAGTAGTTAACCATTCCCTGAAATAAAGGGGCACTGTCTCTTTGTCGAGTGGTAACAATGTATCATTTCTGTATTGCACTGCCTGTTCCTAGTGTGAAACGTGAACGGGCCGGACAGTTCCATGATCCGAAAAATACAATACCAGCGGAGTCGGACACTTTGGGACGCCGACCGCGAGAGAGCCGCAAGTCCGCAACCTAACCGTTTCAGGGCCATTCTCTTCTAAGTTCTGAGGACCTTTTGGACAGCAAGTAGTAGTAGCCAGTAGCCACTCCTCTAGACGCGAGGGATGTCTCACTTTTCCATCTCGGACTGGCCCCTTTTCGAACAGGGTTCAATTCTTGTTGAGAACACTAAAATTTGACAAGCAGGTTACTTGAAGACTTGAAGTTGAGGGGGTGAGATCTTGGGAAGTTGGGATTGACTGATTTGTTGATCTTCCGCTTTCCAACACCCTTCTTTGTCCAGTGAGCAAGAGCCTCGTAGCCAGTGGGCGTCGATTGAAAAGACCACCACCACCAACAACAACAACCAACACCTGCTGGATTCGTATTTGTAACTTGTTCTCATCCTTTTTGACACACTAAAGTAATGCAGGCTACTACTAAACTACTCAAGTTCTATCTAACTACCAGTACTCCGTAGCACTGGCTGCATCTCGTCGTGCCACCATGCACGTCGGTGGCTATGTGCGGAGGATGTCTACGAGCCTCATCTTCTAGTCCGCATCGTCGACCGCTCATTATGCGCCTCAGTCCAATCATATTCCTTGGAGAGTCTTGATATGTCGGTGACTGTTCCCGAGATATCGTCCTTGTCTGTTGGTGGCTTGGTGCATATTGTGCATGACAGGAGGAGGCGGGAATCTAGAAGGCCACTGTCCCACTCCCATCAGCTTTTGTATTTGTTTCTCTCATCAAATGATCGAACGAAAAATGACTGGGGAACAGTCTACTACAGTAGCTGCAAAAGAACTGCAATGAACACTACTGTAAACAGCGTGGCAGATACTCCGACTCCGCCACAAGTGGGATGTTGCTTACTGGCTTACACTATCATAAAGGGATGTCCAACTCTCATAAGCGCAACTTTGCAGTCGAACTTCCATTGGCATGGTCCATGGCTCATTTTCTCTTCCTCTCAAATAATAATATGTCTGCCACCTGTAAAAGAGATTCCAGGTCCATCAAATCAAACAACCGTTTTTCTTCCATTGAATCTTGTTGCATTCGATTCGAATCCCTGCCAACACAATATCCAGAAACTCGGTACCCTGCGGAATTATCAAGCCCAGATTCATCTGCTCGGCGCAGTGATCGGTGGTGCCCCTGTCCTCTGACCTGGTCTTCTATTTTTTTGCTCTCGGACATCCCGGATTAGCTAGAGACTTTCGATGCTTGTCACCTAACCCCTTGTACCGTGTACCCCGAGTACCCCGAGGCATTGCGACAACTGTTCTATTCCAGGGTAGGCTACAGCATTCTCCGGGTACTAGATCGAACTACTGCTGGTACCTTCGTTGTCTAGATAGTCTCCTTAGAGCCATCATCTCCTGATTGTTTCTTCCACGCGTTGTCCGCGCAATCCCCTCAATCAAAAAGTCGATGCCTACATCTATATAGGTATGCACTTTTAATGATTCTGCACTAAGCTAATGGAATTGTACTGCCTGAAGCCGTCGACACTGTCATCACACCCAAGCTTCGCTAATCCAGGCACTGCCCAGTCTCACTGCCCTTCTGTGAAGAAGTGACCTCAGGAAGCTCTGCGACTCTTATCATCTGCTTCGCACCATACATTGGGCACTTGCAGTATACTCCGTTGACCCATTGGAGCATACCAAATATAGCTAGGATTGCGTAGGCGCATCTCCTCAGAACGATCAACGATGACGGTCTATCCCCAAAATTAGTGTGCTCCAAGTGATCCCCTTATCATCTTAGATCGTGGCCTCGATATCCATCTCGTCTAGCATTCAAAGAAGGGCTGTTAATAAATCGCGAGGTGCAGATGAATGTCGTGCTAGAATACCCCCGGGTATACTACGTATGCATACCGCACGCCGGACAAACTCCGAATTTGAACCCCCCTGTTCAAGATGCTCAGCATTACGATAATGTAGTTCATAGAAGTCCTTGCTGACTAGCATCAAGTTGACCTTCTACGGGGGTGAATCAACATTCATCAGGAGACATTTGTAGCACCTAAATAGAGAAGCATACCATATATCAGCTTCTGGTGATGTACTACTATACACTAGTCTAAAATAATATCTAGTTTAGTATTACTGCACAATCCATTATCTCTAATAACCTAACCCTTATTTAAGTCCAGAAACATAGAGTATATTAATATTATCCCTGAAATCCCAGTAAGTATCTAGTTAGTTAGCTTTAGCTACTACTTTTAGTTTAAGGATCTCATCTATAATACATATAAACATCTTAGTATTATAATAATATAGTTTATAGAAGTCCTTGCTAACTAGCATTAAGTTAACTATCTATAGGGGTGAATTAATATTCATCTAGAGATATTTATAGCACCTTAATAGAGAAGTATACTATATATTAGCTTCTAGTAATATACTACTATACACTAGTCTAAAATAATATCTAGTCTAGTATTACTGCATAATCCATTATCTCTAATAACCTAACCCTTATTTAAGTCCAGAAACATGAAGTGTATTAACATCATCCCTAAAATCCCAGTAAGTATCTAGCTAGTTAGCTTCAGCTACTACTTTTAGTTTAAGGATCTCATCCATAATGCATGTGAACATCTCAGCATTATAATAATATAGTTTATAGAAGTTCTTGCTAACTAGCATCAAGTCAACCATCTATAGGGGTGAATCAATATTCATCCAGAGATATTTATAGCACCTTAATGGAGAAGCATACTATATATCAGCTTCTGGTGATATACTACTATACACTAGTCTAAAATAATATCTAGTCTAGCATTACTGCATAATCTATTATCTCTAATAACCTAACCCTTATTTAAGTCCAGAAACATGAAGTATATTAATATCATCCCTGAAATCCCAGTAAGTATCTAGCTAGTTAGCTTCAGCTACTACTTTTAGTTTAAGGATCTCATCTATAATGTGTGTGGATGTCTTAGCATTATAATAATATAGTTTATAGAAGTTCTTGATGACTAGCATCAAGTCAACCATCTATAAGGGTGAATCAACATTCATCTGGAGACATTTGTAGCACCTTAATGGAGAAGCATACCATATATCAGCTTCTTGTGATGTACTACTATACGCCAGTCTAAAATAATGTCCGCCCAGAATGTGATTCGCTTGGTCCGGCCGTGCCATTGAGTCCAATTGCGAGACCAAGACGCTTAAATTGCGAGCCAGGGCTGATCGGGAGCTATGGGCTGGGTGTTGGCTCTCTGTTGTAAGAGCTACCAGATGATGTACATACTGTCTATTTGTGATGCTCTCTAAGATCAACAGAATGTTCTTGCTGTTTACTGAGTATAAGGACTGTCAACAGGATGATTAGGCTGATACGAAACAGAGAGGATCTGGTGGGCATATACTATATAGCCCCCATGAGGGAGAAGTCTGTTGATAAGGAACTCGCCATAGAGCTATATGAGGTATAAAAATACTTTGGATGGCGGAGAAGGCAAAAGATACCATTTTGTGGGGGAGGTTCAAACGCAGCCTTATGGAAATATGGGAATAGAATCGCTCTTACCGCCTTCTTTCGTTGTA
This sequence comes from Aspergillus clavatus NRRL 1, assembly GCF_000002715.2. Classification (NCBI taxonomy): domain Eukaryota; kingdom Fungi; phylum Ascomycota; class Eurotiomycetes; order Eurotiales; family Aspergillaceae; genus Aspergillus; species Aspergillus clavatus. The sequence goes on along the minus strand of NW_001517097.1, from coordinate 786,865 downwards.
GAGCTACTACTGACCTTCCAGATGTATTGCATTCTGATAATTATCTCACTCTTCCTGATAATGAAACCCTTCCCAGATCTATGCTTTCTTGATCACTAGGTCTCGTGAAGCAGCTGGACCTCGGCTTCGGGAAGTGGCAGAACGCTCGGGCGGTGCCGAACAGTCACTCACTTCCCCCGGACTCTTCTCCAAGCCCTCATCCTTTGCCCGCAATCACATAGACTACATCTCAGGCCCTTCTTTGCTGGACTCTTTATATCAACGGCCCTGGGATGGTAAAGATGAGCCGTTGATCTTGTAATAAAATCACCATCCGCCTCGGTCTCTCGAGCTTGCACCCTCTTCTAACCTCGGCGATTTCCCCGGACACACCATTACACCCCGACAGTATGGACTTCGAACATCACAATATGGCCGCTGAGCAGCCAAAGCGAAGAAGGCGAAACATTGCCAAGCGGCGCCTGCGCAATAGGGCACCCATCTCTGCGCGCCTGGCCCTGGACAGCCAACTGCGCGGGAGCATTGGCATTGTGTCGGATGACCTGGCAAACGACCTCTTTCAGCCGCCCTCGGTCACAGGTGAGTGAGAATTGCGGCCTTGCGGATACTCTCACAGAAAGGGTCTTTTTTGGCCCATGTTGTGTGTCCGCTTGCTAATTCTTAGAACCGGCTGCAGACGACACCGGAATCCGCTATCTCGCCATCTCGCCGTATACTCCTGGGTCGAGCGCGGTGGAGGATCTGGCCTGGACGATCGTTCCCGTCAGGTTGGAGTCTCTGGATCGCTCTCATCCTGCTCCCCTCCCCCACTCAACGGTGCTCTTCCCAGACTCGGCAGATTCCCTACAGCCATTCATCCAGACCCTGACCAAACTTGATCCTACGCGCCACTCCCTACAAGCGCAGCGTGTCGTCGAGATCCGAGCTCTGGACGTTGTTCCTCTGCATCTAGACACTGTATTTGTCACGGTTGAGCGGGACTTGCTTCGGAACCACGATGATGTCCAAAGCAAGTTTGGAGGCGGGTTTACCACAAATGCGCATGGCCCGAACGGGATGTGGGCAAAGGGCGGAAAGGGTCTCGAGATGAAGAAATATTCCAAAAAGACAGCGGCTGACGCGGAGGAAAGACTCACCGCAGCGGTCAGAGAGGCTCTCGGGACACAGAAGGTGGTGCATACTGGCGATGTACTGCCGCTTCCGCTACCACCGCATCCAATCACCTACGCTGCGCCTCCTCCTGCCCGTATCTCATTCTGCGAACCTGTCTCCCAGGGCTTACTTGCTCCAACAACTAAGATTGTTCTCATCCAAGCGCGCCCGCCGGGCCAGAGGGCGCAGAGAAGCCTACGGTCTACGTCCGGTCTGCTCAAGCAGGTCGCCGAAGATGAGGCGGATGATACGTCTAACGAGCAGTTTTATTCTGCTGCGGAAGACAAGCCTACCGAGAGTGGGGCGGAATTGGAAAGCGCAACACCCCCGGACGACTCGGAAACCGAGGACTCGGCCGGCAACGTTAGCGATACCTCGGATGATTCGCTGGACGACATGATTTCGCTGTCGGCCCCGCAACTCCCCCAGCCTCCTTCCGGAGTCATGTCTTCAATCACTTCCGCTACCCCTCGTGCTGGTGGTCGGCGCCTTGATGGATATCACACCCCGGGATCCGTTGCGTCAAATTTCACGTCGACCACTTTGCGGCCGGGCGGTAGAGCATCTGGCAAGGTCTTCAAGGCGGAGGGTCTCCTTCGTGGGATCCCTGCTGAGCTCCTGCATCCCAAGCCTCGCGAAGACGATGACACGGGGTCATTCATCTATGTGGATATCAGCACACTTGCGAAGATCGGTTGTTTCTCCGGCGACTGGGTGAAGATTGAGGCTACTGAGGAACCTCAAACGAATCTCTTTTCGTCAATTAATCTTGGTACATTCAACGAGCAGGAGGAGGATAATGGGGATTGGCGAGCAGTCAAGATCTACGGTTTGCCGGGTCTTCCATCTGCTAAGCCTCGGTATTCGATCAACCAATCGTCCGATCGCCGTCCCAGCATCTCACAACGCCCTCCTGTGCGCCTGACTCCATCCGTATATGTCCCCCCACTGCTTCTCAACAATCTAGACAATCCGAAATATCTACGTCTCTCGCCGATGGCATTTGCAACAGGGGCATCTAGATCTGGCGTCTTGCACCAAGTGAAGACCAGCGTTGTCCGCCAACCACCTCTGGCGAAGGAAGTGAATCTCCTCAAGGTGTCGACGCCGCTCTCCATGGACCGTGTTCTCCAGCCCGCTTTATTTGCAGGTCTCAAGCAATATTTTGAATCTAAACGGCGACTCGTGAAGAGTGGCGATCTCGTGGGCATCAGTGTCGACGAGGGTCTCGGTCGAGCTGTCTTTTCCGGTGCTGCGGCTACAGATGGTAGCGCTGCGGATGAAGACTTGACTACACGGCTCAATCAGACCGGAGAGGCTGCCAATTCCGGGTTAAAGAAAATCGGCGTGGCCTGGTTCCGTGTAGCCCATGTGGCTCCCACCCTGCCCGACGATCAAGATGAAGCCGGGGAAGATCAATGGGGCGGTGTGGCCGTCATTGACACGGCGACAACCCGGATGGTGCAGGCTGGCAGCGACGTCAGCAAAATCCCTGGCACCCTAGATAATGGGTGGGAATATTGGCTAGGTGTCAAGACCGTCCCCAAATCCGTCAGTGATGTACCAACCCCTCACGGGTTGGTTGTCGAGCCACCGCCATCATTCGTATCCCCCTTGCAGAAGCGGATCCGTGAGCTGATGGCCGTGGCGACGAGTCCTCGCGCAATCCAACTGGGCATGAAGCCGGTAGTGATACTTTTGCGGTCGCAGCAGAGACACATTGGCAAAACCACGCTCGCGACGCGCGCTTGCGCGGATATTGGCCTGCATACCTTCCCAATTGATGCGTACGATATATTGACGGAGGGGGGCGCAAATGGCGGTGATGTGAAAACTGAAGCCTATCTCAAAGCAAGAGCTGAGCGGGCCTTCCACTGCGGTTCGCACTGCACCGCGCTTCTCATCAAGCACATTGAGGTGTTGACAGCCGACCGGATAGTATCTGCAATGGGCGAGATCCTGGCAGACGCACGGGTTGTCATTGCTACAACGACGGACGTCGAGCAGATTCCCGAAGGAATACGCAGTCTGTTCACTCATGAATTCGAGCTGACTGCCCCGGAAGAGAAGGAGCGTGAAGGTATTCTTCGGAACGCTGTCTCCGAGCGGAGCATCAAGCTAGCGCCCGACGTTGATCTGGGATCGGTGGCTCTGAAGACCGCCGCGCTCGTCGCTGGAGACCTGGTGGATGTCGTCGAACGCGCGTCAGCGATCCGGACTGCTCGTCTGGAGAAATTAGCAGAGACCGCAAGCAAGTTGGACGCGGGCTCGAAGGTCAGCGTCAGGGACGTCCTTGTCTCCGGTGGTGATGCAGCACGAGGAATTACCAAGGCTGATTTCGACGCCGCAGTCGATGCCGCACGGAAGAACTTCGCCGATTCCATTGGCGCACCCAAGATTCCGAATGTTAGCTGGGACGACGTCGGTGGGTTGACCAATGTGAAGGACGCCCTTGTGGAAACCATCCAGCTGCCGCTGGAGCGGCCTGAGCTGTTCGCCAAGGGCATGAAGAAACGCAGTGGTATCCTGTTCTATGGTCCGCCGGGTACTGGAAAGACCCTACTTGCCAAGGCCATTGCGACCGAGTTCTCTCTCAATTTCTTTTCTGTGAAGGGTCCCGAGCTGCTGAACATGTATATTGGTGAATCCGAAGCGAATGTTCGACGAGTCTTCCAGCGAGCTCGTGACGCTCGCCCTTGTGTCGTCTTCTTTGATGAGTTGGACTCGGTGGCGCCGAAACGTGGAAACCAGGGCGACAGCGGTGGCGTGATGGATCGCATTGTCAGTCAGCTGCTCGCCGAGTTGGATGGCATGAATGGAGGCGAAGAGAATAGTGGCGGTGTGTTTGTCATTGGCGCGACCAACCGGCCGGATCTGCTTGATACAGCGCTGCTGCGTCCCGGTCGTTTCGACAAGATGCTCTACTTGGGCGTCTCCGACACGCACGAGAAACAAGCCACCATCCTGGAGGCCTTGACACGCAAGTTCAATCTCGACCCGGAGGTGTCTCTGCGCCGCGTCGCCGACCGACTGCCCCTGACTTACACCGGAGCCGATCTCTATGCGTTATGCTCGGACGCGATGCTCAAGGCCATCACGCGCAAGGCTACTGCAGTGGATGAGAAGATCAAGCAGCTACCAGGCGAACCGGTCAGCACGGCCTACTTTTTCGACCATCTTGCGACCCCGGATGACGTTGCTGTCATGGTGACAGAGGCCGATTTCACCCGGGCTCAGGGCGAGATGGTCCCTAGTGTCAGGTGAGTGTTTTTTTTTTATATATATATCTTTTCCACTACTAGCAAAGTGCTTGCTAACGATGTGTAGCGCGAAGGAATTGGAACATTTCGAGCGGATTCGGCGGTCGTTCGAGTCTGACGACAAGAAGCAAGAGCCTGAAAACACCTCGGGATCCGGTTCCAAGCCCCCGCAAACCATTGGCGACGCCCTGGAAGCCCTCAAGCTGGGACATCAGCTTGACGGTATCGTGGATGGGCCAGTCATGAATGGAGATCACGTCCCACTTGTCAACGGCAAAGGGAAAGGAAAGATGGGGTCGGCGATGGCGCGAAGTGCGAGTGGGCACTCCATCAGCAGCAAGGGCAAGGGCAAGGGAAAGCACAAGGCCTTGACTGCTGGAGGAGGAGAACCCGATGGCTACACGGAGGATGGGCCTGTTGCGAACGGGGACGAGGACTACATTGTCCGAACGGACCACTTGGTGGACTCGTCTCAATAGATAGGGATGGGTATTGGATTTATTTGCATGTACATTTTTAATGGCATCGGATGCTGTATACCATTGAGAGAGCATGATGACTCCCGAGCTTCCCTATCTTCTCCCTAGTTTGTTATCTATTGGAGAAGCGACATACTGCCAGCTCTGATAAGTCTCTTCCAGTCTCCATCCTAGTTAACCTCGGAACTCCTCCGTCGATAGCTAAGTTATACTCGGGTACTCCGTAGTGAGTGTTACTAACAATTTATGCTCCTCACTCGGCGTGCACAAGCTTTCCCTCCCAGCTTAGCAGTTGCGGTTGGCAGAACTTAGCCCTCAGGATGCCGCAGATCCTCCCCGTTTCGCCCCGTCCGCCTCCTTTTCCTCCCAGTCTCCTACTGGCCATCGGCGCCATGTTTCGGTGATGTCCGCAAATCACTGTTGAGAGTCTCTTGGCTGGGATCATCGTCCATTCTAATTGCATCATACCACGCTGACTGAGTACTACCTAGGTAGTCTACCTATCATCCATGATGTACTGGGTACGCATTCTCCATAGGGCGCTATCTATCTTGGAGATTGGAGATTGGAGATTGAAGATTGAAGATTGAAGATATTACCCCATGTCTCTTATGTAACAAAGTAACAATCAATCCTGCTTTTTTATCCTCCCCGCAATCGGCTGTGGAGATCGAGAGATAATATACTCCACACGGAGTAGACATGAAAGATAGATAGGTAAACTGTCAAGTGATATGCCAGGTCCTGAGGCAAATTCCACGGGTATCCTCCCCTACTGCTATCCAGATACTCCGTAATACTACTCCGTAGACTCCGAGTATAGTCATTCTGGGCCTTTGAGTGAGAGATGATCGTAAGTGCCGAACTGCGTAGTGTAGGGTAGTATTTTAGCTGGGGGGTATGTCAGTCGTGTTGTGTTATGGTGTGCTGCTCGTCTTCATCCTTCTTCCCCCCTCTCTCTTCTACTCCGATCGATCAAAGCTTTCCTGTCTCATTTTGTTCCCTCTCTGTTCTCCGTATTCTTTCCCAGTTCTCCCTGGATTGAAGAATTGATCCGCTTTCACCTGGCAGAATGTCTTCGATCAAAAATCACCACGGTGACGATGACGCCCAGCTGGCGGCCATGGGCTACAAGGCCGAGTTGGATCGCAATTTCTCCATGCTGTGTGTGCCCCTCGGCCAACCACTATACCCGATGGTCCTCCTTGCATACTGATGAGGGTTGCTTGTATAGGTCGATGTTGGGATTGGCATTTGCTATTCTCAACGTATGTTGCACTTCGAATCTGAGACAAGGAGAATCAGGCGGGGGAAGGGATGTTATATAAATGACTGATCGTTGATGGTTCGGCATACAGTCATGGACGGCTCTCTCTGCGAGTTTATCACTAAGTCTTCCATCGGGAGGCAGTGCGAGTGTAGTCTGGGGTACGATGCACCTGTGCATTTTTATTAACATTCCTGGGATTGTTGCTGACGGCGGGGATGGCTAGGATTGCTGACTGCGGGGATCTGTAACCTGTGCATCGCGTCATCACTCGCAGAGTTTCTCTCTGCGTATCCTACGTTAGTACTCGGCGCGAAGATTCTGAAGGACAGACGCTGATGGGGTTCTAGGGCCGGTGGGCAGTACCATTGGGTTGCAGGTGAGTTTGTGTCTTGCGGATTGGAGAGGGCTACGTGAGAGTGCTGACTTTTGGTTACATTATAGTCAGTAAGTTTGCCGAGGAAGTTGAATGGTTGGGTTGTGCTAAGCGCTTCAAGTCTCCTGGCAACGATGGATGCCGATTCTCTCCTGGATCACCGGCTGGGTGAATGTCTCTGGCTGGGTAGGTGGCTGATCCTGAAGGGTTTACTGGAACTCGGGCTGAACGATCTAGGTTGCTTTGGTGGCTACCGGTGGCCTTCTGGGTAGCCAGTTGATCCTGGGTGTGATTTCTTTGATGAACCCGGTAAGAACTTGCCTTGCAGCCCTGTGGACAGTGACTGACTCTAACCTGCGCAGACCTACGAGGCCCAGCGCTGGCACCAGTTCCTCATTTACATCGCCTACAATATCGCAGGATTCATCATCAACGCCTTGATGAACTCTTTTCTACCTTTGGTCACCCGAAGTGCCTGTAAGACGGTGCCTTCCTCAATGGACTTGGGAAATACTGAGAGATCTAGTCATCTGGTCACTCACCGGGTTTGCGGTCATTTCCATCACGGTGTTGGCGTGCGCATCGCCCAACTACAGCTCGGGAGAGTAAGGGTGCCCAGCAAGCTGTTGAGAATGACTGGCTAACCGACCGGACAGATTTGTCTTTACAGATTTTATCAATCATACCGGCTGTAAGTCTCGAATCTGCTAACTATACGTGCGTAGACTGACTCTCGTAGGGCCTGATGGCGTCGCCTGGTTGCTTGGAGTACGTTCATTCTCAAGAACAATAAATGGATTCTTTCTGACGAATACAGTTGCTTCAAGGTGGACTCGGTGTCACAGGATTTGTAAGGCGTCGTCTGCCCTTGACTGATCCGGCATTCTCTTGGCTAACATCTCCAAGGATGGCGTTGCACATATGATCGAAGGTAGTTCGCGGACGATACTTATGGATCTATCGGCGTCACTGATAAGACTATAGAGATTCCTAATGCTTCCGTCGTTGGACCCAAGATCATGATCGGTTGTGTGGGCATTGGAACTGTGACGGGTATCATCTTCCTGGTTGTCCTCCTCTTCGTTGCTGGCAATATCGACGATGTGATCAGTTCATCCGCGGGCCCTCTCCTGCAGATCCTCAAAAACGCAACCAACAGCAATGCTGGAGCCATTTGTTTGCTCATGTAGGATTTTCCAGAGACCAATTCTTGTAGCTTTCCTAACCACTTGTGCAGGTTCCCCCTGGTCTGCATGCTCTTTGCAACCACTTCTATCATGACAACCAGCAGCCGTATGATCTTTGCCTTCGCAAGGTGACCATCCAACCCCAATTCCTGCCTGAGGAATGGAGCTAACAGATTGAAACAGAGACGGAGGTCTACCAGCCTCACCGTTCTTCAGCAAAGTGCACCCCAAGTTGAAGGTCCCGCTCAACGCCTTGTACCTAAATCTCGTACTGGTTGTGATCTTTGGCTGCATCTTCCTTGGCTCCACGAGGTGATTTGCCGTCGCTAGCGAGTCCAATGTCAGAACTAACATGGCACAGTGCCTTCAATGCTATTGTCTCGGCCTCGGTGGTTTTACTGGACCTTGCATATGGCATTCCAATTGCTGTAAACTGCCTCCGAGGGCGTAACATGCTGCCCGAGCGGCCGTTTGTGCTCCCCAACATCGTCGGCTGGATTGCTAATGCGGTACGTCCCACCTCAACCATTACTAAGAACATGAACTAACATAATGAAGGTCTCACTGGTGTACATCTCTGTGACCACTGTGCTCTTCTTGTTCCCACCCGAGCTTCCAGTTTCGGGTAGCAACATGAGTAAGTCTTCATGCACTCGATAACTTAGATCTCCTCCGCTAACATGAGATTTTAGACTACTGTGTTGCTGCGATCGGCATTATCATGGTTATCTCAACCATTCAGTGGTTTGTTGATGGCCGAAAGAACTTCACTGGGCCTCGCGCCGATATAGACGTTTTGACCGGGGAGCACCCAGTCACCCAGTATCCGTCTAACCACGATGTTGCACCTCGTGAAAAGTAGCTTCAGCCAGCATCTGGGACTATTCATTGAAATGGATTGAGTCCACGTATTCTATAGAGGCTACACAACAAGACATGTTCTATAGTATAAGTCCACTGGTTGCCGCGGTCTTTGTATGGCACCATTACATCATCGACACCTGAGGCCACCAATCCTTCCCCAACAGTCAAAACGAGCTGCATCCCCACAGCTTTTCGAGATCTCACCAGAACCACTCACAAGCTGCACTCCTTCAAATCTGTACATTATCATCATCATCGAATAGCCGAAGAATATCAACTTCCATCCTGATATCAGCTTCACTTGCAGTAGAAATCAAGCAGTGCAAGGATCACAGCTCCTACACAGGTCCTTGAGCTGCATGGCTCTTTTCAACCTCAACATTAAGCCCCACATATACTAGCCATCACAATCATGCTCTCCTTCTCCCTCCCTTCATTCAAGTTTCCCTCCTGGAAACGCCAGACTGTCTTCGATATCCCGCCTGTCAAGGTCCACGAGGTTGACACAGCAGTCGAAAAGCCGGCGCGGGCTCTGAAGCATCTCCTGAAGCTGAACCACGCCAACCACGCGATCTTGTACAATGACCGGAAATTCCACAACCATGCGCCTCATGTTCGTTACTTTACTCTACGCTTCTGAATTCTGATTTTTTCAAGGGTTTGCTGACTCGGTCTAGATCCTCAGCTCGTCCTTCCTACAGGGCGCGGACGCGGACGATCTGAATCGCGTGTATGAGGCTGAGTCGAAGACGCTGGACCCCTGGGTTGATGCGCCGAGTGAGATCAGCCCGAATGATTGGAGAGAGTATCTGGGACAGCGGGAGTATGTTCCATGGCCGTTATCACCTGAAAAGGGACTAAGATGCTGACCCTGAACAGGTACCAGCGGGCGTTCGTGGACTTTTTCGAGGATGAGCTCGTGCGCGACGGCTATGATTGGAAGCAAGTCCTCACGCATTATCTTTACTCTGGCAGGGAGCCGCTGTTTAGCTCGCTGGTTTCGGACTGTATGTTTCCTGGATGATTGGGCGAGATGATGCTGGCGCTGATGCTAACGGTGATAGTGGGACATCCGTTGATTCATCTGGGATATGCGTTTGAGATGTCGAGTCGCGAGGTTGCTATGGAGGCCCTCGGGCTTGCAGCGACCTGTTACAGCGATATCCACAAATACTTCGACGATCCGTCTTATTCTAAGGCCGAGGCGTCGTATCACTCCACCTCAATGTTCGAGGTCTTGAGCAAGGTGCGCGCGGATCAGCGCTTCAACGGACTCTTCGCTACGCCGGGAGACAATAATCTCGATACTCTCTTCCGACACCATGAGGCCGCGCTCCTCGACCACTGGAATGCCTGGAAGATTGAGAACCCCGTTGAACAATTCCGCGAGAGCCAGGAACTCGCTGCTGCGCTACTAGTCGCTACACACCAAGACTCAACAGACAAATACGACTTCTTCCTTGTCCACATCCTCACCACCAGTCATGCGGTTCGCATTCTTCTCCCATTTGTGCCCGGGCGGTTTCAGATCCCGCTCGTCCGGCAGTGGTGGCTATTGACACTGGCTGTATACATTGCGCAGCTCAGGCCAGAAATCGATCTCGATCGGATCAGAAACTACGATCTGAAAGGGCGGGACTGGAAATGGGCGGCTAATCAGGCTGTCACGACCGAGCACTCTACCGATGCGCATTATGTCAAGGCCATACGTGCTCTGAGGGAGGCTGCAACGACGTGGGGGGATTCGGATGAGTTCTATCTGAAAGCAGCTGCAAAATTTGCCGAGGAGTTTGATGGCTGGGGAGGGTTTGTATGATCCAGGGAATATTGGTTCTTTTCTCTTGTATATATACCAGATTGAAATGTTCATCGCGGGCCCATTACGATATTTGATTAATCTTGATACTCGTACTGCCTACCTATTATCCTTGATTATTTATTCGTCTGATCGCAGTCTCAACCTCTTTGGCTGTTGATTGGTCGATACTGCAATAATCACGTGATTTGCCACGATCTTGTTTGCGTCGTTTGCACTTTAGCTCCAGGTGAACCCAACATGCTGCTTCTTCACCTCTTCGTAACAACACAGATCTTCATATCGCATCATTTGCTCTTCATTTACTTGATACTAATGTACATTATACTACTCTACATACTATAGGACCAGAACAGAACACCATGGCCGATCTAACAGAGAAACCAGACGCAGATGCGTCGATCTACCTCCACGCTGAACTCCTCCCCAACATCCGCCACATCACACTCTACATTTCTCTCCCCTCCCATCTTAACACAAATAACACCAGTCCCACAATAACTCTCTCAGAATCCCGCCAGGCAGTCACAGTCTCGCTACCAGGGCCCTTCAGCCACGTATCAGATACCATCAAGCTCCCCGCGCGCGTGAACGAAGCCTCACGACACACCCTCAACACCAGCAGACAGGCCCCCACGCAACCAGCCAACGACTCCCACAGCGCACGCCAGGAATACTCATTCCGGATGCGGATAGACAGCGAAGATGATGCGCTGCCGCGCACAGAAGCCGTTGATGATTTCGTCCCCTGGACGGCGGCGGATATGGGCCCGTCGAGTAAGCTGCGCTGTCGGCGGTGTGCGGGCCTCATTCTGGATGCGCCTGGGCTGGATAGTGCAGATTCACAAATGAGTGATGCGTCGGACGGCTGGGTTTGGAAAGATCTGCCGAGCGGGAACTGGGCTGAGATGATGGATTTCTGGCACTGCCATAAACCGGATCCCGAGGACCATGGGCATGGGGATGGGGAAGATGGTAACGCGCAGACGAAGGGCTATGGGGCGGCGAATCAGGTTGTTGCGCGGCGTGGGACTGTGCTTGTGGATGTGGTGAGTTTTTTGGTCGCGGAGGAGGATTGTAGAGGGGTGAAGAAGGTAGGCTTTTCTTCTCTCTTTTTTTTTCTCGGGTTTTCGGTTTTGGTTTTGCGTTGCTGGTGGTTTGGGACTTTGTGGTGGGGATGTGCGTGCATGGGCAAAAAGAAGGAGGCCTTTTCTTTACCATGGACGGGTCTTCGATACAATTGCCCGATATTGAGTATTGCTGACCGTGGGCGAGCTGGTCAAGGTGCAGTCGTGATTGCATGGTGGCCGAGCCTCTGGGGTGCAGTTATCCTCTTTATTTATGAGATGGATTTCGCTCCTCACTTGCTTCAGCCACCATGTCGTTGTGGCTCTCCAAGGCTAGTCTCGCGCATGGAAGGCAGCCTCGCTGTTTCTTCGTTGATTTCAGTCTTTGAGGGACTTCCCCTGAGTAATGGGGTTAACGCGATTAAGCGAGGTATATGCCGGTGGTAGATAGCATTCTAGAAAGCCCGTAGTCTTCTTTAGCAGAGTAATAGGTTGAATAGAACAGGCGTCAGGCATATCTCTCCACCTCTTCTACACATCGGATCGCTGATCTCCTACCCATAGGTACAAACACTCGCATCAGGCGAAACACCCAAAGACTCCTCGTCCTTAGCCTGCGACACCTGCGACTCCCTCCTCGGCACAGAAGACCCCGTAGCCCAGGGCTGGCGTCTCTTCAAAACAAGCCTATCCGCAACCATCGCCAACCCATCAACACCACAACCAACATGGCACTCCCCGCCCACAGAATCCATCATCGCCGCTCAACTCCTCGAACTCATCGAGCGTGAAAGCACCCGCCGCTTCGTCATCCATTCCGGCCATTCCTCAGGCCTCCTGGTAAATCCCAACCCCTCCCCCCCAGCTAACCCCCCCAACTCATTACTTGCATCCGCTAACGCTAACGCAATCGCAATCGCAGCTCTGGGCCTTCAACCCGGACTTCCGCTACTCGAACTCCAGCGCCGAGCACAGCGTCACCGCACAGAGGGCAGTGAAGATCTTTTTCCAGGAGATCGCGGATGTGGATTCGTTCCTGGATCCTGGGCGTGGGCGGCCGGCGTTGCTGTCGGTTGAGGAGGTGAGGGTTCCCGTGGATGTGATGCGGGAGCTGAGGGGTGTGTTGGAGGAGAGGAATGCGATGTTGCCGGGCTCTGCGAGGGAGTTTCGGGAGTGGAGGGTTGGGATGCTGCATCGGGTTGAGAAGGGGGAGTAAGTGGGGGAATGGTTGGTGGATGGAGTAGGGGTATCATATCGCATATTTGTGTCTGGGCGGGTGGGTTCAATTGTGTCTTCTTTTCGGACAAGAAGGCGGGTTCTCGGGGGCTTGGAGGCTGAAGCGCCTCCATTCCGGCGAAATAAATCCTCATGGCTACCGCGGCTCAGTACCCTCGGGGAGGTGCAGGCGTTGAATACAACGAGGTTGTAACTTGGGAACAGGCCGAGGATGTATCTGCCATATCAAAGCTGGACAAGTCGCCCAAGAAGAGGGAGAGTCCCAGAGTGTGCTCTGAGGCGGGATGTGCTACTGAGCAAGAGTCTCGCATCTATGCTGGAGCTATGGAAGGTGATGACGGCAATACGAGTGCAGTGCAGTGGCTACCGCTCCGCTGGTATGAGCAAAAAGAGATTGGATGGACGATCTACCCGGTTGGACTGTTGAAGAAAAGTACTTGGAACGAACACATATCTGCGATTTTTCATACCGTTAAGTGCTATCACGTTGGACTGAGAACATGACCTCCAACACACTCAATGCAGCCCCGTTGGATACCTTGTCATTCATTCATTATCGAAAGGCGTCTCATATGGCGCCTCGGCCTGGGGAGTGATTCTTGCCAAGTGCCGTCTCTGTCCGTCGATCCAGTCGAAGAGAGCAGAGTGCGCGACAACACGGTTCTGACCTGTTAGTATTGATTGGGTTTATCAATTCCATATTGCAGAGTACTTACATCCCAAACAACGACCGTTCCAGGAAGCCATCGGACACGCGCCTGCAGATCCTGCGAAAGGGCAATGTGGTCGTACAGGAACTTGAGGAGCATGTCTGACTCCTCTTTCTTGTATCCCACGATGTAGCGGGTGACTATCAACGTCAGACAATGATCTTCAAAAAAGGAAACGTCTGAGACTACTCACATTGCGGGTTAACAAAGAGGGCTTTTTCTCCGGTTACCTAGTAGTCACTGTTAGCTTGTCCTGTCTTTGCTCCCAGGTGCGGGAGACCTACCGGATGAGTTCGAACAATCGGATGCTCTGATGTGATCCCCTCGCGACGGGCAATACCCCCTCTGTTCAAGCTGTTGTTGATCTGCTCGATGCCAGAGTGAGCGGCCTTGAGCCCATGCAGCCGCTTACGGAACTCCGGCGACAACCGCTTGTATGCCTGCGCCATGTCGGCGAACAGCGTATCTCCTCCAGTCGTCGGCCCATCCAGCAGATACAGGAAGGTTGTGCCGGGAGGCTGCTTCTCGAAGGTAACATCCGAATGCCATGTTATGGTATTTGTCCGCGTGGCGAGGAAATCCGCGCCGCTTGTGTCGTCGGCGCCGCGGTGCACCAGATGGATCTCCGGGTAGCCCTTGGGGGCGCCAGAGGTTTGATGAATGTGGTGGCGGCCGAAGTAGCTGCCGAAGTCCAGGGCTTGGTCGATGGGGAGGTGTGCGAAGTCCTGGTCGCGGAAGGCTGGAGGGCTTGTGAGTATTGAGAATTGTAGGCGTGGAAGGCATATTGTCACCCACCTACGACCTTCCTCTGGGCTACATATAGTGCCAGCTGATCTTTGCCTTCCTTCGTCAACTGACTCAATTGCACACCGCGGATTTCACTGCCAATCGTTGGGGTGAGGTGATCCACTTGCGCCTTGTCCTTGGGCAGCAGATCGGGGAAGGATGGGTCCGCGTCCTTGCCGTGATCGTAGTGCTCGAAGGGGGTCAATGGAGGATATCTAATGTCGTCAGTTAGCATGATTCAAAGGGTGAATGCAGGTCATGGGTGGGGTACCTTTCAGTCTCGTTATCCCAGACAGGAAGGTAATTAGGGAAGGCGGCGGGAGGCTGCTTCGCCGTGCCCTTGATCTCGTTCTCATGCTCATATGTCTCACCGTATCCAATCACGTTCTCCTTGTTGAACCCGGCGTCGGTCTTCAACTTGGCCACCGGCGCCGCGCGGAGGGCGACATTATCAACGAGGGAGGGGGCCATTATCGGGATTCCTTATTTGAGAGACGAAACTTGAAGCGTTGACATTTCCAAACTCATAGAGGGAACCTGGACAGATATATCCACCATCCACGTCCCGATTACTCACCCGGCTCAAGCTCGCGTAATCACTGCGGAGGATGCTCTCATGCATCGAATCCCGTCATAAATCCCAAGGACATCTCTAACCGACGCGGGGTTACCCAAGACATGGTGTATAGAGAATGTCCCGGTCGTTTTCTGACACACTGGTGGTCGTACTGGGATTGGAGATGGCGTGATAGAAGAGCTGTCCCTGCCCGGATTGGCTCAAAAGGATCTAAAGAGTAGTTTCGACATTAGCCCCTCCTGCTGATCCTCTTGATTATTTGAAGATGCCTCTCTGATAAGCTGTCATGTTGTGCCTCGACGCTCTAAGCGACGCCGTGCCTCCGCTATAGTTGTTGCGCGTGGCCAAGCATGACGTGATCACGCTGTCGAGTCGCGCAACAACACTCAAGACAACCATCCACGCGTTGAAAACGAAAATAGGCAGACTTCTCCGTTAGATCGCTCAAAGGAGTTTGGCTTCGATAGTCTAATCGTTGTGAGAGGCCTTTGGGTCTTGAGAAGAATCAGTCGCTTCTGCTGGTCCTCCACTCCATGGTTAAGATGTGGCCCAGGGAAATTTCGAGCTGCCCGTCGCCAGCTTATCCTGAACATCATCGAAAACAATCCAAAATCTTGACAGATAAGCTAGGATTCAACATGCAAAGCACAGAGGCTGTAGACTGAAACGATGATCGTCAGACAAGACCCCGAGATGATGATCAAATGGCGAAATATAGCACCATCGCTCATTGTGATTACGAATCAACTCTATTCATGCAACATCAGCTTTATTGGCTGATTCGACTGCCATGAATAATGTCGATGCAGCCTGTGGAATATCTCCGATGTCATAAGTCCATGAAGAGCTGCATAATCGAGACTACTCAACGGTCCCTGCTCCTCGGCAAAAGCCTTCTAACTCGTCCCTTGTAACGTCAATCTTGCAGACTTTGCGTGATCCATATCAGGTCCAGCTGATGATGGAAAGTATCCAGCGCTCTCGTTTAACTCTATCAAGGCCCGCATGGAGCTTTTTCCAGATAGACCTCTCGGAGGACAGGGCGCTTGTACTTGCTTGTTCCTATGAATCCACTTGCGACGCCGGGACTCCATCACAAAAGCCAAGATAGGAAGACGTCGGTTATCATGTACAGATTCAATTGGCCTGGGACTACCTATCTTCTGTGGGGTAAAGAGTACACTGCTGTCTACCATGCTGACCTATTCGAAGCCTGATATTGCGTGCTAGAAGCATGAATTGCTATCTACTCCGTACTATCTGTCCAAGCAGGATTCTTCCTTATAATGCTCCTACCTGTCTACCACCAAATAAAATGACACGCAGGGAATCTGACTTGTCCAACGAGGGATAAGCTTACAGACAAGCTTGCAGAGAAACATGGCCGCGGACGACGTGAAAAGAGTGCCCACCGTCGAAGGCTACGATACCAAGCAGGCGCTCGGAACAGGGGCCTCAACCTCGTCGCTATCGAGTGATGAACCAAGGCGATACAAGAATTCCGACGCAGCTTTCGATACCTCCGAAGATCCTCGGTATTACAAGCCGATTCCCACCTATGAGGGTATTCATCGCTGGGACCCGGATTTTGAATGGACGGAAGAAGAGGAGAAGAGGCTGATCAGAAAAGTGTGACGACATATACATCCTGCCCATTAAACTTACGACTGCATACTGATGCATATAGATTGATCTCCGAGTGTGCACATTCGCTTGTGTAACATTCTTTGCACTCCAGCTGGATCGCGGCAATATCATCCAGGCATTGTCAGATAACATGCTGGGCGATCTGGGCATGAACACGAATGATTACAATACCGGACAGACAATCTTCTATTGCTGTTTTCTCTTCGCAGAGCTTCCCTCGCAGCTCATTTCAAAGGCTCTGGGTCCAGACCGCTGGATTCCTATCCAGATGGTCTGCTGGAGTTTGATTGCCGCGTTTCAGGCCTTCATTAAGAATAAGGGCGGTTATTTCGCCTGTCGTGCGCTTTTGGGCTTGTTTGAGGGTGGATTGTATGCCATATTCTCAGGGCTATTGGTTTCATCGACGCTAATACTTTGCAGCATCCCTGATACAATCCTTTTCCTTTCCTTCTGGTACAAATCAAAGGAACTGCCCATCCGATTGAGCTACTTTTGGGTTTCGTACCAAGCGACGGCCATCGTCGGTGCGTTCCTTGCTTTCGGCTTCCTTCACATTCGCAATGACGAAGGCGGAGGCGGTTGGCGTTACATGTTTGCCTTCGAAGGTCTCATCACCGGTCTCATCGGCATCATCGCCGCGTTCTGGATGCCCGCGTCTCCGACCCAGACCAAGGGTGGCTTCCGCGGAAAAGAAGGCTGGTTCAACGAGCACGAGGAGAAGATCCTGGTCAACCGCGTGCTACGCGATGACCCCAGCAAAGGTGGCATGCATAATCGTCAGGCCATCACCCCCAAGATGCTCTGGAAGGCGTTGGGCGATTACGACATGTGGATTACCTACCTGCTCGGTCTCTCATGGATGATCCCCAACACACCCGCAGCCAGCTACGTTACACTACAGCTCAAGTCGCTCGGCTTCAAGACCTTCCAAACAAATTTGCTGACCATCCCTGCGTATGTCATCTTCATTTCGAATCTGCTCTTCTGGACCTGGATTTCGGAGCGCTTCAATATCCGCTTCTTGCTGGGTGTCGTGGCTGAGGCCTGGTCCTTGATCCTCTTGATTGCGCTTGAGGTCCTACCGGCTGATGCGAGCCCTTGGGCGCGCTGGGTCATCCTGATCCTCCTCATCGGTTCGCCGTATATCCACGCCATCATCGTGGCCATGACTTCCAGGAATGCAGGTACCGTGCGAACGAGAACAATAGCCTCAGCACTGTACAACATGATGGTGCAGACTTCGAATATCATTGCCAATAACGTACGTACACATTCTCCGAAGCTGTATGCAAGTGCTAACATTCCGCAGATCTACCGCGAGAACGACAAGCCCTACTACCGGACGGGCAATAAGGTCCTTATTGCGCTGGCGGTATACAGCATGTTCCTCTTTATCGTGGCCCGGTTCTACTATGAATGGCGGAACAAGTATGTGCCACAATCAATCCGCATGTCTGTGCAATGCTAATGGTATCGGTGTACAGACAAAAAGCACAGAAGTGGGATGCCATGTCCAGTGCAGAAAGGGAGGAGTATCTCGCCGCCAACCAGGATTTGGGTAATAAAAGGTCAGTCTCGCTATGCTCGCTCTGGTATTGCTTCCAACTCGGGCTAATGATCCGCAGACTCGATTTCAGATTCGTGTATTAGGAAGTTCAAAAAGGGGCAGATCCAGCTGGTTTTGGATCATGATTCATGATTAGACATGGGATAGACTCCAGTCATCTACATAGCTGTACAAAGTCTTCCACTGCAGCCACGAGATAATGATCACCGTCATCACACTAGAAATTACTCCCCAATAACGTACTCACAGCCCTCATCCCCAATCCACACCTCGTGCAACTTCCCAGTCGGCACATCAATCCTCGCGCCGACTCCAAACGTCTCCTTCTTAACCTCGCCATTGTTGACGCCGGCGTTGTCCTCGGGATACGTGATGGTGAGACTCCCCCGGCGGATAAGATGCGTCGTCAGCCCTCGATGTGTATGCGGGGGATAGTAAGCGTTGCTGTTCAAGTCAACACATCCTCTTCACCTAGGTTTTTTTTTCCCTCGGGAATTCCAAATCAAAATAACCCAAGAATTGGGTGAGCATAAGCTAACCTTCCATCCGTCCATGTGAAGACGTGTTTGAAGCCCCAGTCTCGAACGAGACGTTCATCTTCGCTGCGGGTTTTGATCGGGTATGTTTGGGTCATGATATAGATTGGCGGGGGAGATGAATGAAGTAGAGGGTAAAATCATTTGGTGGAAGTTCAGTTCTTTATCGCCGTGTTGGATCTGATACACGCGTTGTGGATGGGATGTTGTATGACGTCGCTGGAGGGGAGACTGGGCGAAAACTCGAGAATCCTCTGAATCTCTTTTATGGGCAATGAATCACTTCGTCTACTATATAGGTCACGTGGAGTATCAAGTAGTTCTTTATGTTGTTGGTTCTCGGTAAAAATATGGATATATATATATATATATATATCTTGATCATATTTCCTCCACTTCAAAGGGTGACATGCCTCGATGTTGTAGCTGCCTGACACAGGCTACAGCTCCGGCAGGTGTATATGTATAGTATACTCTAGTCGCGCATTGGGAGCAACAGAGCCATTCCATTAAGGATCAACTGCACAGAAGGACCTATTACTTGATTCATTGCTGGATGAGTATATATCAGAGCTTGGCAACTACGGAGTTTTCATCATCCAGCTCTTCGCCCTGGAACGTGTTCAAGAGCTCTTTGAATCAGTCTCTCTGAATCACTCCGCTCTCCACGTAGGCATGTTTCAAAGAATGGCTGTTGTTTGGGAGAACAAGTATCACCGTCCGAGGTCAGAAGAGTCTCCAGGGGAAGTCGGACCTTGAACAAGGACAATGAGAAATCGCGTAGGGAAAGGTGAAGAGAATCAACAAGGGGAAAAGAGAATGCCTGGTTTTCAAGGCAACAAGCAACGACAATCCAAACACAGCAGGTGACTTTCATGACTTCTTTTGCTCTATCTCTTTCTCGTTCAATCATTCGAAGCTCCTTCGCCTCCAACATCCATGATCTATCGTACAATGAGTCGCCCCGTGTGTTTTTCATCTCTCTCAGCATCTTGATTCCTCATGATATCGTACACTGAAGCCCCGCCGAAGCATTCCCTGTTGCCGTTCTGTCTCGAATCGACCCTTGGCCTTTTTCTTCCGCTTGCTTTGCTTGGTCGACTTTTTGCCATTCTCCTCTCCTGGGAGAAACCGTGATAGTGGGTGAAGCTCTCCTAGGCTTTTTTTTTCTTTTCTTTTTCTTTTTTCCTGGTTCCAAAAAAAAGAGTAACGTGTACCCCTTTCTCCATAAGGCCTCAAAAGGCGACTAGGAGTTTCGGTTGATTATTCTCGAGCATAACTGAGAATTTGTTGAACTCCCGTTGCCATACTCATACCAAATATCGTTGCCTTTCCGAAAGTCACTCAGCATGGGGTGCCGCAGACATGGCAGTTCTTTCCTGGTATGACCCAGACCTCCTTTCCTTGGCCTTGGCAGGACGGGCACCGGACACCAGGCATCTTCTCATTTTGACGTTAGCTACGTCCTGTAACAATGAGAAAGGGAATAAATCGGTGTCTTACTGGCATTGTGGCTGACTTTGGTGCGGATTGTGCTAACAGAGGACGAGCCGATTGCAATAGATATGACCTTAAGAAGGATGTGCTCCACGAATTTTTTCCGACAAAAAATAGATACAAAGTCGTCCAGGCTTGAGCGAACCTTTCAATTGTCGAGTTAATGGTCATAAAAAAAAGAAAAAAATAAACTAGGTCGACCTTTATATAATTCGAGGAGTGAACAACCGACCTACGATCCTTGCTCAAAGCTTGAGGGTTCCCAGATCCCCATCGGGAGATCTCCAGTCCAGATTGGATCGATCAAACACTAGGAACAGTTGAAATCAATGCATCCAAAGAGGAGAATGATCCTTGCAAAGACGCAAACACCACCTCTTGTTGAAAATCAAGCATATGCATTGGACAGCTCGGATGATCCCGTCTATGACAGGCGTCTTGCATTTCAGTTTCAGCTAATAAAAGAGGATTGTACCTTAGCGTCCAGTCTTTCTACTTTCCACATGCTGCCTGAGAGATACGTGTGCAGAGTCAGACTTTGGAAAAAAAAAAAAAAAAAAAAGATTCAGGAGCTGACCAGACCTGTGGAAGCGCTAAAGGGGACGGCGGGAAATCAACTGAATATCCATGCAATGGGTCACAAGCTCTGCTATGCAGCTAATGTTGGACTGCACATTGGTAGCCCTTAATACATCAATTGTTGTTTATCAAGACTGTCACCTCACTGCACATCGTGAGTGAAATTTCAAAGCACTGGATGTGACTGGTTGCAAATGACGTTGCTTGGAGAAGGCCGTCCACTGTTCTACCGAGGAATCAGGGCCATCACGATCACGACCCCTTCTATCCGAGTGCAAGCTCTTAGTGCACGCGACACTTGATCTAGGTCATCCTCCAGCTTGGAGTCCGTGCAAGAAGGAACTATCACATTCAAGGCCCTTTGGCCACGACCCGATCTTGAATTAGCTCAAAGTGGATGTGGTTCTTGTCGGGGACCATCCACCAAGGACTTTGTCTGGTTGGTGTGAATCTCATTGGTTACCACTGCAAGCGAGAAACTCAGTTCTGATACTGCCGATCTACAAGGGTACGCTTTGGATGGCATCTGGTATGTTGCATTATGACTGTCGAGCGCATCTGATAATTTACTCGATGGCCGATGGGATACCTTCGCCTTGGAAAGTATCAAAAACAAATTTTTTTTTTGTTTGTCAACAATTGGATTTACAAATGGTGGCCCAGCTAATAATGATACTAGCTAATATTGACCCGAAACTGACAGATGAGCTTGTGGGCCATACATACATGGGTATGCTGGTAGCGCCTCCTTCTCCTTTACGGAATAGTTTCCTGCCAAGTGCCAACACTATCTATTGAACGCTCTTGGTATTTCCCGGGCCAATTCAAAGGTAGACTACCCTGAAGCTTTGGCGACTCTGAGATTTGAATCAGTCCGATTCCGACAACAACAACTTGCTAACAAATAGTGACCGATTGCAACTGATCAGCTGTCCTTCAAACGACTGAACTCTGAAGACTGAAGACCCTGGTTCCCTGGGTAATTCCTCTCTGGTACGGTATCTGCGAGGACCCCCTGGATACTCCTTGTCTGGGACCAATGCTCTCGCTTGTAGTTGTGCCATCCAAGTTACAACTAATTAAGTATACCCATTTCGCGGCTGTTGATGTCCCTGGCCGTTTTGGGCTTTGCTGCTGAACCTTATCCAGGTCTGGGGATTTACCGATCACTTTTGCTGCCGGATGCCCCACAGCTGCAGTTGATCAGTCTAATTCATCCCCCTCACATTTTGGGCCTGTAAGCTCCTTTGTCTCAAGGACGAGGGGACACCCTTTGGGGGCTCGAGACTTGCAATTTGCAAGTCACGACAACGTTGACATAGATGGTAGCATTCTCAATCTGTATGATATACCATTTGGGTTCTTTCTGCGACTCCAAGCAATCAATCAGCGCAGTGAAAGAAAGTCCTCCCCCCAAGTCCTGATTCCCAGAATTCCAAGAGGGCCACGAATCCTTAGTTTCGGCGCTACTACTCCATACTCCATAGTGCCCTCACACTAGCATTGCCTCCCTGGCCAACCGGTGCGACAGTTTTTTGACAGGTCAAATCCTCGCCTCCTGTCAGTTTTTAAAGATGCAGCAGTATCGACCATGTCAATTTTCCTTTCTACTCCACTCTTTGCGACTCCCCACCTTCTTCCCCTGCCCCTCCTCCGAAGGGTCAAGACTCAAGACTCAAGGGGTTACTGAGGCTGTCGCGAATTGAGGGATTGACCGGCTCTTCTTCTGTAAGGATGACGGGGTGCAGACCGCAGATTAGGTTGATGTTGATGGGGGGGCCAACGAGACTCTCTCTCTCTCACACACCGCCAGTCTAGGTACCTAGTACTCTCCGTTCGCTCATGAAAGTGCGCGCGCGACATTGGAGTTCTGATGGATCATTCGCAGGTTTGAGCAAACCAGGCACTGTGTTGTAACTTGTGTCGCCAGAAAAGAAAAAAAAAAAAAAAAAAAAAAAGAGGGGGGGAATTCTCGCTGATCATTACGGCGCCCAATTTCCAATACGGGAGTCATCTTATCTCAGTGTCCTACTCCTACTCCTATCTACCTATACATATACATATCCATATACATACGGAGTATACATCTAACACAGAATAGAATGCGGCTTCTTGCTGACTTTCTGGACACATCCAGCGGATTAAACACTTCTGTAGTGATGTACCAGTCAACCAGTCACGAGATGAGATGCTGCCGACTTCCACTTCCAGACCCCAAAAGAGCGGGGATATTGATAATGATGATTGGGATGATAGCGCCAACAGAAACAGAAGCCAAAAAAAAGATAGATAGATAGATAGATAGATAAAGAATCTGCAGTCAGACCGGGATTGGGAACTCGACCCAGTTGGGTTCAGAACGATTGATAGATAGATAGATGGTATGGACATGGTATGGTATGGTACCTAGGTAAGGCAGTGTGGTCCAACCGTCCAAGCATGGGAAATTCGATTGCACATGCATGTACATGTACATGTACATGTACTGTATGGACTGTATGGACTCTACCTGGGACATTTCGGGCTGATGGATCCAAACTCGTGATGAAAAGAGGGAAGGAAACTATGAATCTTTCTTTCTTTCTTTTTTTTCTTTTTTTTCTTTTTTTTTTATTTTTCTTCTCGACTCTGGGTCTGGGATAAGTTGTAGAGCAAGGCGCGGACCCTGCATGAAGCTGTACTGTTGTGTGTGTGATAGATTTTATTCCATCGATGTAGATAGAGTGCAAAAGGAATGTGGTTGTTGTGTTCCTCTGCATCTGGGTCTTTTTTATCTCTTTGATTCTTTCCCTTGACGATATGCGTCGCCTCCTGTAGGTTAAAGCCGCAGAGAGAGAGAGAGAGAGAGAGAGAGCAAGTCAGCGCCATCAAGTAACTACTGTGTAGATATGTACATGGATAAAAAAAATAATTCTTCGAATAAGTTGGAATCCTTTTCACCATCACAGGGGGGTATATAAAGTAGAGTATAGATGCACGGCTAAATGTAAGAGCATTCAGCGCCTGTCATACATACATATATTCATGCATGCATGTATGCATGACTCGCGTCCGCAATTTTTTTTTTTTTTTTTCTTTTTTCCCTTTTCCTTTCCTTCCCCCCCCCCCACTCCTTGATCATTCTCTCAGAGGATCCCGATCCAGGGCCGGTAGAGTGTCACCCTTCACAAGAGGACCTTGGTGATCTTCACCAACAGGACACCGCCGGATCCCGCGCCGGCGCAATTGTGGAGATGGATCAGACGGTAACCCTGCTGCAGGCGGTTGAGTTTGATACATGTCCAGGCGGCGAGGGAGTCGGGGCCGAGCTCGTCGTCTTTGATTTTGAAGCTGTTGGTGGTTCGGGTGGGTTTAGTATGCGATGCTTGGAGAGGATAGGGGAGGGAGGGAGGAGGTTCAGTACGTACCGAACAAAGGTCAACTCGTCAATCACTCCCGTCAGGGTGGGGAACTGGATGCTCTGGGAGCCGAAATCCGGGTTCGTGCCGGTCGCGCTCTTGGTGCGGCGCTTGTAGCTGGTTTTCTCCGAGTCGGTGGTATTATCGCCGCCGGGGGGCGACCCGTTCGCCTCGTCTGGTTGCTCGACGTGCACGTAGCAGCTGACGTAGGGGTGGAAGCCTGATTCCCTGGTGTCGCCGGGTGGTAAGGGGATGTTGTGGCCGGCGAGGACCTCGATGGTGAGGTCGAGCTGGCGGCGGAGGATCGGGGTGGCTGGGGTGTCGGCGCTGCGGTAGCCCTGGGGTTTGAGGACCCACCCTGGTTCGTCGGCGAACATGCCGCGGTTGAGCATCATGCCCTTGTCGACGTTCTGCCAGTTCAGGGCGACGATCTGGGTGCCGCAGCGCCAGAAGAAGGTGGGGTCGAGGTTGGAGGAGTTGATGCGCAGGCCGTACGGGTAGACACGCATGAAGAAGCGGCGGTTGTGCTCCAGGAGGGCGTGCGCGTCCTTGGCGTAGGCTTCGCGCGCGGCGTGTTCAGAGAGGGAGAAGACGTGGCCTGGGACTTTGGCCTCTGCGTTTTGATGGTGCGAGTCAGTGGCTTGGAGGGGAGGGGGTTGCGACGGTAGCGGCCGGTGGGAGGGTAGACTTACCTGGCTGGGAGAATTGGCTGAAGTGGAAGCCCTTGGTGAAAATGGCTAATCGGCTGAGGGAATGGAGTATCTTGGGTGGCTTCTTCGGGGGTGGAGACTGGCCATCAGCCGAGTTCAATGTATCAAGCTGGTCCGTGCTATCATTGCTTGGTCCATCCTTGGAAGAACCAGTGGATAGCGGGACCCATTTCACTTTGATGAGGATCTTTCGCCGCAGCTTCTCTAGGGGAGGCGGGGCTTGAGCGGCTTCCAGTTCTGGAGTGACTTCAATCAGCATCTCCTTCCACGCCTCCTCCATAATTTCCACCATGGTCGCCTGCTGCTCGATGCAGGCGTGCACCTCCAGGCTGACAATGACCGGCAAATCGCTGGTGACAAACGCACTGTCGCGGATTGCGTAGCAGACATCGCGGAACGTGGTTCCCTTGGTGAGAGTGTGACCATGCAATACGCGAGGTTCTGGACGAGGCGGGATTTGAACGGCAGGATCAATCGCGGCGGCGGGATCTGCTCTGCTGGAGGCTCTTTTCCGGCGTGATGGACTGCGTTTCAACAGACTCCCCAGCTTGGATTTCAGGCCGCGGTGCCCCGAGCTTGGGGGAGCAGAGAGTGTAGTACCGTCTGACTTCAGCTCGACTGACTTCTTCTTATGGTGCGAAATCTGGCCTCCCTCTTCCGAGCTCAAATCACTACTGCTGCTGCGGCTTGTATCCTGGCCAAGAAGACTCTTACTGTCTGCATTTCCATCCCAGACATCGATTTCGACGCATCGACAGCCATTCAGCAAGGCCTGCCAGACGTCAGTAAGTGCTGCACAAGCTTGGATTGGAACCGTTACATGCTCCCCCCGCAGGAAGCGATGTAAGTGCCCGTTCTCGATCCGTGCCACCCCAGGGGCCAGTGATTTCGAATAGTTTAGTATGAGGCCTTTTTGGAGGGACTTACATTGGTATATGCCGTCGCCGCAGCATCACTGTACAATTGGTTCCCCGTCAAATAGGTATTATGACTTGACGAGATGAAGTAATCCGTTATCGGTGCGGACAGGTCTTGCGGTTGAGCTGGACGCAATGCATCCGAAGCAGGACCCGACATATATGTACGGAAGGCAGCCAGTGACGCGAGGGGATCCTTCGCCTCGCCGGTGGTACGCTCTTCATGTTGCACGTCCCGCCAGAAAGTGGCCTTTGATGATTCCGTCAGGGATCCATAGATTGTGTCCAGGTAGGACGACAACGGACCCGACAAAGGTTGATTGGATTTTGAGTCCGCGAGCTTCGGCGACTCGAGAGAAATGTTCCCCGTCCGGCTGACAAGCTTCGTTACTGTTTCCATCCTTGGGTGTGTAAGTCCTTTGGGGCTTGAGCAAGGAGCTTGAGGAGGGGTTCAGAGGGAGCTTATGATCCTTGCTCCCGAGCCTTGGAGGTGTTGGTCAGACTGTCTAGTGATCAATGCACGTTGATCTGAATGTGATACGGCCAGCAGGACGTTGGGTCGCAATGGGCTCAGCGAGCAGACGATGATGACATTTCACATCAAGGGCATGCTTTACAATCGGGAAGAAGTCAAGAAAACAAAGATCGAATTCTCGATAGATCTCAAAGAGTAGCAACAACAAAAAAAAATAAAAGAAAAGAAACGGGAAGAAGAGGCTGAGTTGGTCGGTCTCATCATTGCCAGCTTGCTCCACTCGGCGTGGACTTGGCTTCAGCGAGTAGTGAGTAGTGAGTACTTTGTTAGTGGGATGTCTCAAGTCTCTAATAGTACAATATACAACACAATCTCCAGGACGAAAGATCGCGAAAGAAGTGATAGAAGAGGCCACTGACCCTTGATGAGCTTCTTCCAGGGGATAGATCGATAGATCGATAGATAGATGAATAGTGTAGACTGATAGCCTCGTCCTCGGTCGCATTGAGTCATCTCCGATCCCGACAGACCGACAGCTGATAAATCAACGTCCCGCCAGCGAATATCCTCATATAGAAAGGGAATCATCAACCAGCTTCACACACATACACACACACACAGAGAGAGAGAGAGAGAACCAAATATCTAAGCAACAATGGCCAGCGACACTCCCCTCCATTTCTTCGACATCAACTCAACCCTCCCAGGTATGAGACATACAAACAAACAAACCAACCAACCCATTCCCATCCCCTGATCTCTGCCCCTCCCCTCTTCTAACCCCTCCAGGTCCCTCCAAATCATGGTCCCCAAACACCCTCAAGACCCGGATCGCCCTGAACTACAAACGCATCCCCTACACCCAAAGCTGGGTCTCCTACCCAGACATTGCCCCTCTCCTCTCCAGCCTCGCCGTCCCCAAATCCCCCACCCAAACCGCCTACACCCTCCCCGCCATCACCCATGACTCCGTGACCTCCAACCCCACCGGCACGCTGATGGACTCGCTCGCCATCGCCCACCATCTCGAAGCCACCTTCCCCACGCCCCCGCTCTTCCCCTCCGGCGACGCAAGCTACGCCCTCGCCCTCGCCGTCCACAAGCTCATCAGCATCGCCTTCAGCACCGCCCGCCCGCTCATTCTCCCCCCCGTCGCCGACTTCCTCGACCCGCGCGCCCAGGAGTACTTCGTCCGCACCCGCTCCGCCGCCTTCGGCCAGCCGCTGGCCGACGTGCGCCCGCGGGACCCGGAGCGCGTGCGCGCGCTCACCGCCGACACGCTGAAGGATCTGGAGATCGTGGTGCAGATGCTCCGCGGGTGGGAGGGGAAGAAAAGCAACGGGCCCTTTTTCGAGGGCGAGACCGCCGGGTATGCGGATTTCATTGTCGTGGCGTTTCTGGCGTGGGCGGAGCGCGCTGATCAGGAGCTTTGGAGAGCCATCTTGGGTCTGGGCGAGGGGGAACTGGAGAGGCTGTGGGAGGCGTGTCTGCCGTGGGTGAATGGGCAGGGGGAGGAGAAGGAGTGGCCCATTCCTCAGGTGTGAGTATCTAGCGGAGTTGGTTAGTGTGGGCCTCGGCACAGTTAAAGAGTAGTCTGCTTTCTTCAAGGTTGGCGTAGGTAGATAGGGGAAAGAAAAGGCCATAATGAAAAGATCTGAAAATTAGCAATTGTCCCATTTCGCGCCTAGTTCATATTTATCACACAGGAGGGAGAAAAAAAAAAACAAAAAAAAACGAGTTAATAGTACACGAAAGAATCGCTAGGAACTCTCGACATCCCTCCGCAGCAACGCATTTGTACACGGGGTGAGTTGGGGTGTCCCTCTTCAAAACACCATGCAAAAGGAAAGCCGGCGCGGGCCCTCGGCAGACCAAGATGCAAGCGAAACGAAAAAATCACAGACCACGCAGGAAGTTGGCTTCCCGGATGGCCTTCCTCCGAGCATCTCTCGCACTGCGTGTGATCTCCGTGCGCTTCTCGATACTCTCCGTCGCCTCGACCAGGAGATCTTCCACGGCCGCCTCGCCGCGGTTATAAGGCGCCGGTGTGATATCGGTAGCATGTTGATGGACCGGGATCTGGGGCGGCAGGGTCGCCGCGCGGGCAGCCATCTTCTTCTCATACCGTTTGCGCTGCTTCTTATTCAAGGCTGTTTGATAAAACAAAAAAACAAGACGTTAGCTAACCCAAATTTCGCCGAAAGCCACAAAAACCTCGAGACCATAACGAAAGAAAAGAAGACATACTGCTCGGGTCGACCCCGCCCTCCTTCTTCGATTTCGAACCCTCCTCCAGCAACGACCACAGCCACTCGGGATACTCCGCGTCCTCCAGGGCAAAAACATCCGGCTTGTTCTTGAAGTAGTTGAGTCCGTTCAACTTTGTTCCCGCCGGGGCAATACTAGCCGGCCGCTCGACCGCCGGCTTCGTGGGCTTCTCCGGGTTGACGGGCGCTTGCACGCCCTCGGGGGTACTCAAGGGCTGCGACACGCCGGGGGTAGCGGACGAGATGGCCGAGGGGATCGAGATGTCGCCGCCGATGGGCTGGCGCGGGGCCGGGGGAGGAGGGGCGGCCGATACTGAGGGCTTGCCGTCACTGTAGGTCCGGAATTGGACCCGCTGGATGGGCAGCGTGCGGGTGCATGACGACGCGGTCCACGAAACTGAGGATTGCGGCTGGAGCTGGGAGAGGATGCTGGTCCGGCAGCGTCGGCAGATCATCTTGGCGGATTTGTTGGGTGTACTTTGATCTAGAGCACAGGCCCGGGTATGAGTAGATTGATGTGCTCGGTCCAACACGAGACGCTGCGGGTGGCTTCTAATGCTGGGGTGGAATTGAATGGAGAGGATCCCACGATTTGAAGCTAATCACAAAACTGCGGAATGAATTTGATGCCAAGCCGGAGGTAGTGGTCACGTGCTGTGTTCTACGCGATTATCAGCAACTACAATATGTTCAATTAAGATCAAGGCTTTTTTTTTGATGTCTCTGGTGGTCTCTCTAAAAGTCAAAGATATATTGAGCAGACGCTTATAGGAACCGTGTGGAAGTGAAGAATAGTCTATCATCCTCTCCATCCAAGCGAACATATATATATAAGTATCACGTGACCATATAGAGAAGACGGATCTCGAAGGTATACGGAGTACTAGAAATGACTTTAGTCAATCCTGGTTGATGGTTAGACTAAACGCTACCTGCTCGTTATTGAACTTTGCAGTGAATTGTGTCTACGAGTATAAGAGCGGGAAAATAGCCACACGATGTCTCCACCTCCTGAGTTGTCCCTTTTGTACCAATACATATATATACTCAGTCATGAATGTTGGCATCAGGAGCAACTTTAGCTATGTTACGCGTCTCCGTAACAAATAAGCTAGGTCTAAGGAGCAAATTCGCTGCACATCCTCCCCTGAGATGATGAAATTTCTATCTAGATCCCCGGGGTCCCTTTTTCGAGTCTTCAGAATTGGCCAGCCTTCTCTGCGCCCGCCGTGTACAGTAGACATAGAAATAGGCATATGCCCAGACCTTTGAAAGTGTTCATAGCTTCTTGTGACAACAATCAGATTGAACTACTTCTCCCAGAGATGCCTTCGAGCCCCAGCGAGTGTATACCTAACAGGTGAACTATGCCCACGCATCCATTTGCATCCTGATCCTTCAGGCAATGCAGCTGCTTCGTATCCCATGCATCTTGATATGAGATACATTGTCAGCCAGAAGCTCTTGAGTCGTCTGACGCCCCAGTTACTGCAGACATGTGGCTGTCGTCGTCTGATCCTTTTCGCCGACGTCCGGGCCAAGGATCCATTCGGCGGTAGATGAAGCTAGTGACTTCCACGAAACCCATGGTAGTAAGATCATATAGAACGGCAAAGCTATAGCAACCCCAGGTGGCGGTGTTGTATGCGACGCTCGGACCGCAGCCTGTTGTTCTCATTACCCTGCAATACTCTGTTCAAGGGCCCTCCGAAATTGCTGTGATGACTAGTGTGGCGTCAGGGATATCGTGCAAGTATACGGGGTACTTGCTCGTGCTCCATATCACAAACCGCGGTGACCAGCCAACGGCTTTGCCTAGATCCCTTGCTAGATTATGTCCAGACGTTAGCTCTGCCCTCCATCACATACAGCACCCCGTTTCAGTTTCTGCCATCCTGAGCGTGATTCATTTTAGGAGTTCAAAGGAGTCAAGTCGTTAGACAATGCTTCCTCAGGCCAGAAAGTTGAGGGCGACGCAGGGTCCTCATCCGATAAGGAGAAAATGCAGTCATACTAATACAGCACTAACCAGCACATGCGGATTGTTGCTCGCCGTAAATCCTTCGTTAACTTGGTCAACAAACATATGAATATTTTTGTTCCCGGGGCTTCCACTAAGGATCCTAGGCCTTGTCGGCTCACATGGCCGTTCCCAGCGTCACTGGCGCCAAGCCCGAATCCTGCTCACTTCCGGGCAAGTCAGGACTGTGCTGGGCAAGGATGACTTGCTGAGATCACAAACGGCTTGCCTTTTTGTAGTTTGTAGAGAGGTCACATTGACAATAACGCATCTGAGGGCAGATTCGGGCGTTCAACCGCTGATGTGTTCGTCCGCTGCGCCAGGGACACGCTGATGTAGTATGGCTTCAACCCAGAGCAAGCTTACTGGTCGTGTTATGAATGAGATCCGGCGTACTAGGGGAGATATATTCACTCAGAGGTCTGCAAATTTTTGTTCAAGTGAATCTATCTCTCTGAGTGCTGAATGAGAGAGGGTCTTTTACAAACCGATTGTCGACCGTTGTGTCTGACAGATAATGGAGATTGACTAAGCTGAAGATCACCTGATCTGCACCACATCTCAACCCCTCCCCTTTCGACGTGATCCCAGAATGGTGAGTGAAGCCATGCTGCTTGGCCTCAAACAATTATTCCACTGCGGCTGACTCGAATGCTGATCATTTCCTGAAGCCGATCAGGGCCTCGTCGATCGCAGAGTTTAAAAGACAGAGTCAGCTCAGATTTACTCACCCCGAGGCATTACTTACACCCTCTAAAAACTTATCTACCCATCATGAAAAGAGGAAACAGAGGAATGATTATCAGACTAATCGCTTTCATTAATGTGACATGATCAAGGAACCGAAATCCAAGCAACATCAGAGATGAGTATGCTACATATGGTGTTGCAGGCCGCGCTCAGTATTATGGCCTGATCGAATGCTTTTATATCATGCAAAGTCATGCTGAATGTCCAAGAAAAACCAAAAGAACTGAAATCGCCAAAATGCTGAATTGAAGATAACAGACAGCATGGGAATGGAACAAGCATATAGGAAAATCCCCCAACGCCATACAAAGAGATTCACATCGAGTCGGAGCGGATCACAAGTCACGAAGACAAGCCACTGACCTCCAGGAAGTTACAAAGGTTCACGCACGCATCCTCGAGCGACTTCTCTGTCTGCCAGTTGAGCTCTTCCTGTGACCTTGCGGCCACAGCGACACAGGAGCCGACATCGCCGGCGCGGCGATCGGCTGCTCTTCTGGGGATGTGCTTCGAGGACACTCCTTCCATGGTTTCCACCACCTCTTTGACAGAGTGTCCGCGCCCTGTTCCCAAGTTGAACGTGCGGAAGTTCTCCATCAACTTGCCCTCGTTGGCGGCACCGAGGGCCGCGATGTGTCCGCGAGCAAGATCGGTGACGTGGATGAAGTCACGGACCGCTGTGCCATCTTCGGTGTCCCAGTCGGTTCCAAACATCTGCAGTTCCTTGTACTCACCCGTCATGACTTTGACGACGACAGGAAGAAGGTTGGTAGGGGTCTGCCGGGGATCTTCGCCAAGAAGGCCAGATTCGTCACACCCGATAGGGTTGAAGTAACGCAGAGCCACAATCGTCCACTCCGGATCCGATGCGGCGAGATCGGCCAGAATCGCCTCGCAGATCCATTTGGTTCGTCCATATGGGTTTGTGATACCTGTGCATCCGGATTGCACAGGCTGTGGAACACCCTCATGGTCCACGTAGATCTCCTCCTTGTGGGTGCAGAGCTCCTCCTTCAGCGGAAGGCCCGAGGTAGCCAATGTGCCATACACGGTGGCAGACGAGGAGAAGATGAAGGTTTTGATGCCATAGTCACCCAGAGTGGTGGCGAAGTCAATGAGACCGCTGACATTGTTCGCATAGTACTTCAATGGGTTTCGGATGCTCTCCTCAACAGCCTTGTAAGCGGCAAAGTGGATGACACCAGAAATCTTGGACTTGGAGGTACCCCAACGAGTCTCGGTTTGGTATTGTTCTAGAAGGTCTCGCAGAGCAGTGGTGTCCCGATAATCATGCGCATGCAGCTGCAGCGAGGGCATCTTCGTGCCCTGCTGCTCATGGTACTTGGACGCCAAGAGGCTGATGCGGTCGAAGACGTTTTGGAAGGAGTTGCTCAGGTTGTCGATCACGATCACGTTATAGTTGGCCTTGAGAAGCTCCAATGTTGTGTGACTCCCAATGAAGCCGAGCCCCCCGGTGACCAGGATATATTGATCAAGGGGGAAATGGCGCAGAAGATCATCCAGATGAGTGTCAAATAACACGGAGGATTGCGTTGCTGGTGTGTCCACGCAGACCGGGGAGCAGGGCTCCACAGGAGTGCTTGCGTCGGATTGCTGGTGGCTTTCCATTGACAAGGGGTGGCAGTTGGCGCCGAGAAAAAAAAAAAAAAAAAAAAAGAAGAAGAGGAACGAGGTGCTGAGCAAACGAGATCTCTTCCGGACAGAAAACAGGAAGGAAGGCTGAATGAAGAAAACGAGGGACCTTGTTTGGCAGATTTCCGAACGAACGGATGAGGCTGGAGAGATGTGATCTCAAGAAGCGAGCGCAGAGTTTTATACCTCCAGGACCAACCAAGCACCGGATATTAGCGGCGGTACCCAAGAGTATAGCCGGCGAGCCGCTCTACTCAGCTTGATGAGGCCGAAGAGAGAGGATACGATGACCTGCTCGATTCCCGCCGAAGGATACCTACAGAAGCGATTGGATGCAGAACCAGATGGGACCGACCCGATCTCGTCAGAGCAGGGGCAGAAAAAGCAAAAATGGCGGAATGGAAATCGAAAATGCAAAAAAAAAGGGACCAGAAAATTAAAGTAGTACTGAGGAATTCAGCCTTGGAGGAAGGAGGAAATATTGACCGGGGAATATATCAGAAAAAGGGAGATCCGACGGGCAGCCCTATCCTTGAGAGAGAGAGAGAGAGAGAGAGAGAGAGGGTGGTGGCCTGGACGTTGCTAACCTGGAAGCTTGAAAGGGTGACCCCCATCATTGTCCTCGTCTCTGGAACAAGAGCAACAAGGACGACAGGAACAATGACAGAATCAACATTGGGTCGAGCTCTGAGCGCATCCACAGCATGGTTTCCAATAGACTTTGTTGGCCTATGAGTTTGGGCAATGGTCAGCAATACTTTGGGAACCAGGAGAAACCACTTTTGTTCTACAGTACGAGCTTTAGCCTACCCAGAGGGTCTGTCTACTGCATGGCATGGTCGAGATCCGCCCCGCTCGCTACTTTGGGCGCGATGAATATGGTCTTGGGTATTTATTTTTTTCTCTTTTTCTTTTTCTTTTTCTTTTTCATTTTCATTTTCATTTTCATTTTTCTTTTCTCCTTTTGGTCCTATTTTATTTATCATTTCATTCTATTTTTCTCCCCTCCTCCTCCCTTTGGTGGTCCTGTGTTTTTTTGAAAAAAAAAAAAACAATACATCGAACCGACGAATCTCTCCGCTGACTTACCAAAGGATGTCTGTCTTCTCTCGTCCTGTTTAGCTACTTATTTCTTAGCCTTCCGGTGTTAATGTTTTGAAAGCCTGGCAGAATCTGGCATACTTTGGCATACTTTTAATGGAGGTTTGAAGCCCGAAAAGAAAGCGGAATTATTCCACTTGATGCGTTTCTTCTAGTTGCACTCTGACGCCCGCGCTGACACTAGTCTGTCTGTTGACCTTCTGCGCTTGCAATCAACATTTTTGGACATGGGGCTGGAAAACCACGTGAACCACAGGCGCTGTCTTCAAAGCCGCCGCTCTCGAATCATTCTCGGGGTCTTAGTATTCATTGCTATTCTCGCAGTCGTGATACCACCGGCGGTTGTGGTAACCTTGCACAAGAAAAACAATATGGGCCCCAAATCCAAGGTTTTTGTCCCTCTCTACGTATATCCTGCTCCTGGGGCGTGGGATCCGCTAGAAGATGTGTATGTCCTTTCGTTGTCCCCACGTTTCTTACAAGTACCCGCCCCTTAAACCCCCATCGCCTTCTCAATTCAGCCCGGAACTGACGCCATTGAACCATCGACCAGTCGTGGTTCGGCGGTCTGGATTTCAATGGCGTCGTTCGAGGTGGCTAGCTCTCGATCGCAGCGCAGACGCAGCTAAGACGCCACAGGATCTCCAAACACCCCGACGTGAACTTCACCGTGGTGATTAATCCTGGCAGCGGGCCGGGACCCGAGGCGCTGCCTGATGGCAATTACACCCGCGAGATCCCTAAGCTGGCCTCATATGAGAATGTGCGGCTTTTAGGTTATGTGGCAACGACCTATGCGAAGCGCAACATCTCGGAGGTACGGCGGGACATTGAGACGTATGCGGCGTGGCCCACCCAGAGCTCGAATGCGAATCTGGCTGTTCGGGGGATATTTTTCGATGAAACACCTCAACAATATGATGCGGATATCTTGGCATATCTGCGAGAGCTCACAGATGTGGTGAAGGGGACATCCGGTCTTGGGCCGGATCACTACGTAAGTTTTGTTTTTCTTTCTCTTTTCTGTTTTCCCAAAAAAAAAAAACTATGATACTATACAGTACCGTATCATATCATATGATGGGATATGGTATTGTATTGTACTTTTCCGTCCTTTCACGCTCTGCACTATGCATTTTGGATTTGTCAGGATCATATTGATCAGCGTCTTGGCTTTCGACTATTCGTTCTCCTCCTCTCCCAGAATCCTACAGGCAGTGCCGCTAATATACATCCTAGGTTGTTCACAACCCCGGGGCGATTCCAGACTCGCGCTACCTGTCGACCGCGGATTCGACGGTGGTCTTCGAGGCAACCTATGCAACGTTTCAAGAACGCCATGGGGCCGAGTTGTTCGACACGATCCCTGACAGCCATCGCGACCAACTGTGCGCAGTGATCCACTCGGTGCCTACCAGCGTGGAGGGATCGGATCTACGTGGGCTGGTCAAGCAGGTTCGCCAAGTTGCAGACGAGATATTCATTACCCATCTGGAGACGGACTATTATGCAGGCTTTGGGGGACAATGGAGCGAGTTTGTGGATCTGATGGCTAGTTAGTGTGTCTGTCTGTTACGGTGCAGTGCTACAGACTACTGCCCTGGTAGTATGGCTCGCCAGTTGGGGCTTGGGAGTTGGGACTTGTCTCACCTGCATGACTTGCATGACTCAATGAAAGGGAAATAGATTGACGTTCTGGACTGCTTCGTTGTTCGATTCCCTACGGAGTACTCCGTAGTCCGTAGTACCTACCGACTGGGTTACATGACTCGGTAGGAATTCCAGATTGATTCTTCAGATGCATCCTCCTTACCCTTCTCCCGTGGGGCATGACTTGGGATGCGCCAAGGGCGTCCGGAGATTCTCTTGCAGTGGACGAGGAGGTGCACCATCAATATTTAATCATTTGTACACGGGCAGTATGGAGGGAAAAGAACCGGTCAGTGAGCGGGTTGTTCCTCCATGATTTCCCTTGGCTGACAGTGAGGCTACCTCATGGTTACGTGGCCTGTGTATTGGTATTTAATGTCGATGAAATTGTCACTTGCAAAAATACATTTCCCCATCATATAAAATACACACACACATACATATACACATATACTACGTACTTTGTACACTCACCTTCACCCTCAACCCACGGAAACACTCTACGCCTCCAACCCAACTCGTATCTGGAGTACCTTGGATATGTATGTAACCACATGGCGGACCAAGTACCAACAAACCAAAAAAGCCCACAGCCATACCCACGCCCACCTACCTACGGAGTAGTAAGTAGTAAGTACACAGTAGTAACTCCCAGTCCCCAGAGGCCAGAGTTCCAGGGTTGTCCTCACGTCACTCATACCATAACCCAGTTCTCAGGCCTAGGTAGTAGGTACTAGGTACTCCCCCCCTGCCAGTACCAGACTACCAGTACCAGGTACATATCTCCATCCCGGTGGGTTGGTTGGGGATTATGCTACCCATTCCCCCGAGAATCATTCGTGAACATGAAAATAAGGGTAATCGTATCTAGTAAATTTCCCCCCGCCCCCCCCCCGGCCCAAAAAAAAAAGTCAAGTTTTCCTTGTCACTGTAGAGGCTTCCCACTCGCGTATAGCACACAACCATGACATCTTTCTGAGGTCTGATGGGGGCGCTTGTTGGGTGTGGTAATGTGAGATTGGCTTTTTTTTATTTTTATTTGGGATTCTGCTGTCGACTCGTCGTCTATGCTGTGTTGGGTTGGTTGGTTGGTTGGTTGGTTTGGGGGCGGACCGTGGGATGGGCGAACCTTATGCCTTGTGGGATATCGGGTAGGTAGGTAGGTAGGTAGGTAGGTAAGCTGTACGCTACTGTAAGAAAGGATTTTAAATGTACAGGATGTATCTTATGATGAAGTACGTAGTAAGTATATTACTACGTAGGTACCTAGTTGAAATGAGACTACTGCATACAATGCATGGGTAGGACTAGGACCATCGTCGCCTACTCACCTACTTTGACAACTGAGTCATGCTGGTACTTTTTTTTTCTCTCTCTTATGCCCTGGTAGGGAGCAGAAAAGTAAAACCTAGACAATGGGGGAGGGACAGCTGGACGTGAGGCGGGGTCTTGGCGAGGAAGCAACTGACTCTTGTTGGAGGAGGAGTAGATAGAAATCAGGTGTTTTGGGGAGGGGAAGGGAGTGAGACATACATTGACAGGTAGTCAGACATAACACCCTTGATGTATCTCTGTTGGTCAATTCAGAAGCAGTTGATCATTGCTGTGTGAGGAAGGGGGAGGGAGCTATATTTCTGGGGTGGTGTTAGCTCCTAGGTTGGTGTCTACTGTCTACTGTCTATACACTTTGTTTTGTTTTGTTTTGTTTTGTTTTGTTTTGTTTGGTTTTGTTTGGTTATGGCAAAACTGTGTTTTTTTCGTTTTTGTTTGGAGGTAGGTACGGAGTACGGAGATACTCCTCGACATCAGTCTGAGACCAAGGCCCGTTTGGACAGACTACCGAGTAGATACTAGATACTCAATACTCAACAAAGCAGGTCGTCAGTGTTTTCTTTTCTTCCGATCTCCCGACTCCGTACTCTCTCATCTACTCTGTAGAGATGACTAACTAACTAACTAGCAAAGGGGTAGCACCTATGTTCCCGTAACCTACATAGTAGACATCGATAGACCGAGACAGTCCGTGATATACCCGATGGTCATTGCCAGATCAGATCGATCTTGCGAGCGCAGTTGACTCAGACTCATCACTCAGTGCACATGATCGACACTCAGGATCGAACTTAGTCCGTACTTTGTAGTTCTAGATGGATCTTCGGGCTACGGAGGAACTAAACTAACTCCGTAGTCCGTACCGCCGGGCGGCAACGCGCGGTTCTGGTTCTCGTACCTGATTCTGATCCAGATCCAGATCCAGATCCAGAGTCTGGGTTTTCTCTTGTCCGGTCTGAAACTCTAAACTCTTGAAGCTTGAAAAGCTTTCCCATGTGAAGAATTTCTTTTCATTTCTTACTCCGTAGAAGCAGTCAGTCTCTACTCTCTAGACCCCCCGAACACGGACGAGGTGAAACAGACCCATATGGTTCTCATGACTAGCACTAGATCGTTTGGATACTCCGTCTCCGTCGATGCTCTCCAGTCTACAGAGTAGTGGGTACTGTGTTACGTGTAGTACACTGTCCAGTCGTTCTTAAGCTAGTTTAGTCACTTCTGGGAAAATCGGCACGGAAGCATCTTCATCTCCGATCTCCTTCGACGGACTACTGTGTAAGCTACAACACCTAGAGGCTAGAGTACAGTGGACACTCAAACTCTTCAGTCTCCACAGCTCTAGTTATTAGTGTCTAGCAGTATAGATATATCTCCGCTCGTTCATGCGGATGGTATGACTTGGTCTAGTACAGAGTAGTACATATGGAGAAGCCGGAAGCCGATCATCGGAGTCGAAAGTCGAAACAGTCGACGACGAACTCTACGAGGATCTGCGCTCGCTTAATGGAACTGCTTAGAGCCTACTGAGACATTTTCTGACGCCGGGCGAGAAACAGAAAACAAACAAACAACAAAGAAGAAAAAAAAAAAAATGAAGGTTTGAGGGTTTGTGCTTGTAGCTAAGAACAGGATTTTGTGCAGATAAAAGGACGCATAATGCTCAAAAGAAGAATATGCTTATGCTGAATAATAGATAATAGATACAATGTGAAGGAAAACTAAGATAAAACCCAATGTCCAACCAACTCCAGGCCAACAACTACAACAACACACGGCAAGATTCTTCAAGAAAGTGGGGGGGGGGGTCCCTGAACTAACACATCTGGATCCAATTGTCCAGGTCCATGTTCTTGATCACGGTCGAAAAGTTGCCCGAGTCGGCAAACTGACAGGCCGCATCCTTCTGCTTCGTCGTCACCGAGAGGCCATTGTTCGTGTCCGCACCCTTGGGATACTCGATGTGGAACACAGGCTTGCCGTTCTCCGGGAACACGGCGTATGTGTCACACTCGCTGTACTGGGCGCACTGCTCGTTGACGCTCCACTGCATGTTCGTGATGACGGACTTGATGATCGCGCCCGCGTTCTTCAGCCCGACTGACATGTTGCGCGCGTGCGCCGCGTTGGCCAGGAAGTTTACAAAGTCGATCGAGTCCGCCTCGGTCAGATCCAGCCCGTTCTCGTTGTCGTAGCCGTCCACGTTGTCCGGGTCCACGCCATCACAGCCCTTGTCGCGCGCCATGTCCAGCCGGTCCAGCATGATCTGCCGCACGTTCGCCGAGCTGAGGTTCAGCCATTTCTCGCCCTCCCAGCCGTCCAGATCCTTGCCCAGATCGGCCGGCTTGAAGCGGCCCTTGTCCGGCCGCCAGTTCTCGTAGCTGCCCGCCGAGAAGTAGCAGATGACCTTGCGGCCGGCATCCTGCAGCGCCTTGATTGTCGACTTGTCGTTGTTGAACAGGTCAATATCGTAGACGTCGACGTTCACCGAGGTGTCGTTGAGCGGATACAGCAGCTCGATCTGCCAGGTCGTGCCCACCGCGGGCTGCCATTTGGCCGTCGTGGAGTTGCTCTCGGGCGGGGTGGTGGTGGTGTTGCCGCCGCCGCCGCCGCCGCCGCTGCCGGATCCTTCATTGTCACCCCCGCCGTGATTCAGGCCGACACCTAAACCTACTCCGAGACCGACGGCGAGAGCGACGACGACCAGGAGGACGAGCGCGAGGACAAAGATCTTCTTCTTAGTGGACCAGGATTTCCAGCCGCTGGCCGACTGGCCTTTATCAAAGGACTGCGTCATGACAGCGTAGAGGAATGGGCGCGTGGGGACTGGTGTGTGTCTGTGTGCGTGCGTGCGTAGGCGTGTGGGTAGATCAAAATTCCCAGTAACCAACGGAGGAAAAGAGGAAAAGAAGGCCCAAGTCCGGAGAGTGGATTAGATAAAGTGCAAAGAAAAAGAAAAGAAAATGAAATAGATGGGTGCCTGGAAGTCTGGACAGCGATCGCCTGTCCCTGGACTTGTAGGGGCTGGTTTCTGGTGTTTTTGGCGCTGGCACTGGGAGGGAGGCTGGCGCTGAGCCTGCGCAGATCCTCGACAAAAAGGAAGCTTATCGGTGACACGGAGAAACACGAGGGTGAAAGAGACGGCTGGAGGAGTCTGGAGTCAGGAGTCTAGAGTCTAGACAAAGAGAGACGATGTGCAAGGCACCCTGTCTCCCAACTCCTAGAATCCGTATCTAATCTTCTCCAGGGTCAAAGTTCAAAATGAGTGTAATAATAATGAATCAGGCAATGTACTGAATGCAAGTGTAAGATTAATAATGTGGACTGTGCAGAAATCTCTAGGAAATCAAAGCCCAGGAGAAAAGCAATGGATGGAGAAGCCACAGATTAGTGAATAGTGAAGAGTGAATGCGGGAGCCTACGGAGGCCAAAATCCTGGACCATACTCCGTACAACGAACGGTACAGTACCTAAGAACCTTACAACCTAGGTAAGAAAGATCCTATGGAAGCCTGTTGGACTAGACCCATTGGGGCCAATGAAGAGACAGGCTATTGTTCGAGGCTAAGCTGTGGCTGATAAATTTTCATTCAATCCCGAACAAGGAAAAAGAGAGAGAGAGAGAGAGAGAGAGAGATCCACAGGATAATGATGATAATAATAATAAAAATAATAATAAATAATTAGAATTATGATTGAACTCTTGAAGATGGAATTAGGTTTGTTTGTCTCAGAGTCAACTAGACTCATCCATTAGTGTCGGTTGTTAGTATGGGGGCGTTGGGACTCCATATGATCTGCGAAATAGGATTCCTAGGTATCGATTCAACATTGAAGCTTAAGCCTAGTTTCCGATTCCTTCCAGAGGGGTAAAGGTTAAGCCGTTAAGGATTTGATCTACTGTTAAACTCAGACAAAGAGAAACAACCCTTTCCTGACTGATGACTCCTTACAAGGGAAGTGAAGCCAAATATAGTATCTAAATAAATCTCCCACTGTGTCACAAAACCAAAGGGCAAGACAAGAAAAAAAAAAAGAAAAAAAAAAAACTCAGCCTCTGACGGAGAAAGCAAACAACGATAGGCTCCAGTCTGCAGTGTGTGCCAGCTGGCAGAGCAGAGTCCCCAAAATAATAATAATAATAATAATGACAACCTAAATCTGCACTGCAACACAAACTTTCCCCGTCAAATCTGGAACTTCGCCAATCAATTTTTAGCAAACCAGGTACTGGCGGTGGAGATCGGTTTTTAGCGCCGGGTGCTAAACTAGTGTGATGTACGTGTATCACCATCGCCCATCGCTCAATTTTGGGGCCAGCGCCAATGGGGTATTGCAATTTTCGCAAAAATACAGAACATACATCTGAGACAGCACGTACCATGTATCTTACCTACCTACTTAGATACTATACTATACTCCCCGAGAACAAACAGTGCAAGGTATCAATGCAAGCAACTCAACAAGGCCCACCTACTATTGACCGCTGTGCCCGTCGACATACTCTCGGAGGATATTCATCTAACCTACTTACACTGTACACATGGAGTAAAGGATAGAAATCTTGGTAGCTAACGACAACTTTCTTTTCTTTCCCTTTTCTTTTCCAACGGTTGAAGTATCATGCTAGCTAGCCTGGCCTGGCCTGACCTGACCTGACCTGAAAGAAAACCATCTGATGAAAAACTCCGAATACGAGAACCACCACGGCCAGGGGAACGAAGTTTAATACCGTAGACTCTGTAGTAGAGTACCTAGAGTTAATTGGCTGACTGATTTGAGTTTCAGGGTGGAACGCTTATACCTACCCATCCAGTACGATCAAGCATGGAATGCTGATATAGCAGACGCCTGCTAAGGAATCATAGCCCCCCCCCAAGCAGAGCCACATATCCCTCGGAGAACGCCGTCTATGCAGCTAACGATGCAGACAGCGAGTCACTACTCACTACTCAGACGTGCTTTGCTTCCCAAGTCTCAATAGAGTAAGACGAATACTAAGAGACGGGGATGACTGACTAGACAGTCACTCTGTACTGGACTAGTTGCTTGTTTTTTTTTTTTTTTGGTTTGATTGATCACTGGTGATGTGTCATTGTCATTGTCCCTGTCCCTGTCAGACCGGAACTGCGGTGGACTGGTAACTTGGCAATACTCCTGTATATCGATTTAAACCTATGCGACTAGGATAGGGGGCCAGGGCAGTGGAGCATGGCTGGTTTTGAGAGATTGGTGAGTTTTGTGGCTGGGTAGATGATAGAACGAATACCAAGATATGTATCTGCGTCTGGGTAGACGGACCCATGGACCGTGGTTCAAACGATTCTCCGACGGAGCAGACTCGGACTTGGACTCGAACTCGGACTTGGACTTGGGACCAAACATATTTGGTGTGTTACCACGGACCAAGCACGGAGTCATAATTGATATTGGCTATGTAAGGTGGAACTCCAAGCTATGGATGGATGTATGGATGTATCATTATTAGACATGTGAGCAGAATATCTGCACAAGGCTTTCTCTCAAAGTATGTTCGGGACTGTCCTACTCCTACGGAGTAAGACAGACCATGAAAAGAACAACAAAAAAGAAAAAGGGCTATCTACAAAGCGAGAGGAGTAGACAGGGTAAAGGTCACAGGGGATCCCGACAGCTGCACCCACACAGTCAGTGGGTCGCTGCCCAGCTGCTCAGTAGCGAAGCCCTGAGTGCTGGTGGGAGCCACAGGGAAGGTGACAGGAATAGGCCGGCTGCAGGTGTTGCCATTGGCCGTCAGTGTCACCGCCGTGATCTTCTTGTTGGCGACTGCGTAGCTGAGGGCGTAGCCACACTGGTCACGTTCATAACGAGCGAGGAAGGAGTCGGACACCTAGGAGACAGAGTTAGAATCAGACACGGTCATCACAAAGACCCACAGGATAAAAAAAAAAGCGTACCTGATGCTGGGGGAGGGTGACCAGGGGCCAGTTCACCAGACGCACAAACTCCTGCACCTGGGTCTCAACCCACGCCTGCATGATGGAGTATTTAGCCGACACGCCATTGATGGTGACGGGGTCCACATCCGCGTTGCGCAGGTTGGCCTGGTGGAACATGTAAGCCTCCCGGTGCAAGCCAAACAGATGGCGCATGGTATCGGCCTTCTCCACGTTGAGCAGATCCTGGAAGGTTCCGCTGCCGGCCGAGGTATTGATCCACTCCTGCAGAGTGCAGGCCGGGGTGTCGCAGTTGTAGTAGA
Organism: Aspergillus clavatus NRRL 1; assembly: GCF_000002715.2. Lineage (NCBI taxonomy): Eukaryota > Fungi > Ascomycota > Eurotiomycetes > Eurotiales > Aspergillaceae > Aspergillus > Aspergillus clavatus. Next base: position 743,754 of record NW_001517097.1, on the reverse strand, counting down.
TGCGGGTGGCCCAGCGAGGGTTCACCTGCATGCCGGCGAAGCCGTCCGACGCCACATTGGTGAAATAGGGCCACATGCTGTTCTGCGGGTTCAGCAGCACCGGCCGCGTGTTGTCACCCACGCAGTTGCGGATGCCATTGTCCCACCACGCCTGGAGCGCATCGCCATTGTGCAGACCGGTAATGGCCGGGGGGATGATACCGTTGCCGGTGAACCACTTGGCCTGGTCGATGCCGACCTGCTTCAGCCACGCCTGGTTGAATGAGATCTCCTTGAAGATGTCGGAGTAGGTCGAGTTGTTCTGCTCCTCGTGGGTGAAGGTGTGCGAGATGTGACCGTACGTATCGCGGTTGGCCGGGTTGGCCCACCAGACCAGAAGGGGGTCCAGCTTGGTGCAGGCGGCCGTCCAGTTATACGTGGTCGGCGTCTTGGGCCAGAGGTTGGTTCCCGTGCCCAGAGGCTTCTTGAACTCCAGCGGGGTATCCGGAGGCGAGTTGTACTCGATCCCGCCGCCATTGCAGGCGGTGTATCCGGCATCCGTGGAGGAGGAAGCCTCGATGTTTCCGTTGCCGTTGTGGCCGACCTCGACGAAGTAGGAGCTACCCGGGTTCATCTTGGCGTTGATGGTGGGGACCCAGGCCGAGATGCCCTCCATGTCCGGGACCGTGATGCGGAACGTGGTGCCAGCCGGATGGTAGATGTCACTCTCGAGCATCATGTCGTCGATCTGGGTGTTCAGGTTGACGCGGCGGTGTCCCGCATAGAGACCCCGGGTGAGCCAAGTGATCCATGCGTGCTGCATGAAGTTGGAGGTCGGGCTCCAGTCGGTGGCAAACGAGACGAAGAAGGCCATCTGCTCCCGGCCAGCAAAGTTGTTGATGACAGCCGCCGTCGTGGTACCCGAAGTCACCGAGTTCGCGGCGAACTGAGCAATCTCCTTGGTGGTGGCGGGGTCGCTGACGGTGGCCGGGTAGTGCCAAAGACCCTCGGTGCTGACACCGGCGCCGGTCCTGATCCCCGAGGTGGGAAAGTCACTGATATCGGAGAAAGAGATCAACTGCTCCACGCCCGTGTTGCAGCACCCGCCATTGACGGCACTGGAGCCGTAGTTGGGGCCGGGGTAGACGTCCCACTGGACCATGCGCACACCGTACTCGAGCTGGTAGGCGTACAGCTGGTTCCACTGGTCGGTGGTCAGAGCACTCTGGTAGCCAGTCGTGCCCCCATAGTCGTAACTCACTTCGGCGGCAACGACGATACCGCCAAAGTTGCCGCCGCCGGTGGAGTTGAGCGCGGGCAGAGCAGGCACACCGGACTGGGGGACCAGCAGAGTCGTGAACGGAATTCCATAGCCATTGAGGCCGGAGGAGGCCACACTGGCAGCCGTAGCGTCCCGGGCAATGACCAAGATGTTGGACGAAACACTGCCCTGGTTCATGGGAATAGCCGAGGGAGTGGCCGACGGGATCATGCTCGAGCTAGCACTGACACTGAACGACATGGTGGAGGAAATTGAGGCTGAAGCCGAAGCCGAAGCCGAAACCGAAAGCGAAAGCGAAGGAGAAGTAACGAGTGTAGTGGTGGCAGAGGTTGCCACAGTAGTAGTAGCAGAAGTAGCAGAAGAAGAAGAAGTAAACGAGAGTACAGCAGACGACGAGGTGATCACCCCAACAGTAGATGCTACCCTACTGGTCGATGTGGTCCGCGATGGAGGCACAGGAGAGATCACTGTGGGCTTCTCAGGCCAGACACCCGGGGGAGTGCTGCATGTTATAAATCCCAAGAAGCAGCCGGTCTGAATGATCCACGAGAAGGCCATCTTGGAAAACGGCCCAAGGGGAGGCCGGGGGGGTGGGGAGAGACGGTTGGTGGTGGTGGTGGTGGTGGTGGTAGTAGTGGTAGTAGTAGTGGGGGATATGTATGACTGTGCTGCAAGGGGTCAGGGCAAGGTGATGACAGGAACCAAGGAAAAAAAAAAGAAAACAAAAAAAGAGGATCAGACAATGGAGACAACAGAAGGAAAAAAAAAAAAAAAACGAATGAGATTGTTGTGAACGAGTGACGAGGATGAGGATCAAGTCATCTATCGAGGGTATCCAGCAGTAGTAAGAACCATGGATGATCACGGAGGGTTTAAGTACAGCAACGCATGCAGCCTGCGAGAGTCAATCACAACCTGCTGAGTCTAAGACACCTCCTTTTCTCGTTTCTTTTTTCCTTCGCCAATGGCCTTGCGCCAATCGCTCCGAGTTGCTGATCCCGTCTATCAAATAACTACAGTCTACAGGACTCCATTCTCCGTAGCTTCAACCAGTCGATGTACCTGCTCCACTCTCTGGACGAGATCAAATCTCCATCAACCATGTGGTGGACGTGGACCCCCCCCCCGAAAGCAGTTAAGAGAACCGAAGATCCATGAAGGGCACGGCCAGCCTTGTCGATAGCTGTTGCTGTTGCTGTTGCTGTTGCTGTGATGGCGATGGTGTCATGCAGTCCGTTGCACTGGTGGAAATTAGTCGATACTGACCTCAACAATTCAAGGATCTCGATTGTCAGGAGTCTCCACCTCCAAGAATTCTTTTGCGAGAGAGCCTTGATGGGATCGATCATACCGGGGCTTAACTTTGGGACCTGGACTCTGGGACTCTGCGAGACTGGAGAGTTTCTGTTAAGCGAATCCGGCAGGCTGAGAAGAACAGAAGAATCTGAACCTGATCAATTGATGGGGGCGCAATTATTAATAGCCTGAGACAAGCCAAGTCAATCAGAGTGTAGACCATCAATTCATCAACTACGGAGTAGTCACTACCAGAGAGTTCTGCGAGGGAAAGGTCTTTTTGTACAGAGTACACGGCATCCTCTTGTGGTACGGTGTATTGCAAAACTATCCAGACTGGTATTACCGTTCTGTCACACATCCCTCATACGCATGACTGAATACACAATACCTGTATCCATACCCATCCAACATCCACCATATATAAGAGGGAAAAAAAAAAGAAAAAAAAAAAAAAAAAAACTCCAAGAGATCGATCCAATGGGATCTTCCCGTCTTGCCAATACTCGGGGATAATAGGTACGATACCTATTACGTACCTACCCTAGGTACCTTACCTGCGGTTGATATCGTGGAGCCACCAGGACGAACACTGGAAGACTCGTCGCTTTGGCCAGGAAAAGGGAACGCCAACAGGGGGTGTAAAAGATAGAGAAACGAAAAAAAAAAAAAACGTCTCCTCCGAGGCTTAGACTCTTTAATATACAACTCATGGTTTAGGTATGAGTATGGCTGACTGACTTCCCGGAGTGAATGAGCTTTAGTAGAAAAGGAACCTGGCCGGGGCTGCCATGCCCAAACTTCCCAGTCCAACAAGACTCAATTGAGAATCAATTACTACGTAGATAGTTACCTAAGTGTACAGAGGGTCCAAGTGGATTCGATCCGATTTTCACTGCCAGATCCGTCTTGTTCTCCTGTTTCACCTCCTCAGGGCCAGAGAATCGAGGCGTAACGCCGTCTGGGATCCAACACGACGAAGCTGTTGATCCTGTATCTCTCTCGTATGTACTATGTAGTCAAGAAGTCCTCCGACTTAGGCTATTTTTGTCTGCTTCCCCCGAGTACGCCCATCCAGACCGACTCTCGGTTCGTCAGCGATTATTCAACTAACCAACTAACGAGTTCTCTAGCTTCGGGAGTAACGACTAACTACTTGCTAGTATCTAGAGTGCAGTAGTCGAACTTACCTCATTGACGGTCTAAAACGGTCTAAAACGGTCTCTTGAATTTCTATTCTATTTTATTTTATTTTATTTTTTTTTCTTTATTTTTTCCCTCCTATGGAAAAGAAAGGAACTAGATACCTTATGATCAATCGATCATCATCCCTCTTCATCACCAATCCGCCACCCAAACGACGAAGTACAGTAGAAACAGCGTCGCTTGTGAGAGCCAGGTCTTGGATACATGCAGGGCTGATCCATCGAAGAGAGCAACTCTCAAGCCTGGTGTTGGGTACTTCGCCCTTTCGTTCGTTTCTTTTCTTTTCTTTCGTTCTTTCTTTCTTTCTTGCTTTCTTGCTTTCTTTCCTTTTGATTCTGTCTACTCAGCCCATACACTCGTTGGCGCTGGAAAGCCATCACGGCATATTCGCCGTTGCTTATTCGCCGCTGACTTCGACTCGGACAGCGCGATAACACCAGTGCTCACGGTCATCGTCATGGTCATTTAGAAACTGCTGTCGGTTGCTTGTTGTCTGCAGTCTTAGACTCTAAGAAGTCTTTGGCTTTGTCCCTCGCTTTGCTTTCTTTCGGACTTCGTCTCTCTCTCTCTCTCTCTCTCTCTCTCTCTCTCTCTCTCGTTCCAATGTCCGCCGCGACTTCTACCACTAATCCTTAATTACAATGGTGCAAAAGTACTTTGCTCCCTTACCGGTAGGGTGGGGGCATATGACAGATCACTGGTGGCAATTTGTACGTATCTACCTTTTCTTTCTTTCTTCCTGGCAGGGATCTCGATCGTGCTAATCATGGGGTTGTAGGTCTTGATTGGCTTGCTGCTTGGCAGTGTAGTCATTGGATGTTCATACCTCCTCTATTCAGGCATCACCAAACTGATCAGATATTACAAGGTGAGAAACAGAGACTCCTTGCAGAGCGTCGTCGATCGCGCGTGGTTGACGTCCATCTAGTCCCGAGAACACGCAGATGTGGTGCCCAAAGATGTCTCCCAACGGCTGGACAGACTGGCAAACCAGCATCTATCCTTGTCTAATGTCCAATTGACAAGAAAGCCTTTGTCGTTTGGCGTCTATCTGGGAGCCTTCCAGGCACCCCCAACCCTCGACGAGCGTAGAGTCCTCAGTCAATGGGACCTGCTCATTGTGGACCCGTTGCAATCGGGAGTCGCCGAAGCCATCTCCGGGGCTGAGCGCAAGCAGGTTCTGGGAAGAGTTGATCTGGCGTCCTTGTGTTCGTCTTCCGACTCGACCGTGGCTGTCATCGAGAAGATCGAGAATACACTCACGAGCAAATTCAATGGCGCCTCCTTCAGCGGCATCCTCCTCGCCAACACCGAGGAGAGACTCAACCCAACGGTCGTCAAACACCTGGTCGAGGCTGTCCATGCCACGGGTCTGTCTGTGTTTCTGGAAACCGCCCCTCCGGACTTTCTCGTCGATCGCAAGATCCTCCAGACCGATGCCATTGCTGGTCTCGTCGTACGAAATGCCTCCATCATGCCCGACGGGGACAAGCGGGATTATTTCCAAATGATCAAGATGCAACCAACCATCAAGGCGTTCGTCTCGGAAGCCTGCATGCGGGACTTTGTGGTCATGGCCTGGGAAACCGTCGACGATCAGGCCCCGTTGTCAAACGCTGTCGTCCAGCGCTCGCTCCAATGGTGCAACTTTTACAGCGCAATCACCTGGATTGGCCGGCAGGCCGCCCTGCATGATGCATCTCTCAACGTCAAGATGCCCGAGCCGCTTTCCGCCTTCAGCTGGTTGAAAGAGGCTGAGATCATGAAGGTCCATGATGTCTGGCGTGCCAATCTGAATCTTGAGCGTGACCCGGTGGATGGCGATGCGTGGAACACCCTGCTACAATTTTTCCCGTCGCTAGAAGACGTGCTCGCATCGTCTGAGAGCAAGCCACCGCACAAGGACGCCTCGACGACCTCCGTCCGAGATCCCCCCGAATGGGTGGCGCAGGTCAAGTCCCAAGGAAGCCCTCTCTCGATCTCTATGGCCGGCGTCGAATACAAGGAGTTTGGCTGCTTCCCCCTGGGGTCGGAAGCGACCACCTTCGCTTTCGCCGAGATTCTGCGGTCCCAGCAACGGCTTAAATCACTCGGCTTGCTTCACCCAGTCCCCTCGGAGAGAATTCGGAATTTGGGCGCTCTGCTGCGAAAGTTCCACGACCGGTACGCTGCCGCCCACTGGTCGAACACGCCCAATCTCGCCGCTACGATCAAGGAACTCGCCAACTTTGCTTCTCACGATTCGCTTCGGATCCATCTCGGGCTGGACTCAGGGCTGCGCAAGAGTGCTGACGTCCGTTTCTGGGCCGTCTATCAAATCGACCCCGAGGGATTTGAAGTCTTCGCCTCCAAGAACGCCCAGGGCTTGGCAGGTACCGTGCTGCACACCTTCCTATCGGCAAGAGGATTTCCCCGTCATCTTTGCTTTGAGGTCGAGGCAGCCTTGGCCCAGTGGTCCAAGGATGTGAATGAAGACATTGGGCTCCCGCGCCGTCTGGTGCAGGACATTGACGCTTTGAGTCCCGAGGAGCGTTTGCTACTGTTGCAGCACCTATCGCTGACGGATGCGAAGAACGAGCTCTCCGAAGTCATCTGTAGCTATATCCGCAGGCAGCTCGTGGACGCCCCATCCCTCGCTCAGCTTAAGGAGCTCAACACGGTTGCCTACCTTGAGGGATCCCTGACGCCGGAAGCCTTGATCAGCAGCCGTGTAGGCTGGTATCGCGACCAGGGATGTCGGTATCCAGCACCATCGACATGTCTCGCTCTTTTCTTGGAAGCCGACGAGGCTTTTACCCATATTCTCCGAGACCGCCGCGAGAGTGATCTGGCCGAAATCACCCAGGCTCTCTGCCAGCTCGTCCAGAAGAACCAGATTGACGCTTACGCCGATATCATGACGCTCTCCCTCTTTTCTGCGGCCAGGAAAGGTGCCTTTGACGAGATCTACATGGAGGTGACTGATCGTAACCCCCTGTTCAACAACCAGTCCGACCAAGCCGCTGCGTTTGCCGAATCATTCGCTCTCGGATCCCGCTGCGAAGCCTACTTCGATGTTCAGCCCAGCGCATTCGGCAAGTTACTATCTGATCGATTCAGAAAGTACTACAAGGATCGAGAACTGCCGGACTGGGTTAATGGCGCTCCGCAAATGGCCACTTCTTACGCCGGTGCACAGATCGATGTAAACCCGGACGACAAGGTCAAACCCATGCCGGGGTACCAACGGCTCACTTTCCTCAGTGTCTTTGCGGTCCCTGCTCTGATTGATATTCTTCTCCTCACCTTGTACGGCCGCGGCTTGTACCTCTCCGGCCTGATGCCAAAAGATCAGATGCAGAGCGCTTCCATCGCACTAATGATATCCCTCCTGCTATCCGGTGCGGTCGGCACCTGGATCGCTTGCGGTGGATCTTACTACCTCATCTCCATGGCTTTTGCTGCGACGAACATGTTCGTCTTTATCAGACTGGTCGCCGGCATTGCCTTCACGATCGCCGCTGGTCTGATCGGTTTCGTCGTCATCTCTGCCGTCAAGGGTCCAGTACCGGGAATCATCTTCTACCTCTATCTGATAGCACTGACGATCTACTTTACGGCCTTTGCCTGTCTTTCCTGCTTCAGCTATCCGGGCTCCAAGTTCTTGTCGGGACGCAAATCGATCTTTGGATGTGTCCCGATCCTCTTCTTGTCGCCTCTTATCACTACTTGGAGTGGACACGATGCGGTCATCTATCTCGTCGTGCTCTACATCTTCATCGGTTGCCTCCTGCTTCGCCTGCGGTCTACTGCCTCCAAATGGGTCACCTGGTACCATAAGATCCGGCGAACGGACGACACCGAGATCCGCAAGTGGTACGTTTCCACATATGGCAACAACGACGAGAAGTGCTTCGGCAGTCTGAGCGATCCCGCCGTGTTGAAACTCTCTCGCGAAGCTCTGCTGCACGATGTCCTCGCGGAGGTCTCCCGCGGCCTCTTTACTCGGAGCACCAAGGATCAGCTCGTCCTGGAACTGGCGAGGGACTGGGAGTCGACCAACTTTCTTCTGAACTGGTACTGCCGGTACGCCGATGTTCCTCGCCCGATCCCGTTCAGTTCCGGCTGGAATATCCAGACCAAGGTTGGTCTCGATGTGCTCCGCAACTCGCAAAAGGGCCAGCGATTGCACAATGCGTTTATCCATTGGCGCCAGTCGAGCCGCGAGATCGGCTGTGGAGTCCTGTACTTTGTGCTGGCGCTCCTCGACAAATGGGTGGAGTTGCTCACCGGCGGTCCTCTCACCAGTCTCATTCAGAACGCCAGTAGTGACAACCGCTTCGCGATTGGTTTTGGCCTAGCATATTATCTGATAGGCGCTGTCCTCATCGACACCAAAGCCCAGGAGCTCCATGATCTCATCGGCGGCCAGACTACTTTGCCCGTTGGCACATCGAAGGAGATCCGTCCGTCGCAGAAACGTGACGTTCGGTTCAAGAGAAAGGTATATTGGCGGACTCTCTTCCGATATCTCATGTGGCAGGTATGGAGTCTTGCCCTGTCGACCGCGCTGCTCTGGGCATTCAGATCGTCCCTGGAAGCTATGATCTTGTTCTGCGCCTACGTGCTCGCCTACACCGGCCTATTGTGGTACCAATACACCAAGATCTTCTCGGGCCCTCAGGCGCTCAAGCCGCTGCTCGCGGGTGTCGTCCTTGGGCTGCCCATCGGCATCGCCTTGCGGTCGTGCATGCCCCAAGACTTTGTGTACTCGCAGGTGATCGGTCTGGGAGCAGCGACCTGGACAGTGGCGATTCTCACTCTTCTCACCGCGAAGATTGGGATGCCGAAGAAGGTCGATTCGCCAGTGGATCTGGGCAAGACTTTCCATGCCTATACCACCCCGTGGGCGGATCCGGACTGGTCTCAGCAAGAGCTGCAAACCTTCTTCGAGAGGATCTCCTTTGTTCCTTCGGACTCGCGGCTCAAATTACAGCCGCATGTCCACCCTGGCCTCGAAGTCAAGGCACTCCTGCTTTCGCGTAGGGAGGAGCCGAGAATCGAAGAGGCATTCCCGCATTCGCACGACCTTATCAATATGGCTCTGGAAGCATGGGAGCGGGGCGAGATCTCGATTGAACTTGTCCCCACTGGTGCACTCGGCCCGAGCATCCACGCTCTGAGCTGCAGTGCATCGGACCAGTTGAAACTCGCTATCGCTGTTGGACGGGGCTTGGACCAGCGCATCGACGTCAGTGGGAACTGCCAGATCATCGCCGAAACCCTCCTCCACGCCGTGTCTGAGTCCATGTTGCGGATGCCGCACGAGTACGCCGTCCTCTCGGAGTCACTCGTCTCGGCTGGAGTCACCGAGACCATGGCTCGGCAGCTCCGCGAAGAGGCGAACACACCACTGGTCGTACGGTGGGCGAAGAAGGAGCTCCTGCGTCAGCTATGCCTTGGTTTTGAGTGCGACACTCACTGGGAAAAACTGCCCAAGACCATCCGGAACGCCCTGCTGGATCGTTGTCTCGGAAAGCCGTCGCACTTCTCCCAGAGCGACAGGCAATGGCTGCAGGAGCACCTGTGCCGTTTTGACACGACCGATCTGGATGTCCATGTCGCCCGCTGTAACCTGGGAGCGGCGACTGCAGTCAGCATTCTGGATTACGCGCACTATGGCACAGGCGAAGCTGCTATGTCCAAGGACTCTGAGACCCCTCTGTTCATTCCGTATATCTCGAACAAGCTACCTGCAGCACTGTCCTTCATCAGATATCCCCTCCACAACTTTTGGTACTCGCTAGCGGCTGCCATCAAATTCATCATCATTGCTTTGGTCGCAGAGACAGAGTTCCAGAGGGAGTTCGACCATGTGATGAAGTACCGGCCTGCCATTATTCGGGTTCCCTGTGTGTTCCTGCTCAACATGCTCTGGTCGTATTCGAAGATGGTGCAGGATTTCGGTCTGTCGTTCTTCCTGTTCTATGGACGAGACAACGTCAAGCGCCTCTGGGATGAGACCAAGGGGATGACTATCAGCATCAAGAAGAGCCGGTTCATGGTCCAGGGTCTTGATGGCACATTCACTGCGTTCAAGCACCAAGAGGATGATGGCGGTTTCAAAGTCTACTACTACGCTGGCGAGCACAAGACTGAACCAGAGGGTACCAAGACGCTCAAGTACGTCAGCACATACTCCAAAGAGATGCTTCTGCACATTCGGCAGGAGTTCAAAGACGGCAAACCGGGCAATGAATACCACTACGATTACCGTGCCCCATCCAAGAAGAACTTCAAGCTATCCCGAGGATCTGATTATAGGGCCCCCATGGGCCGCCGGTGCATCCGTGGCGACAACCACCTGCAGAGCGTTCAGTACAACCGCAAGGGTCTCATCGAGGCCGGTTCATACATGAAGGATGGAAACTTGATCCGCTTCAAATATCACTACCGCAAGAACCCTCGCTTCGGTGACGAGCTCCTGCGCGCCGAGTTCGTCCTCTCGCATATCACTTGCACCGTGTCTTGGTGTGCGCCTCCGATCCGGCATCCTGAGAAGGTTGATAGATGGATCCCGCACTCCAAGGTGACTGAGGCGACTTTCGTCCAGGGCGCCGATGTCTATGAAGCTCGCTGGCTGTATGACCACAAGTTCCACCCGACCATCTTCACCACGCTCAACGGACAGAAGATCCAGACGCCTCCCATGATCGAACACGACTTCCTGGGGGTTCTGGCCAAGCCCAAGTACACCAGCTTCGTGCATGACAATCCCCTCTTCTACTGCGACAGCCTCAGCTCCAACACCATCACCCGATTCCTCGGGCTGTCCACCAAGAGATTCCCAGTATCAACCTCGCGGGCCCGCTCTCTGGTGTGGAAGGCATGGAAGGATCGTGTCGATTTCGACGGTATCATTGTCCGCTGGATGGATGAACGACTGCTTCGGAGAGACAAAACGCTTACGCTGTACTGGCGCTGCCGCGACCGCGGCGATCTCGCCTCGGCGAAGAAGTATCTGGATCTGCGCGCGGACACGGTCATGGCCAGCGCGGATCTGGACGACAACATCTCCAGCTGGACTCCCATGGCGATCAAAGTCAGCGATCTCTTGACCTTTGGTCCTGGCGGTGACGCGGTTGTCAACACCCGGTCCAAGGACTTTGGCTCCGACACGGACAAGTCGCTTCACGTTATGGCTGCTGATACTGGCACCTGGCCCAACGAGGGAGGTGGTGTGTCCGCCTGTCGTCGTGATATGATCAACTCCCTTCGGACAATCAAGTGGCATATGATCTGCGAGTCGGCCAACGACTTTGGTATCCCCAAGCATCAAACGGAACAGAACATCCTGTCGTTGAAGATGATTCCTCTCTGGGGTATGGATTTCCTTACGCCCACGCACGGCCTCTTCCGGAACAAACTCGACTCGGAGGTGGAGAATGTCACCTCGGCCAACGATATGGATATCAAGATGAACTTCATCCCCATTCTGACTGCACTGGTCAAGGGTGCCCGTGCCGTGGAGCTGTCCAAGGCCGATATCCACCAGGCCACCCGCGCGCTGGTCAACCTCAACACCTACTTCCAGGAGTCGCGCCACTGGACCCAGGTCTGGAACAGTGATCTTGTCAAGGAGAGCTGGCGCGAGCTCTGGCTCACGCAGGAGATGTCCAACGCCATCCCTTCGTCGGAGTGGTTCAAGACTGAGCTCCCTACGCTGGGAAGCCTGGACGTGGCGCTGGAGCTCTGGTACCGCTACCTGTTTATCTTCTCAATTCCGATTCCCGAGAAGATCCCGAGTGTTTTCCAGGCCTCACATCACAGTGTGAGTGCGTCGTATGGCGTGGTCTGCAAGATCAAGAGGAACTGCACCCTGCAGATCTGGGACCATGCCATCAGTTGGCGTGAGACCAACCTCTGCCTTTCGTCTGCTTTGTGCAAGCTGTCTCCTTTCGTTCGGAATGCGCTGCTCGGTTTGATGCGCATCACCTCCGTCATTACGCTGCACCACGCCGATATCATCTCCCCGTGCGCCGACTTCTTCAACCCCGGATGGGAAGTGGAGATCGGGACGTGCCAGGGCACGATCGAGCACCGCAACATCTTCCGTCGCAAGGTCGACCCCGTCGTCAACGGCATTACAGACATGCAAAAGTTCGCCCCCGTCAAGGAGATTAAGTCGGAGCGTCCGACGGTGACCATGTTGTCGCACGTGTGGTACGCCAAGGATATCAAGACCGCGTTACTTGCCGCGGACATCATCATCAACCAGTGGAAGTTCGATGAGTACCACCTTGATATCTACGGTGCCATCGACAAGGCACCCACCTATTCCACCGAGTGCCAGGAGATCATTGCATCGAAGGGCCTTCGTGGCCGGGTCACCCTGCGCGGTTCCGCCGACCCGATGAAGGTGCTCGAGAACACCTGGCTCTTCCTGAACTCGTCCCTGTCCGAGGGTCTGCCGCTGGCTCTGGGTGAAGCGGCGCTGACCGGGGCGCCCGTGGTCTGCACGGACGTCGGTGCGTCGCTCCGCGTGCTGAGCGATCCCGACGACTTCTCCCGCTTCAGCGCCGTGGTGGCGCCCAACGACGCGCTCGCGCTCGCGCGCGCGCAGATCACCATGCTCGGCATGTTGGGCGAATGGAGCCAGTACGCGGAGGACACGGGGGCGCCGGCGCCGGTGCTGACCTCGTCGCCGACGGCCGAGGACGTGGCGCGCATCACGCGCCGCATGTACGAGAAGAGCGAGCACCGGCGCAAGCTGGGCATGATGACGCGCAACATCGTGCAGAAGTCGTTCAGCGGCGACCGCTACCTGCGCGAGCACGAGCAGATGCTCTGGATCGGCAAATCCGCCAAGGTCATGGCCAACCGCTACCTGAGCCCCATGGCCGAGCCCCTCGACATCGCCACCGCCCTGGAGCAGACCGAGCCCATCGAGGAGGAAGTCATCACCATCCCGCAGAGCGCCGTGCACTCGTGGCGCTCCTCCGCCGCCTCCGGCATCTCCACCCTCTACGGCTCCACCTCCGGCTACCCCATGCTCCCGCTCAGCGGGCCCGCCACCCGCCCCGCCTCCATCCTCTCCAGCCTCAGCAACCTCTCCGGCGCCACAGACAACAACATCAACAACGACTCCTTCCTTCCGCTCCCCGCCAGCGCCTCGCTCCCCATCTTCGCCCCGCGCCAGACCCTCTCCTTCGACGCCGCCTCCGGCACCCTCACCCCAACCGGCCGCCGCTCCCCGGCCTTCACCCGCAGCCGCCGCCACTCGAACACCCGCTCCATCTCCACCGCCGCCCGCGAGCAGCTGCGCGGCCTCCAGCGCGACGCCCACCATCCCTACCGCAACTCGGACGTCTCGCTCGTCATGCGCGAGGAGTTCCTGCAGTCGTCGTCCTTTAAGAACCTGGAGACGGGCAAATAATCCTCTTCCATCATCCCCTCCCTCCCTTTTTTTTTTTTTTTTTTTCTTGTTTGTTGTTTCTTCCCCTTTTCTTCACATGGCTATACCCCCTTTTCTTCTCTGTCCGCATTGCAAATACTCTTTAGATATTACGGATCCGGTACATGTTATGATGGGAACTGTATATACCACCTCTCTTTCTTATATATTTGTCCCAGAGGCGAGGCCTAACATAAATGTATAAAGCGCCTGATTCCTGATTCCATGGTTGTGGTTGTGTCTATGTTCTGTATTGTTTTGTTTTGTTTTGTTTTGTTTTGTTTTTCTTCTGTGTTGTTCTGGTTCATGTTGAAAAAGAGAAAAAAAAAAGGCATCAAAAGCGTTCTACGGCCTTGTTCTTGTTCTGCATAGCGATTGGCAAATACATGGCATTGCATCTTATCTGACTCAACACCACCAGCATCAGTCCCTACCATGTAAATCGAAACAAATCCAAATAAAGAATATATTCTGCAACGCTAGATGTATATTACCCCCCCCCCCCTTCCTCTCCCCGAGCACAGAAAACTCCCAAACACGAAAACCGAACACCAACTATACCAACACAGGCAAAGACCGCTTGAAGCGCGTCCACATCGACTCGCCAGGTACCGGGTGCGCGATCCGATGCCACTCACCGTTAAACGCATTGACGAGCCAGCTCGACAGACCTAGAGAGAAAGCCATCAGCAACCCTCACCCCTCGCTTACCACCGGGGCGACACAGGGGGGAAACAGGGAACATACGGTCATAAACCATGGCGTGTGCATTGTGGAAGAAGATACTGTGGTCGGAGTCAGGGAAGAAGTGCAGATCGTAGTTCTTGACGTTGGAGAGGTCGAGCTTGTCGGTGAGGACGAGCGTGTTCTGCAGGTGGACGTTGTCGTCGGCGGTGCCGTGCATGACGAGGAAGCGCACCGGGTGCGTGAGCGCCGCCATGTCGGTGATGGTGGAGTTGGCGTAGCCGCTGGGGTTGTGCTGCGGGGTGTGCATGTAGCGTTCGGAGTAGATCGAGTCTGGTTCTGCGTTAATATGTGATGGTTCCCAGGTGGTGGATGGGGGGGAGGGAAGGGGAAGGGGGTATGTATACCGTAGAATCGCCAGTCCGTGACCGGCGCCACCGCCATCCCGTACTGGAAGGTTTCACCCGCGTCCAGCTCGAGGGTTTTGAGGGTCATGAACCCGCCAAAGCTCCAGCCCCAGATGGCCATGCGCGACTCATCGACGTAGCTTTTCGCAGCCCATATCTTGGCCGTGGCGATCTGGTCGCGGGCCTCGTAGAAGCCCAGGTTCCCGCGGACTATGCACCGGGCTTTGCGGCCGATGTGGCCCGTACCGCGGCCGTCGACGGTGACGACGATGTATCCCAGGCTGGAGGCGACGTAGGACTGGAAATCGATGGAGAATTTACGGTCGACCGTCTGCGAGCCGGGGCCGCCGTACAGGTAAAACAGGACGGGGTATTTCTTGGCCGGGTTGAAGTGTGGAGGGCGCCGCTCGACGACTTGCAGTGTGAACCCGTCGACGGTGACATTCTGGTAGATTTCTGTTGGTAGCGCGTATGCTTCGATCATGGAGGTGAGCTGAGGGTTTTCTTCAATGCGCTCCTCGAAGGTGATTTCGTCACCATGTGTGTTGATGATGGCCTGCCATGGCACCGAGGGCCCGTTGTAGGTGAGCAGCGCGTAGCCAGCGCCGTGCGAGAAGGAGACGCCGAAGTAGCCGGGTTTGGATGTGTCGGTGATGGCAGTCATATTGGACCCATCCAGTTGCACGCGGTAGATGTGGCGCTCGGTAGGTGCTTCCTTTGCGGCAACGAAGTAGACCAGACCGCGTTGCAGGTCCACAGCAGCTGGGGCATCTACCACTTCCCAGTCTCCCGACGTGAGCATTACGCCTTTCGGGCTGTCCAGCGGGCTGAAGTAGGCTAGGTGGTCGTACCCCTTGTAGGGCACGGTATCGATGTATCCATCATCTGGCCGTCCGTTGCTGGGATCCGCCGGGATAAAGCGTGTGGATTGGGACGGTTCGACCCAGCCGCCGTCCAAGCTGGCAACATCTTCTGTTCGGACCACTCTACCCGTTCTGGACTTGGTGTCGATCAGAAAAACCTTGAGAATGTCGCTCTCGCGGTTAGTTGATCGTACCAGGACTTTGCCCTCGGATGCCCACACGACTTCGATGATGATCCGGTCATCGTTGTCAAAGTCATCGGCCACGTCAACAGAGAAGACTTCGTTCTTCTCAACATCGTAGAACTGCAGATCGACGACCGGGTTGGATGCTCCAGCCTTCGGATACTTGATCTGTCTCACCTCGGGGTAATTCTCCAGCCCCGGATCGGGCTTCTTGCCAGACGGCCGGGAAAGGAAATAATCCACAGGGAAATCAGACACAGCCGATTCATTCGTACGGAAGAAGGCGACGTATTTGGCATCGTTGGACCACCATGTAACGCTCCTCCCAGAGATCACCTCCTCTTCGTACACCCAATCCGGGACACCGTAGAAGAGATTCTCGCCGCCGTCCTTGGTGACCGTGACAACGCGGTCCGACGACAGTTTCCGCAGATAGACATCGTTCTCGCGCACAAAGATGACTGCGTCGGACTTCGGAGACCACAGCGCAAGCTGCACACGGCCGTCCGGTAAGCTGGGATCCAACGGCTGGGCTGTCTGCGATTCCACGTCAAGCACCCAGTACTTCCCTGTAAACGAATGTCTCCAATTCTTCTCCTGGTCTGAGATCAACAGCACCTTCTTCAAGTCCGGACTAGGCCAGGCATTGCCCGGAACAACCAGCTTCCCATCCACATGAACGATTGGCTTGCGCATCAGCACCCGGCCTCCCTTCCCGTCCTTGTTCTTCCGACTCTGAATATCATCCACCCGGAGATACCCCTCCTGTTCACCGCCACCCTTCTCAACCAGCAGGCCATCCTCGTCATTCGGCCCGGCAACCCACGTAATCGCATGGTATCGCGGCGACCATTGACCCGTGAGCACCTGCTCCAGCGTCACCGGCTTCCCGGAGCTCGTGCTACCCGACGCAGACTCGGGCTCCTGCGCCTGCAACGCGTCGGAGGCACTCTGGTAATTCGCCCTCCCGCCCGTCAGAAACAGCACGAACGCCAGCAGCCAGCCGCCAAAACAGAGCAGGACAAGGAGCCAGAATATCCGCCGCGCGCGACCGCCGGTAGCTGCTTTCTTGGACGAGGCGAGGAACGGCTCGTTTGCTTCGGCCTCACCGTCCTCGAGATCGCGATATCGGTCGCCGTTGTCCATGCCTGTCGTCCCGTTCGGTGCGGAGAATGGTTGTTTCTGGTCCTCTTGGAAGGCGGGTTCGGAGGATAGGCCCGAGTCGGAGGAGGTCTGAGATGCGGAGGAGGTTGATCGGGGACGGGTCATGGGGAGGAACTCGGAGGTCTCATGGTCGCTGAAAGTCGCCATAGCCGCGGTTCTGGGTGGGACGAACCTGCTGTTGTCCTCAAGTATCCCATGTAATGGGGGATGGGAATGGCGGAGGAGATAAGACGGGGTCGGAGTTGGAGCTGGAGATAGAGATGGAAGAATCAGGATAACTTGTGGAGGGGATGGTGCAAGCTGGGATGTATACAGCTCATTGATAATAGTTCAGGATTAGCCAGCTCCCACTCAATCATAGGGATACCAGACAAAATAGATCTTCATTCTCCATGGGAGATGGCTCGACGATGAATCTGAGGGAGTTGGAGATGTTCTTGTTTGGCGTCTTGGCGGCAGACTCGATTCTATTCAGCAGTCTATTGATCCCCATTTTAGTTCTATTCAATTGCTAGGGATTCTTTTTGCAGAAATTAGATCAGTGACACGAGGGCAATTTGGGTGGGTGATGGAGCTAGTAATACAGTCTACAGAGAGGACGAGGCATAATTGATGGGAAGTATTGTGCATTGACGAGACACAATATAAGACTTCAACAGGTACAGTAACAACAAGGCAACAGGATCAGTGATAACATCAAGACAGGAAAGACATTGAGCAAGGCCAACATATACAAGAACAGATTAAATCATCTGTGACTTCATAATGATCAGACGAAGAGCAAAATATATCCCAAACTCCAAAACTCCTCGTACATGGGTATCACCACCACAAGACATGAAATACAATAGAGGCACAGTCTCTCCATATCCTCCGTCCTAAAACGGGCTAGAGTGGACTAACACATGGCCGAGTCCACAACCAGTCTGTAGGCCTGTGCCTCCATCAGCATCCAGGCATCCTCATCGAAAACCGGGTGATCTCTGAGCGTCTCAATAATGCGGCCCACACAGGTATGGAAGCGCTTCATCTGGCCTTCAGTGAGCATACCAAGGACGAACACGGCGCTCACCCTATCCGTCACCCACATGTGACCAGGCAGCAGAAGAGGTTGCTGGTCCTCGTCGTCGCGGGTCTGGGCCACCATGTCGTAGAAGGCCCGGCACTGTTGCAAGATTGCGCGGCAGAACAAAAAGAGGAACTCCTGCGCGGTGGTCTCCTCTGCGCACTTCTCGCAGGTGCTCATCTGCTCCAAGAGACTGACCGAGTACCTGATGTAATCCAGGCCAGACTCTTTGGTTTGGAGAGACTCGAAGGACGGGGTGTTGAGGTAGGCAACCTCCAGACACTCAATGCCCAGATCATAGCATGCGCAGGGAGGTTCTGCTTCCATCTCCACCGGCTCAATATCTGAGGTAAAAGGCGGCATAGCATCATCGGAGCTTCCCTTGGTTGCCTGTCTGGAGCATACCCGTAGAAATTCTTTCTCCATGTCCACCAGCTCAATGTCTGGGGTGGAAGAGATCATGGCCTCCTCAGGGGTTCCCTTAGTTAACTGCTTGGACCAGGACTCGCGTGGAGGGTTCTCCAACTTGGGCAGGATGATATTCATCCCCTTGATGAAGGCATTTTTGATTGGACCCATCATGGTGTTGGTTTGAATGTGATAAGGAGTGTTTATCAGGCTTTGAGTGTCAAGAAATTGAGAGTATACGGGGCTTGTGAAGAGGGAAGTGAGTGGTTTAGGAGAGTCGAAAGAGGGAGGAATCGAGTCGGTTGAACGAGCGGATTGTATGCCTCTGCGACAGGCAACCGTCCCCTGGACTATAGGATGTCAGTATGACACCTGCTTGTGATGTTTTTAGCATAAAGAAGATGGGCAGCATCATCAAAAATAGCACTTGACCGCTAGGCTGCTGCCGACCAAGTTATCTGAACCAAGGTAGATGTGCAATGAGGCGGATGCCTGGCTTTCAGCGCGTCATGTCAAAACGACCAACTGCTCAATATGTGGGAGAGCAGAGGTGCAAGTAGAGGAGGGGCTGCGTTCGGTTGAACTATGAATGTAAACGAGTCCAATATCATGTAAGGGAATCGCGCTGACTACTGATTGGGAAAAAGGCATGTGTGTGGGCAATCAACTGGTGTAGATACCGAATTCAATCATCTATATCCTTGAATCATATGAATTTTTTTGGGTAAAATTACTTATCATGATACACCACAGTATCCTGCTTCCTATCTGCCTCCAAATTATCTCGATAGGGCAATATCATCAATTCTCATAATCATCTTGACCGTCTCAGCCGCCAGTTCAATCGCGCTGGTGCTCACCAAGAGGGGCTGCAGGATGTTTTCTTCCGTGATATCATCCCGTACGCCGCCGCTGCGGATGCTGACACCGGCATTGTGCTGGCCTTCGGCGTGGCGGTGTCGCAACTCTGTGACCACCTTGATCGAGTTCAATCCGGCGTTCTCTGCCAGTGTGGTGGGGATGACTTCCATGGCTTCTGCAAATGCCTTCCAGCAGATGGCCTCGGTGCCTGCAAGCTCACGAGCGCGCTTGGCAAGAGCGTAAGCGACTTCAACTTCAGGGGCACCACCACCGGCAATGAGGGCGCGTCTCTTGACCAAGCAACGGATGACGCACAAGGCGTCGTGCAGGGACCGTTCGGCCTCGTCCAGAATCAGATTATTGGCGCCTCGAGCAACGATCGACACGGTCTGCTTGTTGGCCGCAGCTGGTGATTTGATGCCGGTGATCTTCACGTACCGGGCACCAGAAGCGTCAACCTCCTCGACGAGGTCCGCAGTGCCCAATTTGTCCTCGGTGAAGGAATCGATGTTGGCGACGGGCTTGCAGCCAAGACTCTTGCACAGGAATTCAATCTCATCCCGCTCGATATCCTTAACAACAAGAATCTTGAGTCGTGAGAGGAAGTGGAGAGAAAGCTCATTGACGGCGTCGCGGAGGATGGATTTCTGGATCAAAAGAACGTTGCACTTCGTTTTCTGGATCTTCTTGACCATGGTGAGAAGATACTGACGTTCCTCCTTGAGGATCTTGTCCATCTGGCGGTAGTCGTTGACAACAATCTGGTTCTCCATCTGCGATCCATGTGTCAGTAACAGAGAAACTTGTAAGCTTCTTCACAACGGACGTACATCAGGCTTGGGGGGGCTAAGCTGGAACTGAATCAAGCCTATCCGAGCCTTCTCGATTCTTGTGGGGCCACCGCTGCTCTTGATAACGGGCTGGTTCAACACAAGACCGTCCACCATCTCACTATCCTCAATTGTACCGCCGACCTTCTTCACAATCCGGATATTTCTGAGGTCGACATTGTCTGCTGTCTTAGGGTCGATGACGCGGAGAACCGAGTCGACGGCCATGGGGCCAAGAAGGCCGGAGTGCTGTGACACGATCTTGGAGGAGAGCGAGGTCGAGGCGGCTTGGAGGAGGGTAGCACGGTCCATCAGATTGATCGGACGGGACATATTCTGAAGAATCTCGACCGCTGCGGCAGCGGCTCTCTGGAAGGATTCGGAAATGATGGTGGGGTGAATACCCTTGCTCAGCAGGCGCTCGGCGGCACCCAGCAAGCTGCCAGCGATAACGACCACGGAAGTTGTTCCATCACCGGCTTCAACATCTTGAGCAGCACTCAGGTCGACAAGCATGCGGGCCGCGGGGTGCATCACGCTCATATCCTTCAACATTGTGTTTCCATCGTTGGTCTATGGAGGGGTTAGCAGTTGGTGCAAAGCTTCGGGCGCTGGAATTCGTACGATAATCGTGTTTCCCTTGGGTGTTTGGATCTAAAGAAGTTAGTATCGACGGCTGAGATGTCTCTGGGGGACAAACATACCATCTTATCCATTCCCCTGGGTCCCAGAGACTGTTCAACATGTTAGCCCCTCACCTGCACTGATCATGACTTTCGGAGGTGCATACTGTTCTGATGGCATCCGCAACAGCTATAGTTAGATTAGCACCATGCAAGGCAACTCATGAAGCAGTAATAAATACCTCTAGCAGCCAGAATGTTGGCTGTCCGCACGGCCATAGGCTTCTCCTTGTCCTGCGACTTATCAGAATATGGCCCACAAGCAGTTTCCTGACTCCGTAAAATCCACCCACCTTGAAGGTAGTGTTAGCGCCCCCTTGGGAGACTGCTGCCGCCATCTTGGAGTTGTCTCTGACTATAGCACACGAAAATTAATGAAAAGAAGAGATAACGACGGACGTTGTAAGAGCGGGCAGATCCAGACTCTGGAGGCGGCTCTGGGAATTTCTTGAGGTTGCTTTGGCGGTCGTGATGCTTGGCGGCCACTAGCGTCGAACAGCTGGAACCGACTGGTGACAGCACTCAAGCTGGAGAGCTCGATCACATCACTGACTTCCCCAATCAAGCTTCTCTCCATCCATCCCATCACTTTCCAGTATTCTCCTTTACGTCTTCCATCGAACCCTCCGTCTTCAATAACTCATCTGCGATAAATACTTCTTTTGCCCCCCTTGTTATACCGTTGCACGGTCCCGTTTCACCATGCCTAGCGCCACGGGAGCGAACTGGGAGAAGTACAAGAAGAACTTCGCTGACGATGAAGAGCCGGAGAAGAAGATCACACCTCTCACAGACGAGTATGCTTGGTTACCAGCTATCTATGATGGGAAACATATTGAACGGGTCGGCTGATGATGCGACAGTGATATCGCAGTACTTAAGACATACGGCGCCGCTCCCTACGCAAACGCGTTAAAGAAGCTGGAGAAGCAGATCAAGGACAAACAAGCGAGCGTAAACGAGAAGATCGGTGTGAAGGTATTTGATCCCCGCCGTTTCTACTGCTTGGTTCATGCTGACTCTGTCTAGGAATCCGACACTGGTCTTGCACCTCCACACCTTTGGGATGTTGCTGCGGATCGGCAACGCATGGCGGAGGAGCAACCGTTGCAGGTTGCCCGTTGTACAAAGATTATTCAAGACGAGAAAGACCCCGATAAGAGCAAATATGTCATCAACGTGAAGCAGATCGCCAAGTTCGTCGTGAATCTAGGGGAGAGAGTCAGCCCTACAGATATCGAAGAAGGCATGAGAGTTGGGTATGTGTTTTATGGTGGATTTACTATCGTTTTCGGAAGATCTAACGCTCTACAGCGTCGACCGGAATAAGTACCAGATCATGTTACCTCTCCCTCCGAAGATCGACCCCAGCGTGACGATGATGACGGTCGAAGATAAGCCCGATGTAACGTACGGCGACGTCGGTGGATGCAAAGAGCAGATTGAGAAGCTGAGAGAAGTTGTCGAGATGCCCTTGCTGTCTCCCGAACGTTTTGTCAACCTGGGTATCGACCCGCCCAAGGGTGCGCTGTTATATGGTCCCCCTGGTACCGGCAAGACGCTCTGTGCTCGAGCGGTTGCCAACCGAACTGACGCCACGTTTATTCGTGTTATCGGCAGCGAGCTGGTTCAGAAATACGTTGGTGAAGGTGCCCGGATGGTCCGAGAGCTGTTCGAGATGGCACGGACAAAGAAGGCATGCATCATCTTCTTCGACGAAATCGATGCCGTTGGTGGTGCCCGTTTCGATGACGGAGCCGGCGGTGACAACGAAGTACAGCGTACTATGCTGGAATTGATTACGCAGCTGGACGGGTTTGACGCCCGTGGTAACATCAAGGTCATGTTCGCGACCAACCGGCCCTCGACCCTCGACCCTGCTCTGATGCGTCCGGGACGTATTGATCGCAAGATCGAGTTCTCGCTGCCTGACGTCGAAGGCCGTGCTAATATCCTCCGCATTCACGCCAAGAGTATGTCGGTAGAGAGAGACATCCGATGGGAGCTGATCTCTCGTCTGTGCCCGAACGCTACTGGTGCTGAACTACGAAGTGTTGCGACGGAGGCGGGTATGTTTGCCATCCGGGCGCGCCGGAAGGTCGCGACGGAGAAGGATTTCCTGGCCGCTGTGGACAAGGTGATCAAGGGCAATCTCAAGTTCAACTCCACAGCGACATACATGCAGTACAATTAAATGGGTGTCTTTGTGTTGCGTATTGGGGGATCCATTGCATGGCTGGATGGGGGGTTTTTATCCGATTTAGCTCAGTCATCGATGCAGATCCTCGGATGACCTTGTAATATGAAACCTTTCTTCAACGAAATTCCGAGTTAGTCCAGCAATACACATGCTCATCCTCCTACCAACGCTTTCCAGCGGTTTGATCAATGTGCTGAGATCGATCTGGAGTCACGTGATACTTGTCCCGTCATCTCCGGCTTGAATTGTTCGTCTCCATGCTCAGATCGCCATTGACGCTCCGTTACTGCTGTCGCTCAGTAACAATAGTAGGTACCCTCACAGTAGACAGATCGTTCCGCTCCCAAGAGCCAGCGAAGATCTCGCCTTATAAACCATCTCTAACCATTGCACTTCGGCCCTTTCGCGCCGGAATTCTTCGCTGCTGCCGGGTTAAAAGAACACCGGACACGTGCTTTGCGCCGTCCAGCCAATCAGAAGTTCCCGGCTGCCCGAGGTGATTACTACTGCGGACTCCCTCATTGGCTGTCTCGGCCCCGGTGATCCCCGTCGGCAACTGAGGGAAGCTTATGTCAGCCGGCCCTTTCTGCCCTTCAGAAGAACCGACGATCCAAAAGTGCAGCTTGTGAGAACCAACCGGTCTTGACCTCGTTCTATCTACTCTCCCCTCCTCCTCCTGCTTCTCCTCCAACGACCGCCTGTGTGCTGTTTGTCCCTCATCTCCAATCTCTTCCCCTACGGACCCATTGAGAAAAGTGTTTCTTTTCTTTTGATCCGCCCACAATGAGCTCCCTGAGCTTGCGGAGCCTAGCTCCCGCCTCCAAGGTCAGTTACCCGAGGCCTTTTTGGTGATGCTATGGTCCTTCGTCGCGATACTGATATCTTTGTTTGCGCAGATTTCCCGTGCTCTTCGGGATCAGAGACGTCTTTTCTCCTCGACACGCCCTGCAGGTACGCACTGGACATCGCGAAGACACACCTACCTTTGCCCACTAACTCGTTCGTCCGCCAGCCCGCATCTTCGCCAACCGGCCACTGCGCGCTAAGGAGGCCACTGGTTTCATCGCCGAGAAGTATCCCGTCATTGTAAGTAACTTGTCGTTTTAGCATGGGGATGCCATTCCGGTTCTAATTGACACCAGGACCACGAATACGATGCCGTCGTCGTCGGTGCTGGTGGTGCCGGTCTGCGTGCCGCCTTCGGTCTGGCGGAAGCTGGTTTCAAAACTGCCTGTGTCTCCAAACTGTTCCCTACTAGAAGTCACACTGTTGCCGCTCAGGGTGGTATCAATGCTGCTCTCGGAAAGTACGTCAATGCGCATTTGAAAGATTCATTCCGGACGAATTGGGGCTAATATATGGCTACAGCATGCACCCCGATGACTGGAGATGGCACATGTACGACACAGTGAAGGGCTCCGATTGGCTTGGTGATCAAGATGCCATTCACTACATGACCAGAGAGGCTCCCGCTTCTGTCCGTGAGCTTGAGGGTTATGGATGCCCCTTCTCCCGTACCGAGGATGGTCTGATCTACCAGCGTGCCTTTGGTGGTCAGTCGAAGGAGTTCGGCAAGGGCGGTCAGGCCTACCGTTGCTGCGCCGTCGCTGATCGTACCGGTCACGCTCTTCTGCACACTCTCTACGGACAGTCTCTGCGCCACAACACCAACTACTTCATCGAATACTTCGCCCTGGATCTGCTGATGGAGGATGGTGAGTGCCGCGGTATCATCGCCTACAACCAGGAGGACGGCACCCTGCACCGCTTCAAGGCCCACCACACTGTCCTGGCCACCGGTGGTTACGGACGTGCCTACTTCAGCTGCACTTCTGCCCACACTTGCACCGGTGACGGTATGGCTATGGTCGCCCGTGCTGGTCTTCCTAACCAGGATCTTGAGTTCGTCCAGTTCCACCCCACTGGTATCTACGGTGCTGGTTGCCTGATCACCGAGGGTTCTCGTGGTGAGGGTGGTTACCTGCTCAACTCCGAGGGTGAGCGTTTCATGGAGCGTTATGCTCCTACCGCCAAGGATCTCGCCTCCCGTGACGTTGTCTCTCGTTCCATGACCATGGAAATCCGTGAGGGCCGTGGTGTTGGTCCCGAGAAGGATCACATCTACCTGCAGCTGAGCCATCTGCCCGCTGAGCTGCTGCACGAGCGTCTCCCCGGTATCTCGGAGACCGCCTCCATTTTCGCCGGTGTTGATGTTACCAAGCAGCCCATTCCCGTCCTCCCCACCGTCCACTACAACATGGGTGGTATCCCCACTAAGTACACCGGTGAGGTCCTGACCGTTGACGAGCAGGGCAAGGACAAGGTTGTTCCTGGTCTGTACGCCTGTGGTGAGGCCGCCTGTGTCTCCGTCCACGGTGCCAACCGTCTGGGTGCCAACTCTCTGCTCGATCTCGTTGTCTTCGGTCGTGCCGTCTCCCACCGTGTCCGCGACATTGCTACCCCCGGCCAGCCTCACCGTGAGCTGAGCGCCGACGCCGGTGCCCAGTCCATCAAGGATCTCGACTTTGTCCGCAACGCCGAGGGTCCCAAGTCGACCTTCGACATCCGTAACGCCATGCAGAAGACCATGCAGACTGACGTCAGCGTCTTCCGTACCCAGGAGAGTTTGGACGAGGGTGTCGAGAAGATCACCGCCATTGACCAGCTGTTCGACCAAGTCGGTACCAAGGACCGCAGCATGATCTGGAACTCGGACCTTGTTGAGACTCTTGAGCTTCGTAACCTGCTGACCTGCGCGTAAGTATCCGCTCGCATACGATGCAAAGGGGAAAAAAAGATGCTAACTACCTGCGATTTTAGTTCCCAAACCGCCGTTGCCGCCGCTAACCGCAAGGAGTCCCGTGGTGCTCACGCCCGTGAGGATTACCCTGACCGTGATGACGAGAACTGGATGAAGCACACCCTCACCTGGCAGAAGAACCCCCACGGCAAGGTCGACCTAAGCTACCGCGCCGTTGAGCACAACACTCTTGATGAGAACGAGTGCAAGAGCGTGCCTCCTTTCAAGCGTGTCTACTAAACGCAGTACTCTTCGTTTGACGGAGATCTGAAGGAGAAGATTCAGCATTTACACCGCTCATGAGGCTGGATTGGCCACGGGTCAACCTCAAAAAGGCCAGACCACGGGGGCCCCCGTCCCATGTGGTCTCTAATTGACTTGCTGGATCGTGGTGGAAGTTGGGGCGATAGAAAGGAGCGTCATGAAAATTCACTGCATTTCCCTGTGTTATATCTGTATATCCATGTTTTCCCTTTTCGGGCGATGAGTTAGGTGTACTCATGTTGTTTGTTTTCATAGCAGTTTCATATACAATTGGAGTTTTCTTTTTGCACCTAGAGCATAGCTCTCGAGTTCTTCGCCCAGAATTAGAGTATCTTCAGCATGATGCTTTTCTTGTCTATGGCGACACCAACTTTAACCACAATGGGAATGGCATTTATATCATGCATAGCTTCTTCTCTTCTGGTACGTGATACAGGCGTTCTTTTGCTTTTCTCCAAGAGGAATTAATCTAATCCGGCTACTGAACTGCCAGGAAGATTTTGTTTCTTTGTCCCTCTGAGCGGTCGTGGGACAAAGAAACGCCCTTATACTCTCGACATTCGGGATAGGTACTGCTGCAGATGATGATGGTTTGCCATCACCAGGGTGATGATTCTTGTCTTGCAAGCCAATCTAGATTGAATAGATCCTGCAGTCTGAATCTGACAATGAATGCTCATGTATAGCGATGATTAATGAGTCCAGAAAAGTCGCAGTGTTAACAAGCAATAGTTTCAGTGACCTTCCCTCGAAACTAACAAGCATGAAGGATTGCCAATGGTCTCATCGCCTTGTGAAGCTCCATGAGTCATAGACTCGTGCCATTGCACTTTTTTCAGCGGACCTGATGACCCAGGGCCCTAATTGATGCTTTGGGCG
The DNA here is from genome assembly GCF_000002715.2 of Aspergillus clavatus NRRL 1. NCBI lineage: Eukaryota > Fungi > Ascomycota > Eurotiomycetes > Eurotiales > Aspergillaceae > Aspergillus > Aspergillus clavatus. The sequence continues at coordinate 717,264 of NW_001517097.1, read as the reverse complement.
TCGTCTAGAATCAGCACTGGCGACAACAAAGAACCCGAGTCGTTGCCGCCCCGTATGCCTCGTTGCCTTTGAATCCGGACAAGAGATGTTTCAGAGCAGTTTGCATAGCCATGTGCTTTGCTAAAAAGAAATAAACGCTATGGCCTCTACACTACTCCGTTGTTGAGACTTTTCGCAATGAGGGGCACAGCACCTCTTGCATGGGATTGACTGTCCTAGTATTGAAGATCTCGTTTCCCCGTGCTGCTTGACTGCCGATGTCTTCACTCTGATCTCAGGTGCAGGACTGTCTCATTTCTTGCAAGATTGCAAGTGATCCGTAGTCTGCAAAAGCTGTCGTCCCTGACCCATCCCAGATGACTCTCCTTCTCCCCCGCGTGGCTGCGGAATGCCCCGGCAAGAAGCAGTGGTATACCTGCAGCAAGAACAACTTCCGTGGCTGCTGCTCCGTGGACCCGTGTAGTAGCGGCATCTGTCCGGATAGTGACAACACAGTTCAAACGACATTGTCGACGCTGTCAACAGCGAAAGCGACAGTCCCGTCGGATAGAGCCCCGGCTACGGGTGCGACCTCGCCGATTGCAGGTATCACGACGCTCCCGCCAACGAGCTCCCAGGGAAGTATCACAAGCAGTATAGCGTCGCGCAGTACTGCTCAGACTATTGTATCATCGACCGATACTCCGGCGGCAGGTTCTGGGGATAATCATGGCGCATTGATCGGGGGCGTCGTGGGTGGGATTCTGGCGCTGCTGCTGCTGATCGCGCTCATACTGCTCATGGTCTATCGGTCTCGCAGGAAGCGTGGCAAACAGTTCACCTTGCTGCGCTGGGGGCCTTCTGCAGAGAAAATTGGGAAAGGTGCCTCGACCACAGGCAGAGACATAGGACCCGCTCCCAGGGACATATCGCTTGACGGTTAGTCCAACTACCTACCTCCCAGTTCCATCCAATTCAGCAACTGACATCCCCCCCCCTCTCAGTCCCCAAGTCCAAACCCACCTCATCACGTCCAGCATATATCCCCCAACTACTGCTGCCGGGGCCCATCTCGAGCTCCACACCCCCGAGCAACCGACCACCATCCCGCGCACCCAACCCCTATAACCTACGCATCCCCTCCGTCCGATCCTCCCTGACAACACACCCATCCACCCCCCCCTCCCCCGGCTACTCGACCCCCTCAATCCCCAGCGTAAGCAGCCTCCGCCCAGCCCCGCTGAACCCGCACCGCGCCGACATCACCCCCGAGCTCTCCGACACGGGCTTCTACCGCCAACGCGCAGAGCTAGCCGCCTACTCGCAAAGCGAGCTGATCAACGTCCCCCCGGAACGACGCCGGATGCCACCCCGCCCGGACCAGGATCAGGATCAGGATCAGGACGCCGGCGACGGTGATGGCAATGGCACGCAGGCGCACCAGCCCGCCCGGCCGTCGATCATCACGCCCGACGGCGTGGTCCTGTGCGCGAACTTCGACCGCCGGCTTCCGAGGGATGATCCGTATCCGCGCGACCGCGGGGCCGGCGACGGGCAGGTGCTGAGCTTTGTGAATTATCCGTCGAGGGATTCAATTCTGCCGGCGTATCGGGAGGAGTGGAGGAAGAGTTATGAGAGTGGGAAGGGGGTTTGAGTTGGGGTCTTTGGGGAGGTGAGGCGGAGACCATGGCTGCTGGCGGTTGTGGCGGGTGTTGGTTGATCTACATAAATGGGGTGGTGTAGGGATTCTTTTTACGGGGTTTTGGTTAGGGGTTGTTGAGGTTTCTGCGATTTTCTTTCGTGTGGTTCGTTTTGATCTGGTTGAGTGGCGCGGTTTCCAGAGCCTATGCATTCGTGTAGAGGCTGACAATGGTTGAAAACGATAGAAACCCGAAATGTAAGAATTCTATATACCGACTAAATGTCATATCCCGAATAAACCCTCTCAACCAATATTTTTCTATCCCTTATGATCTTACAGCAACTTCTTGAGGACAGCGGTCTGCTCCAGCACCGCCCGGCGGCTGGTACCACCGATGGCATCCTTCAGCTCAACGGCACGCTCGTAGTCCAGACAGGCCTGGACATCCTCGTCGAAGCGAGCGTCGACGGTCTTGAGCTGCTCCAGCGACAGCGTGTCCATGGGCACGTTGTTCTTCTCGGCCAGGGCGACAACGCGGCCGGAGATATGGTGGCCCTCGCGGAAGGGAACGCCCTTGCGGACGAGGTAGTCGGCGATCTCGGTGGCCAGCATCTCGGGCGCCAGGGCGGCAGTCATCTTCTCGGGGAGGACGGTGAGGGTGGAGAGAACGCCGGTGGCGATCTGGATGCTGTCGCTGACGGTCTTGATGTGGTCCAGCAGGGGCTCGACGCTCTCCTGCAGATCCTTGTTGTAGGTGGTGGGCAGACCCTTGATGGTGACCATCAGACCGGCCATGTGGCCGAAGGCGCGGCCGGCCTTTCCGCGCAGAAGCTCCAGGCTGTCTGTTGCCGGTTAGAATAGTCCGCAAGAAGAAGAGAAATCTTTTCTGGGACGGAGGACTTACCTGCGTTCTTCTTCTGAGGCATCAACGACGATCCGGTCGAGTAAGCATCGGACAACCGGACGAAGCCAAACTCCAAGCTGCTGTAGATGATAAGATCCTCGGCCCAGCGAGAAATCTTGAGCATGAACGAGCTGCCCCACTGCATGGTCTCCATGGCGAAGTCACGGTCGGCCACCGCGTTCATCGAGTTGTACAGCAGACCCTCGAAGCCCAGCTCCTGGGCCATCGCCTCCCGGTCGATCTGGAAAGGGTTACCGGCCAGAGCACCGGTGCCCAGAGGGCTGCGGTTGACCCGCTTGGTGACCTCCCGCAGACGCTGCAGCTCACTGGCGAACGCAGTCGCGTGCGACAGCAGCCAGTGGCTCCAGCGGACGGGCTGGGCCTTCTGCAGATGGGTGTATCCCGGCATGATGAAGTCGAGCTCGCTCTCCGCGCGCGCGATCGAGACCTTGACGAGATCGCACAGGACGGCGTCCAGCTTGCGCAGCTCGTCGCGCAGCCACAGGCGCATATCTGTGGCGATCTGCTCGTTACGGGACCGGCCGGTGTGCAGCTTGCCGCCGATTTCCTTGCCGATAATCTCAGACAGTCGGCGCTCGTTGGCGGTGTGGATGTCCTCGTCGTTCTCCTTGACCACGAAAGTGTTGGTGCTCCATTCGTCCGCGATCTGCTTGAAGCCGCGCTCGATCTCGGTGAACTCCTGCTGGGTCAGGATACCGGTCTTGGCGTTTGCACGGGCAAAGGCAATAGACCCGGCAATATCCTGCTTCCAGAAGATACGGTCGTAGGGGAGGGACTGGTTGTACTGGACCATCAGGGGGTCGAGGCCCTCTATGAGTCAGGTCGGGTCAGTCGCTAATCGCAGTCATTGAGCGTGAGAATGTGAAATACTAACGGGTAAATCGACCACCCCAGAGCATGTTCTCAGCAACAGCCTTGGAAGCACTCATTTTGGCAGCTGTGTGTGAAGAAATGAGGGAAATTGCAAGAGAGGATGTGTTGAAGAAGAGGATGGGAGCAGTTCAGACTCCAAATTATGATTCTCGATGATTCACGCGGGGAGCGATATCGGCACTAACCGAATGGGGACGTTGTGCTCCCAATAGTTTCCTCAATTCCTTCAATATGAGCAGTATTTATTCATCAGCTTCACTTCCCTCTCAGTTCGACTCTCAAGTTTCAGTAGTTACTTGCTCTCCTCATGCTGCATATATCCCTATTCCAGATGAATCTACTTTAAGCGCAGCCAGCGTCACTCTCCCAGGGTACAAATGAGATGCGACTACATACTAATTACTAGCAGGTCCTCCCGCGGTTCCGCTGAGTCAAATGAGCATTAATACAGCAGGATAAATCTTCTTCGGTTGAAATATTGCTAGAAGAATGGTCATCGTGTTGAATTTCGAGAGCTGAAAGAAAGAATGATTGGTTCTTCAATCACAGCCTGACTGATGCTCAGCTTCAAACTGACTCTGGCACGCCCTGACCCACGGGCCACAAGTATAGAATGCTGTGTCAAATCTGAGACATGACGTGAATACTTGACAAACAGGCAAGATAGCCGGATCTAATCCCATCGCATACCGATGCCATTAATCTGGTCTTGACTACATTTATTCGGTATGTAAAGCAGGTTGTGTCCGATGCAGCAGCGTCTAATAATTCAGGATAGGTCCACTCCCCAGTGACAGGTCGCGAAGTTGCAAATCTCCCAGACACGGAAGCAGGAGGTCATCACCTAGGTCCATGGGGTTGAACCATCGCTCGACTCTGATATCCGAGGAATCAAATTCGGGGGTGAACAAGATCCATGGCACGGTCATCGACCTGGTGAAGGTGTTGGTCCACTTGCATAACTCACTAGATAGAAGACGGCGACCACTAGATAAAAGAGACCTTCTACCGATGCGTCAGAGAGTGTCGGATTGACCAGGTACTGGCCAAGTTACAGCTCATCTCCCGGCGATGCGCGCACGCCATTGGGGGAGGGGAGTTTGAGGACGAGCGCACAGACTGGATGGAGAGGTAGGGGTTGGTTGCTAGCTTGGTTGCTTACAGTGCTTTGTTGAGTTGTATTCGCGCATACTTGCATCGTTCAAACATAAAATGCCAACCTTAGAGCAAAGCAAGTTGGCAAGCCGTTTGCTAGCTGGCAGACTTATCTATGGTGGTTATTACTCCTTGACACTATCTGCATGTCTACACACTGCAAACACCACCCTGGTCCAACCTGCATGACATGACTTCTTTGATCTTTACTGGAAGCTCCATTCTACTGTGATAGTTGTCTTGTGGTTTGAAGCCCACCGAAAAACCCCCATGAACTCCATGGATATATAAACCCCTAAATAGTAGCCGCCTTCTTCCTCACCCATCACACACCACAACTCTATATATATCCTATTGTATATACATCACCAACCTCTCCTCTCCCCTCCACAAACGAAAAAGAAAAATTCAACCAGCCATCAATCCCACCGCATCCTTCCTCCCCAGCATCATATCCTTTCCCATCCATGCTATCCGCAGCATGCCATGCCATACCACCGAGCCATCTCCTCGCGCCGGACCCCCCGTCGCATCTCAGCGAAAACGTATATATATATCAGCTTTCCTTTCCAGATCCGTATCTGCATACCTTTCACCAGCCGAGAAGCCAAATAATCCATTTTCGGGGATAACGCCTGCTCTTAACTCGCCGGGGGGGGGGGGGGATGATGTGGAATGATCGAGAATGCGTGAGCAGGTCGGCGGAATATAGGCCAGGAGAATGCGCTGCGCAACAGGTTGGTATTCCTTTGGATGGGAATGGGGTGTGAGACGAAGAAGCAACGTCAGCACTGGGTCATTGCTTTCAGGGAATGGAATATGGGCGGTGTTTGTTCCTCTGGGGGACTTCTATGCTAGCCTGTAGAGGCTGTCTGTTGTCCGGGATAATGGTAAAAATGGTGGAGAAGGAGCAGGTGGTCTGGGTTGGTATTATTGCGGTCTGCGGGTCTTCATGGTTTGTTGGAGATGCAGCTTGGCTACGTTTAGATAGATGAAGATTATGTATCTTCGTGTGTGTGTCGATATCCTCAAAGCTCTTTTAACGTCGATGGATACCGGCCATCTACATCAACAACTCCGGCGAAAAAAAAAAAAAAAAAAAAAAAAAAACTACACCTCCACCACCGTCCACGTAACCGTCCACCCAACCTCCCCGCCCAACTTCCCCAGAACCCGCCGACTAGCCCCATTCGTCGCAAGCACGTTCGCATGAACCCATACGGCCTCGTCCCCTCCCTCGTCCTTCTTCCTCCAGATCCCCCCCTCCGCCATCCCGCGCCGCATCACCTCTCGCGACAGCAGCTCCGCAAGACCCTTACCCCGATGCTCCGGCTCAACGAACAGGGTGGCCAGACTCCCGTCAAGACCGAGGAAGGCCCAGGCGATGGGTGTGTCGTTTCCCCTCCCGTCTTCGTCCTCGGCTACATCTGGTCGAGACTCCAGCTGAGGCTGACGGGGCTGGCCCTGATCGACGTAGACAGCTAATCCCGGGATCCGGGATAAGGTCTCGTTGGAGCGGGGCAGGTGTGTGCGGGCGCGGATCAGGTCATAGTGGTGCGGGAGGACACCAATGCGGCCGTATCTGTCATGGAAGCGATAGCCTGGGGGTAGTACTTTGTTCTGGCTGTTTATAGCATTCGGGTCTGCTTTTGTGTTTGTGGCTACGTCGGTGACAAATGCCCCCCGGAAGAGGTACTTGATGTACGGGTTGTTATCGTAACGATGGATCCGGACGCCTGGGACTGGCTGCGGGTCTGTGTAATTCCCCGAGGCCTTGAGAAGGGCCAGGAGGCCCGTGTGCAGGTTTCCAATTAGAAAGGCCTGCGGCGGTGGAGGCGGGATGTGACCCGGTGTGTTGGGTAGGACTCTCGCAGTGCCTGTGCCTGCGACCTTGTCTGTTTCAAGCGAGGCAAGGTACTCAGACAGCAAGGCTGTCTTAGTAAACGAGAGTAGTGCCAATAGTTGGGCGCGTACGTGAGCTAGAGTCTCTGGCGGTGCGCGGACAGTGGAGATGTTGATCCCCGTGCCGTCAGCAACAGTGTCAGCATTGGCAGCAGACGACGCTCGTTCCACACTGGAGTAGATTGTCATCTGCGTCTCGCGGCCACGTGCGAGATCCACATAAGCAGCCAGCCATGGCGAGGAGGCAGGGGGGTCGACCCCTGAGAACGTAGTCAGCAGTCGCGCAGTGGACGAGGGGAATGCCAGATTATGCTGCAGGCGCCGGAGGAGCGGGATCGAATGAGGTAGCTGGGCTTGGAGGAGTGGTACTAGCTTCTGTGGATCATCCTGGACCGTGATGCAGAGATTAAAGTCCGAACAAAGCCTGGGTTCCATGGTCCCAGCAACGGAGATTTTTTGTTTCCTTGTTTTTAATACGAGTCGATAGACACTTGTGGGATTGGGAAGGGTTAAGGGACTCAAAGGAGTGAAAGGAGTGGAGGGGCTTCGTTTTTCGTTTAAGGATTTCAGACACGGCCGCAGAATCGATCGATTGGGGGTATTTGAGTCATCCAAATCCTCAGGTTGGGAGTACTAAATAGTTTAAAAGATTGGATCATTGGACAGATAGTCAGATACCCCTGGGCGATCAATGGATCATCCATGCCAACTTGAACTATGGCGAGTGCGACACTTAGCGCTGTCGCGAAGCTTGGCTTGGGAACTAAAGTCGCTAGTCGCTAGTCGGGCAGGAATTTGTCAGAAGTTCTTAGAACGGGACATGCTGGGCTGCATCTCGGAGCGTCCGAGACTGTGGCGGTGCGGCTGTTGCTGATGGAGATTCTGCGGATTATTTCTGCCATCGACGTCAGCAGAGTCCATCGTTCAGTGGTCTTTTTTTAGGCTCGCCTCAAACCCACATGGTCGGGTAGTTAATGTCAATAGTCTGTTGCACGAATGGTCGTTAGCGTGTTAATGCTCATTTAATAGTGACGACTGTAGAGTGTAGAGAGATAGACTTAGACTCAGAGTGTGAGACAAAAGGAGGTGGATTTATTCGAATTTATTTTCCGATTGTCTCAGGTGTTCACGTGCGTCGCGAGACTCGCGAGTCGCGACACCGTATCTCTATCGTATTGCATCGATCCTAGACTAGGTATCCTCGGACTATTGTCTTCGACCAAGACTCGTAATAAATTGAAAATATATTGATGAGGAGCTAAACTAGGTCGACTCGGACAAATTGGTTGCTAGGTGTTGCTGCCCCTGGCGCAACTCGATGGAAATTCAATCATGAATCCGTCCACTCAGAACCCAAAAAAAAAAAGAAAATTATAGTAGTGAATGACAAGGGTGACCAAAAGAAAAAAGAGTATCATGAATCGTAAACTCATCATCCATCATCGCCGCCTCTCATCACCTCACCATGGACTTCGCGATCCCAGCATCCAATCCTCCATCGCCAACCACTCACTCCACCGAGTCTCGGCCATATCCAGCTCCTCCTCCGTTGCTTCGCGCAGCGGTCGTAGAAATGGGGTATGTTCGTCCGGAAGGATGTCATACGCCGTCTTAGTTGATGCCCAGCCGTCGCTCTTGGCAGCAAACAAATAGTTCAGTCTTTCCTGCCTCCACACGCATCCCACCCCCGCCAGCCAGTCATCGCCGAAAAACATCCGCAAAATCGCTGGCGTATCCTGGCCGGTCACGATGAGCCGTCGGATGTAGGACCTGGACGAGACTGTAGCTGCAGCTGAAGGACTTGCGGGGGTTCCGACGTTCATGACCGGATTTGGTACTCGCTGGCACGGAAGTCGAATGTTGACGAACGCCGCTACTGACTGTACCGGGATCGTGTGCTGACTCTGGTCCAGGAAGAAGCGCAAGCAGGCCTGGTGCCGGGAATACCAGTCGTGCAGGTCCACATGAGAAACCTCACTCTCTGGGAACGCGGCGGGTATGTCCTCCGCAGGCGTCACAGGATCCGAGGAGAACTCGGGTGCAGAGACAAAGTTGATGCTTCCACGGCTACCGGTAGTACGTTCAGTCTCCAGATCCATAGACTCTAGGATACAGTCTCAGAATGGCCATTTCACGGAATACCAGGGAATAGGGGAGGAAGGAATTTTAGGTGGAGGTCGAGGGAGAGACAGGAGGACGCCTTACTTGCGAGAGATGAAGGATCTTGCCCGTCCAGACCGGGAGAAGGTGGCCAGTACTCGCCGCCGGAAGCTTGGAGGTGCAGCGTCATTGTTGACATGGGACATGTATCCTTATTGTGGGGTAAAAGAAGAAACAAATTTAAGTATGTTTTTTTTTTCCTTTAGCTCTGAAGCCTTGAAGAAATAGTCTGATGAACTACATCTCAGAAGGGGGAAGGGCAGTCCTTATGAATGTCGATGTGGACGCACTCCCATCTCGGCGCAACAGAAGCGAGACGGCCATCCCGAAGTCTAGTCGAGACGGTGTACATGCCCAAAATGATGAAGCTCCAAAACGAAAAGAGAAAAGATTTAATAAAAAAAAGAAATTCCGGCAGAATAGTTCGTGCACGGAAGCTCCAGAGTGGAGACGACAGGGGGAAGAGCAAAGCGACGAGAACAAAGATGATGCTTTTCGAGAAAAACTATTGATCGATGGAGCAGCCACATCTGCACCAGCCACGTATGGAGAGCCACTTGCTGAGCCATAGAGCAGTGGGGCTTGACGCTTACTCCGTAGTCCGTACTCCGTAGACTCTGTACTGAATAATACTCAGTCGGTCAAGCGTGGCTGTGCTGCTGCTTTGTCATACGTCTATCCTGATTGGGACTAGTCCATGCCTGAGGTTCAAACACCAAGAAGTCATGAACATGCGGAACACTCAAGACGCCCTCAACGATTCGTTCTTTCATCCCTCGTTTGCGGTTTGCAGTAAGTCTGTAGCCTTATAGCCTTGTAGCCTTGTAGGTCGTCACAGTCAGACGCCATCGCGTTCACTAGATCAGACACTGACCACTCCCCCCTGTCATCCTGGTGAATCCCGAGTACCTGGATGAGCAGAGACGCTAGAGGGAAAAGATTTAGAAATTGGAAAACCTCAGGCTCTATCTGGCCTGGTAGACGATCCTGATGCCCCTGGCTCACTGGAGTCGGGAGTCTTAAAGACCTCCATTATTATCGAGTTTGCGAGAGTCAATTTGGTTCTAAATCATCGGCTCAGCTACGCCAGTTTCGTATTCCTAAACAGAAGGAAGCATTGCTAGATAGATTCTCAAGACTAAAACTAACACCCTCCCAGTAGCGCGAAGTCCGGCCGAATTGGCCCTCTGGACAAAATGTGACAGCTCTGTTTTTCCTTCTTTTTTTTTTCCTTCATCAGGAGAGGATCATCCTGAGCGAATTTGGTCTGATCCCTCACTCTTGTTATCCTGCCAGGACCAGGCACATGGTCGGTCTGCTAGTGGAAGCGGACGAGAGGAAGGTGTCCTCATGGAGGGCTCATCATGCAGGGTGTGATCATTGTGCAACAGACAACGTACAACGGATAACGTGCTCAAGCCTGATATCGACAGTGTCTGAGGTTTGATATGTAGATAAGACTTGATACTGTCTACTGAATAATGCAAGGGGCATCCGCCGTAGTAGATGCAGATCCTCATCGGGCGCCTCGGCTGGCTGGTTGTAGGAGACTGCTGTGGATAGATAGAATGGGAGTTCATCCTTACAGTCTGACTGGACTTGACCGGAATCCCGTCACTCTGACATTTGTCAGAAGTCAGGAGTCAGGGACAATAGGATCGATTATCGGGGAGTTCCTAGCTGGGGAATTATTCATGATTTTCATCTCAACTCTAGGATGATGATGTCTCCTTGGCCCTTTACAAAGAAGTCATAGCTGGTTACTGAACAGCAAAAAGGGCAGTGGAGACTCCATACTAGGTAGCCTCGATCGATCGATCAATAATAAAACAAGTTCTTGTCATTCAATTATTCTTCCATGTCCTCTTGTGAGGCTGTTGGTTCCTTGTGTACGGAGTATGTCCGTTTAGTGTTGCCCTTCTCTAGTGGCAGTTAGTGTGCTCTGCCAGAACCAATGAACCTCCATAAGGCACTACACACACACATCATCTGCGCTGGGTGTCTGATGAGGCAATGAGATCATGCACGTCTAATCATTTTGGATCTGAATTGATTGACACCAGTCGAGTCCACCCAGGTCCACCAATCGCAAGATCCTCGGATTCATGACTTGCACCCAGTAACATCCCCCCTCCAGTCCCACACAGTGCATGATTAGACACTTGGAACTACATACAGTAGATACTACCGTAGTTGGACCGAGAGATACTAGATAAACAGTATTCGAGTGCAAATCAAGTGGCGCACTGCCTGACCGACCTCCACCTTCCCAACCATCTCACCTCAATCAATGCTTGCTTGTGCGTTGGATATATAACTCCAGTCTCCATCTTCCCTGAGATCCTCCCCATTCACTTTATTATCCGTCTATTTATCACAGTCGGTTCTTTCGAGTCAAATCTCAAACAGATCTCCCCAAACCTTACCACACGTTCAATCCGACACCATGTGCTACAAGTCCAACTACGAACCTTATGTATGTTGTTTGTTTTGCCTTTCACCCAACCCTAACATGTACCATGACCATCGCTAACATCATTCTCCAGACAAGCCAAAGTCTCGACATGCAACGAGATCGTTCAGTAGAAGAGATCCTCAACCCATTGGGTACTCTATACCCTCACGTCGTCGCCCTCCAACTTCAATCTGACGACAATCCATGGTCCCGCGCCAAAAACTTCTCTGGATACCAGGATACCAGCTACTGGGCCGATGCTTACTCGACAGAGGATTACTCCAAACCACGCAGGAACAGTGGTAAGTCCATCCTTTGCTGAGAAGCCAAAAAAAAAAAAACAAAAAAAAGGATCCATCATATTTGATCCGTCACACAGACGCTAACCTTCTAAAGACTCCACAGCCTGCCGATTTGTTTCGAGAATCCGTCGATTCCTCAGCCGCGATGACTTGAGGAAACGACAGCGTGCTGCTTGAGCTGTAGCCCCGGTCATTCGTTTCGAATTCGATACATTCGCTTTCTTCTTCTTCTTCTTCACCGTCTTTCGAATTCGACGACGAATTTTTTCTTTTCTTTTCTTTTTTTCGCCAATTACCTTTTCGACTTCTTTCCCTGCCGAACTCGGGTTGAGTTCGGCGACTGCTATCTACTACTGCATCGCATGAGCTTCGGATCTATACACAGCGAATACCCTATCTTCTTTTTCTTCTTTTTTTTTGTTTTTTTTGTTTCTTTTGTCAATCTCATCGTCCAGCACCACTTGACCACCACCGTCTTCTATGTATCCGTCTCGGGGTCTTTTCTGCATATACACGTGCATGGGTTTCATGGTTATGGTTAGCGACGGAGTTTATGGGCATATAGCACGGAGAAAGCGTGGCGCATCAAGATCAACATCAGCATCAGCAACATCGGCATGGAATGGCCAAAATTTAGGATCATGGCATCTATCTTATCACGCAATGAAATCCAGAAACACATACAGACAGCAGTTCTGTGTTCCTCACTCAATAAAGCTGCATCCACACGTTCTCAATCCATAAAACTCTCCGTAGCAACTTCCATACAACCCAGCTGTAAGCTGTAACTACTTACAGACTACAGTAAAAAAAACCACATACAGTATCCCCAGTGTCCACTAATCGGACTCACATCAAGCAAGTTTTCTGCCGAACTTGACGCATCATATCCCCCCAGTAGTACACGTATCACATCCCAGTCCACGGCAGAGAAAGAAAACAAAAAAAAAGCCGTACCTGCATCTCCCTCGGCTCGAAGCTTAATACCTCCGTCTTCCACGTAGAAATTTTCCAACCGAGCTGGAGCTGGAGCTGGAGCTGGAGCTGTCCCGCGTGCGGCACCGCACTACTGCACTGCGCTGGAATGTGAGATAGATGTGGCCATTCCCTCTTCTCCGGCGTCGATACTCGATGAGTCCCATGGAAGGCCGATCTACATTCTATCCAGCATCCATCTCCAGCCGCGAAGGCCTCCACTCCTGCAACAAGCACACAAGCTAGTAGACTGGGCAAGATGGATGATCGATTCGCTGCGGCCCATGGATAGATAGATAGATAGATAGATAGATAGTCAGTATGTAAGTGAGTAAGTAAGTATCAGTACGCACTTGCATCGCATCTCTACACGAGGAATGGGGTCATGTGTCTCTCCTCCCCTCGGTCTCCAGGTTCCTATTTCCTGCTTCTTCATCCTGCTTTCTGCTTCCCTCACTCTGGGGGTGACAGTGGGATGTGGATTTGGGATTGGGGCTCGATGGGGGGGAAATAGGTACACAACAACAACATCCCATCCCTCATTTTCCACCTTCCATGATAGCTGCTACACCGGGACTGCCTATCTTACAGACTACAGTAAGTCCGTAAATAATAAGTAAGTGCGAGGGTTACGGAGGATAGAGTGCTATGATCTCCTGCATACAATGGCATGCAATGCAATGCAATGCAATAGAATAGCCAAGGCAAAGCAAAGCAAAGCAAAGCAAAGCAAAAAGCAACGCAGTAACTCTCTACAGACAACAGTACATAGATCGTCGGCGTAAGCGTCGATCCACCTTGCCTTAGCCCCCCTCCTCTTAGATAGCACTAGCCTGGACACTGAGCACTGAGCACTAGGGAAAGTAGATACAGCACACTACAGTGAAAGTAACTAGTGTGCAGCGCAGTTCCCGACCACCTGGTATCCAACCAACAACCTTTTCCCTCTCCAAGACAAGGGAGTCCCTGTCGCGTAGTATGATCCGGCCTGACCGCCCTCATCTTACTACCTATGTTACGCTATGCTACACGCTCGTCGATTCTTTTTCTGATCTAGGAGAAGGGGGGGGGGGCTAAAGGCTCCAGGCTCAACCGCTCAAGGCTTGAACCGTATGATGCATCAGAAACATCGAAACAGCATTCCTTTCCGTTCCCGGGCCGGTTTGCAGAATCCTGCTTTCTGGGAAAAAAACGCTATGAGGGTTGGATGGTTGGGTGGTTGATTTGATATTCGACCGCTTCTGGCGCGGCGCGTGTGTGTGCCGTGTGTGCTGTGTGTGACTGTGTGCCTTGTGCATCTGCGGTGTCATTTTCGGCGGTTTCGATGGAGGAAAAATGCCTCAAAGGTCGAGCGTCGCTGTCCATGGCCCCGGATGAGGAACGGGCCGCAGCGAAAGCGCGGTATCAGACGAGGACCGGGCCTACGGAGGACAGTACGGGAGGGAAAGTTAGGAGACATTCGTTAGGAGTATATTATTACGGCTGCATTGAGTGATGGCCATCCTATCCGTCCTGATTTCCTGAAGTCATAGTGGGTATAGATTTGACAAACTGACAGATCTCCTCTCCCAGAACTCCATACGCCATCAGAAGCAAGACCCCCCCCCCTCCCCAAAAAAAAAAGAAAAGAAATCTCCCTCGCGTACCCCAGAGTCTCCCACCGAGGAGATCACAGATCGGAGTCCAGCTCGGATAGACGCGGTGTCGTGCAGACACATCAATCAGTATCAAACGATTGTAGGTAAACAAACTCAAATCAATTCAAGATTTCCCAAACGCCATTTCCCTCATCCATCCTCATCCCCATTCTCGTTCTCACGATCGCCAAGCAAATTGTCATCAGTCGATCATCTGCTTTTGTTTTTTTGTTTTTTCAAACACCGAAATCCAATAGTTTATGCAATGATGCCAGACGCACCAACCCCCGTCCCCCAGCGTAACCGCTTCAACCCGCCCCTAACGGCCTCCTGCCCGCACCCTGCCGATGCCTTGCCCCCTAATCCACCAGCCCCTCCATCCACCAGTGCCATTCCCACCCCCGTACTGGATTCCAGCCGGCCAACTTCCCGGCCCAGCACATATCCGGCGGAGAAACTGATGGCTGAGAAGAGCACTACCACCCCTGCACTGATCACCCAGGTCATGATGGTGGGACTGCCCGTCGACGCAGAATCGGCCATTCCTCCTCGACGACTCTTCTTGGCCGCGGATGGATGGCCTGCTCCGCGATCCTTGGAAGGACTGGATCGGCGCTTAGTCTTATGAGACGGCGTCAACGGCTGGTCAGCTTTCATATGTCTTCCGGACCGGCGTGATCTACTTGACGCGGTCTCGGCGGCCGATTGATCCTTATCATTATCTTCTTCATCGCCCAGCACTACTGGTTCAGACACCAGACGGAACGAAGACGGATGCGCCCTGGAAGGCCCAGCCGGCGCCGGCTGTGTACCTGTCTTTGGCAACCCCCGAGCCGCAGCAGCACAAGACAGCAGCGTGGAAAGACTCGCACGGAGAGCTGCATCGTGATCGACATGGTATGAAGGCGATATCATGTTGTAGGGACTGTGCTGATGCTGACGATTGGACCGTGCGCTGGCCGGCGAATTCCTGCGGATTGCGGTTTGACGACTGGAGTTGGACACGGTGCTAGGCTGAGACCGATGGGTGCTCGTTGCTCGAGGCCAGGTAGAATCCTGGGACGCAGGTGGGTGTGAAAACACGTTGGGCTGTGGCACAAAAGGCGAATCACTGATCCGCATCCCCAGCGCTGTCGACGCATCGTCCTCATCACTCGACGGGACTGCGTCCAATGTGGGTGAAGAAGGACCAGTTCGCGGCAGAAGAGGCATCTCGACAGGTGCGTGAGCTATGTCTTCGTTTGAACTGCCGAGAACCCGGTCCGATTCACTTTCACTCTCTTCATATTCATCCTGGCTACTGCTGGCTTCCCGGGGTGCATAATCGACATGCGCCGCGGTCACGGCGGCAAGATGCTGTAAGCGACGGCGCCGGCTACGATGATGGTAAGCTCTGGTCTCGTGAAGCTCGACACGCAGGCCGGTGGTGATGATGTCGTCGCTGGTCGCAACGGAAGAGAGAGATGAAGAGGACGGCTGCGACGCGACCTCAATCCACGAATCTATATAATATCGAAGTGAGTACATGGTGTGACTGTGTTTGACGCTGATACATGCCTATCGATGTGTGCAGATCTAAAGGAGATGGAGGGTATATCAACCAGACTGACCTTCAGATCTCGTGAGCGCAGCACCCGACGGAGACCGTGACTGAAGGATGTTCTCACGAAGCGGCTGACGAGCCTCTCTCGTCATTCGGCTAGCAGGTTGAGAATCATCCGGTACCTGACTCAAGAGGTCATAGTGATTTGGCTGCATCTTTGTTATTCTCTACAAGAAGGGATCGGCGGACGAGAGACTGGGAGAAAGAAGGATAGATGAAGTCCCCGCCAAAGAAGACTTCAAAGGATGAAGAGGGGATGTGGTGATCGTTAAATCAGACCACGCAGGAGAGTGCAGACAAAGCGGTCAAGCAGACTGACAGCCAGCAAAGGAAGAATGTTGATGGACAGCCGGTGGGGTGCGTGGGGAATGGAGCCACAAGATCATCAACTTCGTAGTAATTAATATAGATAGACAGATATTATCTTATCAGCGTCGAGTCAGGAGCAGCCAGAGGCATAAATCATCAACTTCATCAACCAAAGTGGAAGGATCAAACCCAGAAAGATGGATGAAGAAAACCCTTGACGCCTTTTTCGCACTCCTGTCAAGGAGGTTGATGGGGAAGATTGGAGCGAGAGAGGCTGAGGAGGATTGACTGTCTCGAGTGGACGTCAGAGGATCACCGGACTGCGCGCAGGTGACGGAGTGGAGGGCGCACACGACTGACGCAAGAGACCACCGAAGGGATAAATAAACACGACAAAGAAACCTACACTGGCAATATAGTAGAAGAGATAGAGCTGTAGAAAGAAATGCAGCCTAATCTGAAGGCTGATTGAACAACATGATAAGCGAGATAGTCAAAAGACGTGGACGAGTCCCTGTCAAAGAAAGACCACTAAGAGTGAAGCCACAAACGCGGGGCACCAACCATGTCCATGGCAGACATACCAATGCACCAGAGGACAACCTATCACTACAACCACATCTCAGTAGATCAATGCAGATGTAAGAATAACGGATCATTCATATTACCTAGATGGGAAGGGATGAGGATCTATGGAGGTAAGAGTAGCAGTAGGAGTAGTAGTACAGACATCACGACTCAAATGACTTTTGGGGTAATTAAAATCGTCAACCGAAACAACCCATACATATCCCAGAAATTTTTAAGAAACCCAATCAAAACGCCTTAATGGAGACACCAGACTGCTGTGCACTTAGAAAGTAACCTTGGTGCCCTTGTACTCAGGGATACCACCGCGAGCCTTGTTAGGAGCACCATCGCGACCACCGAAGCCGCCGCGGCCACCACGGCCACCACGGCCACCGCCGCCGCGAGGACCACCGCGACCGAAGCCGCCACGGCCACCACCACGGCCACCGCCACGGCCGCCACCAGGGGCACCACCGTTGCTGGGACGGGGAGTGCTGAAGTCCAGACGGACGGGACGACCGTCAAGCTCGGCACCGTTGAGGCTGTTGAAGGCTTCACGAGCCTCATCGACGGAGGCGAACTGGACATAGCCGAAACCCTTAGGGCGACCCGAGTCGGGGTCGGTGGGCAGACGGATGCCAACAATGGAGCCCTTCTCGCCGAAGAGCTCCTGAACGGAGTCCTCGTTGGCGCTGAATGGGAGGTTGCCAACGAACAGAGTGTCGCTCTCGGGGCTTGACTGGTCACCGAAAGAACGGGCACGAGCCTGAGCGCGGTCCTGGAAACCGCCGCCCTGCTGGTTGTTGGCAGGACGACCGGTGGCGTAGTCAAGGTTGATCTTGCGACCGTCGAGTTCGGTGTCCTTCTTGGCCTTGTAGGCCTTGGCGGCATCAGCAGCGCTGACATACTCGACATAACCGAAACTGGATGACAATGATTAGCAAATGGTGAAGATCAAGATGCGACAGACTAAACTTACCCACGGGAGCGACCGGAGTCGCGGTCAGTGACGATACGGACGCCCGAGAGCTCTCCGAAGGTCTCGAACTCCTGGCGGAGCCAATCCTCATCAACGTTCCAGGACAGGTTGCCAATGAAAAGGTTGGCAGAGGCGCCAGTCTCCTCCTCAGCCTGCTTAGACTTCTTCGGGGTGGAAGCAGACTCCTCCTCGGCCTTGCGCTTCTTGGAGGGCTTCTCCTCCTCAGAGTCGGAAGAGTCATCGGAAGAGTCATCGGAATCCTCAGAAGATTCCTGGAAGAAGGTCAGTTCAACATTCCTAGGAAGAAAGAAAATCGAGTGTACATACCTTCTCAGCCTTCTTAGCCTTGGCAGGAGCCTCATCCTCGCTGTCAGAGTCAGACTCAGAATCAGAGCTATCGCTCGACTCCTTGGTGGCCTTCTTGGGGGCCTCCTCCTCAGAGTCAGAAGAGTCGGAATCCGAGTCAGAAGACTCGGCCTTAGCCTTGACCTCCTTCTTGGTGACCTTCTCCTCCTCCTCAGACTCAGAGTCTTCGGACTCGGAGGAAGACTCGGCCTTCTTAGCAACCTTCTTGGCAGGCTTCTCGTCCTCGCTCTCACTCTCGCTGCTGGAAGCATCGTTCATCTCCTCATCACTGTCAGATTCCGACTCGGAAGAGGACTCAGCCTCCTTCTTAGCCTTCTTCACCTCCTTCTTGGCGGGCTTCTCCTCCTCGCTCTCGCTGCTGGAGCTGGAAGACTCCATCTCCTCATCGCTCTCAGACTCGGAGCTGCTGCTAGGAGTAGGCTCCTTCTTCTTGCGCTTGGACTTCTCCTTAGAAGCGAGCTCACGAGCAATCTGCTTGCTCTTGGCCTTAGGAGACTGAGACGACTTGGAGACGCCAGCGTCCTTGACCTTGCTCAAGGCCTTGTCAACAGGCTTGTCGCCACCCTTCTTAGTAACGGACTTGGTCTTAGACATTTTGGATCTAGGGAGAGAGAGTGTGTTAGCTCAGAGAACAAAACAGGCGGTAAGAATCAGAAGCAATGCTGTTATACGCACAGAATTGTCTTTCTTGACGAAGTAAAAGATGTGATAAAGTCTTAATCGTGCGGCAAAGCCAACAATCCCTCAATCACCCGATTTGGAAGAATAACAAGTAATGCAGAAGCTTTACTTGAGTTAACCCCCTGATTTCAAATCTCCAGGAGTGAGTATCTGATCACAGCTGGACGTAAATCTCAACGATATGTTAGAGATTTAGCAAAAATACCCACAAGTAACCCACAACGACAGTGTTCAAGCCCACAAGAGAATATGCCCACAAGCCTAAAGCCCTCGGTGTATCAAGCCCACAGGATGTCTGTTGAAGTGTACTTTGCAAGTACGGCCCACGTTGCTGCGTCAGGTATAACTATATAACCTTGAGAGATAATATCAAGAAGGTTGGCTTGGTGAATCAAGCCAAAGGAAAACAAGGTGTAAGGTATGGTTGAAGAGAGAAGAAAAAATGTGAGAATGGGGGAGGAAGGGAAAGATATCTTCTTATGAGCTTCGATAAGATTTCAGCAAAACGGGAAAAAAAAAAAAATTGGAGGTTGGCAGAGATTTCCATACACCGCCTACTTGAAGCAGTCCCGTGCGCAGGAAAAAGTGGGTACCTGGCAGGTACTCGATTTATGCAATAATACTAATGCCGCTCGCTGAACCGGAGTGTCACTCGCCGGTACCACCGTGCTCCACCACTACTACAAGCTCTCTAAGCAGTAACTACTTACTCCAATCTGTCCGCTTGAGCTCCGTATTCCAAGCAATTGTTCATTCCACAATTCCATACCTCTCAACCATCATATCGAATCGATGGGAGGCAGGTGATATAACATTCTGTCCTGCTGCCCTTCGACATTATGGCTCCCCCGACACCATCTTCCCATCGTCCGCGAAAGAAGAGAAAGTTCCTCTCTTCTCCCACAGGGTCGAATAATAACCTCATCCTTGAGGATGAGAGCGGGAAATCAACTCCTGCATTTCCTCTGGTCTCGTTTCTATGGGCTGCTCGCGCTGGGGTATCTCAATGGCTTGTTCTGCCTTTGATCCTGATGGCAGTGGGCCTGTTTCGTTGGGCTGTCAGTCTATGGGGTTACTCCGGTTCGTGCGATGCTCCGTGCTCAAGACACAATAGACCATCGTGCTAATGATATCCTTTGATATCTTGCTATAGGCTTTCAAGTACCTCCGATGCATGGTGATTTCGAAGCGCAGAGACACTGGATGGAGCTTACCATTCACCTCCCGATGTCGAAATGGTACCTCTACGATTTGCAATATTGGGGACTTGATTATCCCCCCTTGACCGCATATCACAGCTGGCTGCTTGGAAAGATGTACGTGATCGCTCTGTGCATACCTGTGGTGCTTGTTTCTGACTGTCAGCAGTGGAAGCATAATTGATCCCTCATGGTTCGCCTTGGATGCGTCGCGTGGCTTCGAAGATCCCCGCTTGAAGGTGTTCATGCGAGGAACTGTCGTTGCTTCCGAATATCTTGTCTACATTCCGGCTGTCGTGAACTTCCTTCGCCGTTATACTCGGATGCATGGCGTACCGGTCTGGTCCACCTCGATTGCCCTGGTTG
The DNA here is from genome assembly GCF_000002715.2 of Aspergillus clavatus NRRL 1. Taxonomy (NCBI): domain Eukaryota; kingdom Fungi; phylum Ascomycota; class Eurotiomycetes; order Eurotiales; family Aspergillaceae; genus Aspergillus; species Aspergillus clavatus. The sequence goes on along the minus strand of NW_001517097.1, from coordinate 697,186 downwards.
CGATCCTCATGCAACCAGCTACCATGCTTATCGATCATGGCCATTTCCAGTACAACACTGTGATGCTGGGTCTTGTTGTCGCGAGCCTGGACGCTATACTAGCTGGACGCATGCTCTGGGCATGTCTCTTCTTCGTCGGTGCTCTGGGTTTCAAGCAGATGGCGCTCTATTACGCCCCGGTTATGTTCGCCTTTCTGCTCGGCATCTGCACCTTCCCCCGAATCCGGATTCTTCGTCTTCTGAGCATAGCCATCATCACACTTCTTGCGTTCGCATTATTGTTCGCTCCAATGCTTGTAGCGGTGACTAGTACTGGAACCCGAGATTATCTAAGTGCTGCTCCGCAGCCACCTCTGCTTCAAGCTTTCCCGATCAAGCTGGATAAAGACTCGGTGCTCTATGCGCCCGTTTTCCAACTGGCGCAGGTAATCCATCGTGTGTTCCCTTTTGCCCGTGGGTTGTTTGAAGACAAGGTTGCCAACGCATGGTGCGCAATCCACACATTCTACAAGCTTCACCGGTTTGAGGCTGGGCTTCTTCAACAAGTGTCGCTGGGCGCCACACTCGCCTCTATTCTAGTTCCCTGCGCTATTGTTTTCCGCCATCCTCGAGCGTCACTGCTGCTTCCGGCGTTGGCAAGTGTCGCGTGGGGCTTCTTTTTGTTCTCCTTCCAGGTCCATGAGAAGAGCGTATTATTGCCATTACTCCCAATGACACTTCTCCTTGCCAGCGATGGTGGTCTGGCCAAGGATACACGCGCGTGGGTTGGATGGGCCAATGTCCTTGGCTGCTGGACGATGTATCCCCTCCTCAAACGCGACGAGCTCCGAGTCCCATACTTCGTCATGACGGGTTTATGGGCTTACCTTCTCGGTCTTCCCCCAACCTCATTCGAGATATACCGCAGTCGAGCTTCCTCGGATGAATCGGGACATGTCTCCGAACCTCATATCTTCACGAAACTCCTACATTCCTGTTTTTATCTCGCTATGATCACCTGGCATGCTTTGGAGGCCTTTGTACCTCCGCCGCCTGGCAAGCCCGATCTATGGGTTGTTTTAAATGTTCTCATTGGTGCCGGTGGCTTTGGGATTGCTTATCTCTGGTGTATGTGCAGACTCATCACACGGTGTTGGCAGATGGAGCGCAGGGTCGCTGAAGAGGAGAGCCGCAAGAAGAAACAGTGATTGCTACGGAGGCTCGGTTGCTCGGACTCTTAGAGGATTCTTCAAAGATACCCCCTTATTTACAATTACCAAATGCAAATTTATTGTCCTTTCAAATCTTCGGTTCTTCTGGATTACATAGGGGAGATGATCTATTCACATGCCCAGCAGACACAGCGTCTCTAGCCTATACCTTAGTGTACATAATCCGACATGCGCATCGACAATAACTCCAAACAAGATGCTAATATACAATATAAAACTAAAGCCATAAATAACACCCGAGGCATAGTATAGCCGCATATATCCATTCGACCGTCGCTTGAAAAGCTCCGGCGCAGACTCGCTGTTCAGATACAGATCATGCACGACCAATGCTGGTATCACGGCCAACATTCACCACTTTTGACCTAGTCCGTTCTAGAGGTATCAATCGGTTAAACCTTGAAGCCGTATCCAGCCATGCAAGCCTTGTATTGCTCAATAAGCGGTTTGCACTCTTGCGTCGGATCGTCGGTCTTCGAGAACAGCATGCAGTCGTCACGGGCCGTCTTCTCGGCCTTGCAGACGCAGCAGGGCTGTGAGGAACAGTGGTCAGATGGGATGCTCAGACGTAGATGGTGGGATGGATAGTGCGCTGCTCACCTTGGGTTTCTCGGCTGGTGTTGATTCGGTAGCTGCCGGCGCGGAAGCCTTCTCGGCGGTGCCTAAAGGGGATTTTGGGTTAATTGTGTCGTTCCGACAGCGTATGGACGAAATCGGTGGATGTGGTGATGGGATATAGTTCTGGGTGATACATGCGGAGAAAGATCTGAGAGCACTTACCGCTGGAGGAGCCGAAGAGCCACGACATTTTTACAGATTGGAGATGAAGTCTGGTCAGAAAAAGAAATATGAAGGGAATGAATGAATCAAGGAGTGTTCAGCAGGTATGTAGCACGCTTGCAAGGCAATAAATGATGACAGGAAGCAAATGCTGGACTGCTGATTAATGGCCGCAATGCCTCGGAAACAGCGCAGTTGGTGTGGATGGGCAGCCGGAGAGCCCGACCGGGGATTTTTCTTTGTTTTTGCCTTTTCTTTGAGGCGGCGAAAAGAATAATAATAGAGATCGTGGAGTCAAGTGGGATTTTCTTTCTCTTGCCCCTCCGTCAAGTTGCAGAGTTGTCTCTCCCACTCAACCTGTTTTTCTCTTGTCAGTGACTTGGAATAGAGCTGCTCCACGTGTATACACATTAGCGATCATTCAGTGTTTTTTTTCTTGGATTGCATCTCATTCAGTCAATCCCCCGTCTTCTCCTGATTCTACCCCACCATGGCCCCTCCAAAGGTCTTTTCGCTTGAGGGCAAAGGCCTCAAGTTGGATACCGCCGAGGATATCGAGACCCATATCAAGCCACTGCTCGATAGCACTGATTTTACTGAGATCCGCCTTGGTGGTAACACTCTCGGTGTACCGGCCTCCGAGCGTCTGGCCTCCGTCCTTGTTGCGCAAAAAAACCTCGAAGTCGCTGACCTTGCCGATATCTTCACCTCACGTTTGCTCTCCGAGATCCCTCAAGCCCTTGCCGCGCTCCTCAATGCGCTCCTCGAGATATCTACTCTTCACACCGTCAACCTTTCCGACAATGCCTTCGGTCTGAACACCCAGGCACCCCTCGTCGACTTTCTCTCGCGCCACGTGCCTCTCCGCCATCTGATCCTGAACAACAACGGTCTGGGTCCCGCTGCCGGAACACTGATTGCCGATGCGCTCACAAAGCTCGCAGAGCGCAAGGAAGAGGCCCGCAAGGCTGGCAAGGAGGTCCCTCTTCTGGAGAGCATCGTCTGCGGACGGAACCGACTGGAGAATGGCAGTATGGAGGCATGGGCACGTGCATACAAGGTACATGCTGCAGGCATTCGCTCCGTCAAGATGACTCAGAACGGCATCCGCCAGGAGGGCATCTCGTTGCTGCTGAAGGAGGGTCTTCGCCACGCTGGCGTCTTGGAGGTTCTGGACTTGCAGGATAACACCTTCACCGTCATGGGATCGACAGCTCTTGCGGGTGTCGTCGCTGGATGGCCTTCGTTGCGCGAGCTCGGTGTTGGCGACTGTCTGCTCTCCGCTCGAGGAGGTGTCAAGGTCGCACAGGCGCTGGCCGAAGGCAAGAACGAGAAGATCCAGACCCTGCGTCTGCAATACAACGACATCACTGCTGAGGGTGTCAAGCAGTTCCTGCACGCCACCAAGACCGCCCTGCCTTCTCTGCGCCGTATCGAGCTCAATGGCAACAAGTTTCTCGAAGACGATCCGAACGTGACCGAGTTGCAAGAGATCTTGGAGGCTCGCAAGGAAGAGCACGGCACCGACGATGATCCGGAGGACATGTGGGGCGTTGATGAGCTGGATGAGCTCGAAGAGGATAGTGAAGAGGAGGACGAAGACATTGAGGCAGAGGCCGAAGAGGAGGAGGAGGAGCACAAGGCCGACAAGTTCCTTAAGGAGAACGTGCGGGCCGAAGATGAGAAGGTCGCTCAAAGACAGGACAAGGATGTCGACGAGCTCGCGGAAGCTCTGGGAAAGACTGCTCTTTAAAAGTACAGCTTGCCCTGCACTCGTTGTCTACGACCCTGAAATTTACCCTCCCCCTTATTCCCCGACTCTGCAATAGTTTGGTGGCTCGCTTCCTGAAGGTCGTTCATCTCTGATTATGGCCGATGACATGGTCTGAAAAGGCCTGCATCACTTTGACCGATGATATTCAGACCGACCTCGAGTCGGGGACATCTTTGGAGCCAAGACAGCTGAATCCCTTCACTGCAAGCTCCATTTGACGTCTTCCCGCTTGCGAGTCATCACTGTATGCGACCACATTCGGGTCGCATTCCTTGCGTTGAAGCCCTACCCATAGCGTTCACACCGTGTTGATTCTGCACAGATAGGTGGATAGAATTATGCCCATTGACATTTTTGACCATCCCACGCCTCATGTTACTACCCTTACTTATGTATATAATGGTGAAAAGCGAATGAATAGATGTGCAACGGCCATTGGAGATGGAATCATCCACTCTCGAAGCCTGAAACAGTATTCTCTATTCGAGTAACTGAGGAGCCGAAACAAAAACAATATCTACCGAGTATTTACGTCTCCTAGAAGCATAAAAGTGAGACACTGAGCCTCATCCGACGATCTGATGCGTACATGGCTCGTTGCTGATCGGGGTTGTCTGTGATGCCACCGCCTCAACATGACAACTGGGCACGTGGGAAATGCCGAAAAGAGCAACGCCGGTCTTGGCGCGGAGATTCGCCAATTGCTTCATCTTCAACTACTTGTCCGCTGTCCGCCGGCTTCTCATATCCTTCAACATTGTCCTTCCCGCTGGCCTGTCAGTTATAAATCTGTCAGATTACCTAGTCGCGATTACTCCAGCCCTTCTCTCTGCTGGAAGCCCGCCCACTCTCGGCTGCCATTTAGGTCACTGAAGGTGAGTCGGTCCCGCAATCCCTTTTTCTTCTGGTATTTCATCGAGCTATTTTCGTGCGCTTCTGTCACTCCATTTGTGCGCTGTACTTGGAATATCGAAGGCGCATCTCTTTTTGGGGCATGCCATTGTACTCAGTGACGCACAGGTGAGGGCATGTGCTGCTGGATGTGCCGTGAAAGTGAAGAGTACATTTGTCGCGGGGAAATTCATTGAGATGGCACGCATGTATCTATGGTTTTCATTGTTGTTTACGCGATAGTGCTTTTTTGATTTCTGTTTTCCTTATTTTCGATGATGCGCGATGGAGGTTTCCTTGAATGGCCATGCTAAATATGGTGCAGGTGCAGTTCCGCCGCCGAGTTCCCCTCCCTTTCATCTCTCAACGACATCCGTGCTCTCGACCATGGCGCTCGAAGCGAAGGAAATTGAGCTTAAGGCTAAAGCTCTGACAAAGGCCGCCACGCAAAATGAGCCAGCGGCTACCATCGTATCACTGCTGAAGGAACTACAGTCAGGCGTGAAGGCAACGGAGGATCTCCTGCGGTCAACTCGCGTCGGCATCATCGTGAACAAGTTTAAACAGCACAAGTCGCCCGAAGTCGCCCGTCTATCTAGCGAGATCGTCTCGAAATGGCGGAACGAGGTCAACAAACAAAAGGTCAGCGGGTCGCCATCAGTCAGCCAGCGATCGAGCGGATCGCCGCGTCCCGCCCCGAATGGCGCCGCGTCGCCCGCCGGGACAACGCCATCGGATAAGATGTCGAAGCTGTCTGTTCCCCCGGACAAGCGGACCTGGAAAGCGGACGGCGTGGATGTCAACCAGACCTCCAACAAGATCCGCGACAGCTGCATCGGGCTCATGTACGACGGGCTCTGCCTGAACTCCACCGAGTCCCCACGCGCAGTTCTGTCCAAGGCCTGCGCGGTGGAAGCGGCGGCGTTCAGCGCCCTGGGCCCAGAAACCAAGGAGCAATACCGCACAAAGATCCGCAGTCTGTACCAGAATCTCAAGAACAAGTCCAACCCGACGCTACGCACACGCGTCCTCGCGAACGACGTAACCCCCGAACAATTCGTAAAGATGACGTACGACGAGCTCAAGTCGGCCGAGCAGCGGGAGCAGGACCGCAAGATCCAGAAGGAGAACATGGACAAGGCCATGGTCGCGCAGGCCGAGCGCAGCATCAGTACCAGTCTGCAGTGCGGCAAGTGCGGACAGCGCAAGGTCACCTACACCGAGGCGCAAACGCGCAGTGCAGACGAACCGATGACCTTGTTCTGTACGTGTATGAACTGTGGAAAATCATGGCGGCAGTAATTGCCTGCTTACCCGGTCTTCTGACCGGTGTTTTGCGTCTCGTTTTCCGTTTGCCTCGATTGATTTGCGAGGTGGTTGTGGTCTTTTTGCCGGCAGGCACGGAGTTATTTGAGTGGATTTATAAAAAGACGGAATCTTGCTTTGGTTCCATCATGGGCGTGGGAGGGCTAAAGTCCCATGATGAATGTTTCATTTGGTGTTATCTTTTTACTTTCTTAAAGATCCTTCCTCTCTTGGGCTAGCTAATTGAGTAGATAGAGGATATGAATCCTACTGCGATTGCGCTGCCATGGCTTGAATTGTGTAAACCAACTCCAATGAGTTGATTTGATCTGATTCAGACGATTTACTATTGCGATATCCTGCTTTGCAATAACACGGGCTCTGTGTCTCTATTCAAACAACAACTCTACAAAAGTATACACCCGACGTCATACTTATGTCAGATTTCCAACTTCCCCCATCACCACAACACAGCACCATCATCATCAACCTACACTTCACCAACCTTCACCTCCCCAATTCAACTCCCCAAAATGAACATTCCCAAAACCTACTCCCGCAGCGCCCTCATCCAACCCGTCGCCGCCCTCTGCGACGCCTTCGCCTCCGCCGCCCCCGTCCCCGTCCTCCTGAGCCACTTCACCACCAACCCGCTGCCGATGGTACAGGAGCACGGACTGCCGATCCTCGCGCCGTTCCTGGGCCGCACATTCACCGGCACCGACGGGGTGGGCCGGTACTTCGAGCTGATTTCGGACCTGCTCTCGTTCGAGAACATGAGTTTCGACGGCGAGGAGGAGTGGATTGTGGATGCGGTGGCGATGGCGGTATGCCTGCGTGGGCGGGCGCGCTTCACCTGGAAGGAGACCGGGCAGGGCTGGGATGAAACGTTCTGTTATCGGATTGGGTTGGCGGAGGAGCTGGGGCTGAATAACAATAACAATAACCATGGGAGCCGGGGTGGGGGTGCGAAAGGGCTGAAGGTGCAGGAGTACCGCGTCTGGGCGGATACGGGGGCGGCGTATCTAGCGCGAATGAATCGGTTGGGGGAGGTGCAGAGGGAGTATGGCGGCAAGGAGACGAGGTCGTCGATGGAGAGGAGGAGGTCAGGGCATGGGAATATGATTGGGGAGGGGCTAAGGGCTTATGAGGGGAGGGGTTGAGGGTGTATGGAGGGGAAGGGAGAGAGAAAGAAATTGCCATTTGGCGAGTGAGAAATGTATAGACTGGATGGCCTAGGACTAGTCTCGTGCGCGCCTCTAATTGAAACTAAGCGCGATCCGCGTGCCAGTCAATCCAGTCTATGTTTCCGGGCTTGCCATCTGGCGTCTGGAATACCCTCTTGGGTGAGCTGTAGCGCTTGTACTTCTTCGTATCGAGCACGATCGCAACGCCGCCTTCTTTGCGGCCCGTGGCGTTGACTCCGGGGGCCAAAGGCCTTGTATTCAGCCATGACCGTGTCATTGCTGAACCGGCTTACGCCCGAGACAACCCAGTCAATGTATCCGCTAGGCTGGATGCTGCCGTCTTCGTAGCCGTTGGCAAAGATAGACCGATGCAGGCTATTCCATGGCCGGCCAAGCGCACACTTGCCGGCGATGGTTGGGGCAATGGAGGCATTTGCCGCATTGACGGTCGAGTACGATGTACACGCCGTACTGGTTTTGAAAGGTGGTGTTGTTGCCCTTCCACGCCGTGATACCTCCACCGCAGTTGCGTAGAAGGACGTCCGACGATTGGACCCAGGCGGTAACAAACCCATACAAGAAGTCAGTCTGTCCTGCGATGATGTTCTTATAGAAATAGGCGTTTCCTAGCTTGCCGACGTACACCTGTGCGCGGTTAGATCTTGTTTCGGTAGTCTAGTGGTTAAACGAAACTTACAGTATCCTGGTAGGAATAGAAGCCACCGTTAGCTCGGCTGAGGCTGGAAGCATGCGCAGGCCCATCAGAGTAATCTGCCCATGTGTTTCTAAAGTCAATATTATAGACCCTGAAGTCGACATTGCCGAACGGCGTATCCTCCGGCACCGGATATCCCGTCGGACCCGAGCCCGTATAGCTGGCCACGAGCGTGGGTGCAACCACAAGCACACTCGAGAAGACGTTGTCCACACTCTTCCCGGTGTTGTCATGATTAGCCTGTGCCCAGGTTATGGTCACATTTTTTTTTGGTAGCATCGGTGACGCTGTCCGTCTGGCCAAGTAGAGTGATGGGACCGGTGCGAGTGACATTCAACTGCTCCGTGTAACTACCTGCCTGAATAAGGATGATCTGCTTGCTCTCATCATTGGGCAGAGACTCAATTGCGGCCAGAGCGGTAGAGAAGTGGGCTCTAGGATGGGATTTGGAGACAATAATAATTCCCTCGGGGCAATCTCTCAAGGAAGACTGGCAAACACGACGCGACAAGGGCGGCAAAGCAGCCGTATGGATAAGAAGAGCATGCAGAACCACCGGAAGTAAAAAGAGATAGAACTTCATCTTGCCTCGACAATGCAGACCTCACCAGAGTCCGAGTCCGATGTTGGCATTTCCAGCTTGAGCCTGCTAATCAATCGAATCACCATCTCTTCCCTTATATACCCCGATATACGCGGCTATTCATCAATGCGCTTGAATGAAGCTCTGGAGAAATTGCGGGGGCACAGAATGGGGTTGAGCAGGTCGGGAAGAGGCCCCAACTCATAATATCTCGAGGCGTACGCTGACGACTCTTCGGCAGTGTTACAAGCATTCTCAAGGCTTTGGGGTAGAGGTTAAAAGGGCCATTTGTCCAATAGCATGTAGACTCCTCGTCCCGGGGGTGAAAAGCCTCTCTGCTGCCCTTGTCGCTTCAGGCTGTGAGCACGGAGATCAATTGCAGCGGTGTCGGTAGACAACAACGCTCACAAAACGACATGTAGCAAGTCATCTTCCGTCCTTGTCAGGAAGTTTCATGCGTTGTACTTCGCAGGTTAGTCCAAGCATAGGCTGATCACACTGAGTTGTGTCTAGATGTTGGCATATCGGAGATGATGACCATATGGGTGGGAATTGCCCTTGGAGTGAGGCATTCCTGTCTCGTTAGAATAAGACGATTGCGTTAGAAGCACAGAATTCATTGGAGAATCTCAGAAGAGCCACTGTCAAGCTCAAAGCATTGATTGAGCCATGGTTGCTTAAGATCAGGGCTCAGACCCTTCATTCCGAATTCGAAGGGCAAATCTAGTAAGTCTTGAGTCAATGCATACTGTCCAGCGAATTCAGGTAACGATGGTTCTGGATGACAGAGATGATTGTCATTGTAAAGCTGAACCTGGAGATGAATTGACTGTTGACGGGAAACAGATCGATCTCCTCTCTTGTGCGGCTCTGCCTGGCTGCCTCAGGCAGAGTGCATCGACACATGACCCCGGTTACCAAATCAAGTCGTGCAACACTTTGTACTTGAGACATCCGCACCACACAACTACGCTTATCTTGCTTCCTGGCATTATCGACAGTCAAATCAATCCCAAATTGACCGACGCGGGCACACGGCTCAGTCGGCTCGAGAAGTCGCAATCAATGACTTTCAAGATTTCCTCACTGGCCATTTCCTGGTTCCTATCCACAGGTTAGCCAATAACGACTCCCTCCATAGTCATACGTACACAGTATAGGCAAATTGCACCTGTCCACCTCATTTACGACCAAGTCCAATAGTCACGCAACCACCAGGTGGGGGTAAAGAGCAAAACGCAATCTAAAATGGAGAAAAAGCTCAAGCCCCCAAGCAGAGAGCTATCTACCCATGTTCAACCGGCGAATCACAAAACCCAAGCGTCATGCTCACTATTTTTGCAACTCAGGCACAGAAACTCTGAAGTCGGAATGCGCCAACGAACACAGCGAGCTGGTCCACTGGAGCTACTTGAGAGCTCTCAAGCTAGACACCGACTAGCAGAGCACTACTGCCGCAAATGACGATCGGGCGCTGCAGCTCGATCAGACCAGCCGCTGGGAAACTGGAACGCTACCTCGGCAGACGCTCTTTCGGGCAAACTCCGGACACCAAGTGGGATCGTCTCAGTTTTAGCCCGGTAAGCGCCCACTTGTTCCTGGACTGAGCCTGTGGGCTACTGGAGAACTGGAACTACTATCGGCATGAGAGTGGGCCAAGGCAGATACGACGGACTATCTGATTTAAAAAGAAAATAAAAAAGGGGTAAGCTCGGAGCTGGGGAGATGAGAGCTGGGATGCCAGACAATCGCCCAACCGGCGTCACCAAGCTGAAAGTCTGCTGGGATTACCCAAGTCATGCGAGCTGTGCTTAGTAGAGGAAAGACTTCGATAGTTGGTTAAGTGATGACTTATGAGAATGGAGCAGAGAAGTAGCTTCTTGAAATGGCTTGATTGAGTAAATTTACCACTATTAATGACATACATACATGTAAAGAAAAGAAATTGACTCTATGAAGAGACAAAATAATAAAAGAAAAAAAGGTCTATAATACGGTTAAAAAAAGGTAACCAGCCGTAGCCCAGCCCTATGCATGTATGCGCAAGTGATATCCAGATGAGATATTAGTAGAGTAATCAAGCGTTTACTCATCCTCCTCCACTTCGGCGCGGGCACCGAGGGTGTAGTAGGACTTGCCACTGGAATCCTTCTCGTGCTCGACGGCGAGCTTGGAAAGGTGACCAATGAGGTTCTCGATCTTGGTGTCGGCCTTGGAGCGGGTCTTGCGGCCGAGGTTGTCAAGGGCTGGGATGATGGTCAGGATGTAGTATACAACCGCAATGATGATGGTGACACCAATGGAGTAAGCCCAGATGACAACAACGGTGACAATGTCGACATGACCGTTGGGGGAGAACTCAGCGTGGCTGGGAGGGCTGGTCTGGCGGTAAGGACCAGCAAGCCATCCGAAGACACAGAAGAGGGTAGCGAGCACATCGACGACAAAGATGGCACCAACCAGTTGCCACGAGGGCCAGGTCTTACCACCACGGGTGACGAAGATGAGCCAGTTCTCAGTAAGAGCGACTTCGAGGAAGAGGATTTCCTGGGGAGAACCGAAGTTCTGAATGATACCACCGTTGTCCAGGAAGAGAGAAGCACGGATGATCCAGGTGGCGCCAGCAAGCAAGATACCGAGGACAACGGAGATGACCCAGATCTTAGGCAGCTGCCACTCGACGGGGCGCATTTCGTAGTGAGCATTGTCGTAGGCGACGGCAATGGTGGCCAAATCAGCGAAGAGGGCAATGAACACAATCAGATCAGCGTTGATCGTCTCATCGATGATGATCATAGAGGTGACAAGGTAGATCTCGAGATGGAGACACAAGGCAATACGGTACTGGATGTAGGCCTTCATACGCTGGAAGATCTGACGGGCAAGCTTGATGGCATCGACAATGGTGGAAAGACCAGGGGCAAGGAAAACGATATCAGCAGCAGCCTGGGCAGCTTCGGTAGAACCCTCGACGGCAATACCGCAGTCAGCCTTCTTGAGAGAGGGAGCATCGTTGACACCGTCACCAGTCATGGCAGTCAAGTGACCACGCTGCTGCAACATCTCGACGACCTGGTACTTGTGCTCGGGGAAAACTTCAGCGAAACCATCAGCCTTCTCAACGAGGTCGTGCTGGGCAGAGCCGGCAAGACCACCGTGGATCAGACGCTCAGAATCGTAAACCTTGGTGCTAAGGGCAAGCATCTTGCAAGTCTCCTTGGCGATAGCGAGGGCATCACCAGTCAACATCTTAACCGACAGACCGAGAACCTGAGCCTCGGCGATGGTGTGGGCAGTATCCTCACGAGGGGGGTCGAACATGGGGTACATGCCCAACAGCTGCCAGGGCTCGCCCTCCTTCTGGACGGCAACACCGAGCGAACGGAAACCACGGCGAGCGAACTCAGCAGCCTTCTCACGGAACTTGGCAGCCTCCTCCTCGGAGCACTGGGACATGTTGAGGATAGCCTTAGGAGCACCCTTGGCGCAGACGTAGCGAACGCCGTCGCAAGTGCAGATAGTGGTGATACGCTTGGAGACGGGGTCGAAGGGAGTGTACTTCTCGGTAACCCAGTTGCGGGAGAGAATCTCACGGGCCTTGGGGTAACGGCGGAGGGTGAGAATGGTAACCTTGTCAATGGGGTCGAGGTTCTTGACGTTGTGGTTGGAGGCAATGGCAGCAACAGCCATCATCCAGTTGATATCAACACCCTCGTTGACGTAGGGCTCACGGATGCTCAGCTGGTTGGCAGTGAGAGTACCAGTCTTGTCAGAGCAGAGAATGTCAACACCAGCCAGGGACTCGATGGCAGTGAGCTTCTGGACGATAGCCTTCTGCTCGGCGAGGTAGGCAGCACCGACAGCGAGAGTGGTGGTGGTGACAACGGGCAGACCGACGGGGACACCGATGATGAGCAGGATCAGAGTGTAGTGGAGCAGGTTGTTGTCCTCGTCCTCGGGGGTAGCGATCTTCAGATGACGGTAGAAACCACCAATCCAGGCAGCGAGAATCCAGAACATGACGAGAACCAGCAGAGTAGTACCAATGTTGTCCATGACAGCCTTGAAGTGACCCTGATCCTTGGCACCCTGGACAAGAGCAGCGGTCTTACCGACGAAAGACTGACGAGCGGTAGCAGTGACAACGGCGTAGGCCTTGCCACGCTTGCAACCGGTGGTGTAGTAGCAAGTGTCGGCCATGTACTTGTCGACAGCGAGAGATTCACCAGTGATGGCGGACTGATCAACGGCAACGAGGGAGACACCGACACGGGCCTCAATGCCGCCATCTTCATCGTCCTCATCATCCTTCTCCTTGAGGGTGTCATCGTTGGCGGTAGCGAGGTACTCCTTGTAGGTCTCGAACATCTCCGGCTTGTCATAGTCGCAGATCAGGCGAATATCAGCGGGGACGACGGTACCTTCTTCGATAACGATCTGAATAGCAGACAACGATTAGCAATTGCAAAAATTCCGATACGAGATACAGTCCACTTACAATGTCACCAGTGACGAGCTCACGAGCAAGGATTTCCTGCTCCTGACCATCACGGATAACAATAGCCTTCATAGCGATATCACCCTTCAGGGAAGCGACGACATCGGCAGCCTGCTTCTCCTGATACCAACCGACAACAGCGTTGAGCATAAGAATACCAATGATGACACCGAGATCAATCCAGTCACGCAGACCAGCAGCAAGCAGAACAGCCAATTCCATAACTGGAAGAAACGAAGCTCGTCAGTATTGTATTCTTGCAAATTGAAAATTCCTGCATTCCTGGGATCATGCCAACATACCATAGAGAATAGGACCACGGAAATATCCAATGAACTGAACGAAGAAGTTGGTCTTCTCGGTCGTCAGCTCGTTCCAGCCACCCTTCTTACGACGGTGCTCAATCTCGCTGGAGGCGAGACCAGTGCGCATGTCGGTGTCGAGCCACTCATCAGGGCAGACAAAGGCGCCGTCCTCCTCAGTGTTCTTCTTCCAGAAAGCGAAACCAGACTTCTTCTTCTCCTGGACGCTGCGTGCGCCGGCACTGGAGGTCGAGCCGCGGCGGCCATCACGAGCAGTCGAGATGTAACGGTTCAGGGCAGAGTACTCATCAAGGTTGCCATCGTTCTCAGCGTGACGAGAATGGTCGCCATTCTCGACGTCGGGAGCATAGGAGATCCTCCGCTCCGCCATTGTTGCTTCGGCTCACACAGCCTTCGGAACCCAACGATATGAGCAGATGCAAACAAGAAATGACGAGGATGGCAAGAGTCGGAATATTCCTATAGAGAAGAAAGAAGAGAAAGAAGGAGGGGAACAAAGGCGAGGGGGAAGGGAGAATGTATCCTTTAATATTCGGGGTGATTTGCACGGGACCAGCACAAACACGTCTCTCAAGCTCTAACGGGCGACCTTCCCTGTGCGTAAGCCCACTTTTTCCTTTCTTTTTTTTTTTGGTTTCCTATTTTTTTTCTTGAGAAATAAAAAATAAAATAACCCCAAATCCTTGTTCTGGAGTGGGTATGGCCGGGAATAGTTTAGTCTGGGTCGCCCACATCTTCTTCGAAGGTTTAGAGTGAATATGGCTCTTTGCCTCTTCCCTCGGACTGTTTTTCTTTTTTCTCTATTTTTTTGTTTATTTATTTATTTATTTATTTTTTGAGTTTTTGAATTTTGAATTTTTCTCGCTCTCTCATGATCAGAAACCGCACACACAGTCTTCTGCTTAACGGGACGCCCAGTTTCTTCTGTCTCCCTCTACAGTCTTCTTCTCCAACTGGGCAAAAGTGGATTCTTTGCTGAAAGCAGTTTAGGCCCAGAATGCCGGAAAAACTCTGACTCTTCCCTAAAAGACCATGGTGATATGGTATCATACCGCGCCATACAGCTTCCTTTCGCTGACTACTCTACTGACTTACTCCGTACTTCGTGTGTGTGCTGCTGTCTCGGTACTGGTAGAGGACTCAAATTTGCAGTATGCACAGTCTCTCTGCACTCTGGTTCTACGGACTGTCTGTACCGTGTCTCCCTTTCTCACACACCACTCTCTTTCTCAAGTCTCGACACGGCGGATCGGTGCCGACTGCCGACTTTTCGCCCCCTCCAGAACATCAACTCCGCTGCTCCAGACAACTTTACGGCACGGCCGACTCCATAGAGATTAGACGCAGAAGAACATCTGGGGAGGGAAGTCCGTCTAGGCTTAGACATACACAGTAGTATGTCAGTAGCATGATAGTATTCCGTAAAGTTGCTGTAAGATACCAAGCCGGGACATCGGCCACAGAGCTGAGCTCGGTCAGCCTATCTCGGAGGACCAAAAAGATACGGTAACACACTTTGTTACTGGGTGTACCAGGCCGGAGTCCTCATCCTCTCCCTCTCCCATCTATCTAGTCTACCGTGTGCGGCTGGCGCTCGTTAAATTTTGCCCGTCCATCATCATCAACCACTCATCTTAACTATGCGCGATTTTCTTCGATAAAAAACAGTGAGCGAGATCTGAGACGCGCCTCAAGTACCATCAATTCATGCCTAGAAATCTAAAACCATGACCATTTGGCAATGGAAATTGGAATTGCACCACACAAGAAGAGCACCGCAGAAAGACCAAGACAAGGACAAGACGAGACTATCAAAAAGCAGAGTATTGGCGAGCTAGATGTGATTCAATATTTTGTGTTTTGCCCATCGTATCTATCTAGATAGGCTATCTACCTAATAGTCATAAATAGAGTATGCAACGACACTGACATTTTTCCCTTGCAGGGGGAAAAATGTTCAGTACGGCGGGAAACCATGAAAACAAACAAGGCAAATCCCACCCACCAGCATATTTCTTCTTCCAGTGTTATGATCCGATGACAGGGCACCACCAGTTTACCATACCAAAATACCTGCGGTTACCAGTACCGCAGAACGCAGGGCCGTCCTACCCGATCTTGGAACCACGAGTTCAGCAACTAAGATGGGAACGCAAGGGAGAAGAAAGTCAGGCCCTGGGACCTTTTCGACTACCAATTCCGGCCAGGCATCTGGCATGGTCAAAACAAACAACTTGGTTCTTGGTCGATGATGTCGATTGTCATGCCAGAGGGATATCTAGACGAGTCTCTGTACATCATAGATCTAGCATTTTGGATATGAATCTGCAACTGAATCCATGGCAATTGCACTTCGCTAAGGACTGATTTCTATCATTGCTACAGAATATGACTTCTCTTGGATGCTATCACACCATAAGGACCAAAAAAAAGGCCCTCGGGAGATGTCGCGAGTAATATTCCAGTCATAATTCATTACCGTCGCAATACACCACAAAGTGTAAAGTCCGAGATAGATTACATGATGTCATCGGCGTTGCCATTATTCGTTCTTATTATTATTTGTTATCAGCGACTGTTATCTCTTGGATATAGCACCCCCAGCCCCGTTACATCCACGCACTCCTCCTGTCACCACTCACCGCAACACCCCGAACCTACCACACAATCTTAATGGAAAATTCAATTCCCAATTTTAATTTAATTTTTTTTTTTGCCCTCTCGCTCTCTCTTCTCCGTGGAACTACACTAGACTAAAACTAACCCAGGGTCGATCGCTTTCTGCGCATGCAGCGACTGGTCGCCCTGACCCTGTCCCCCTCCACCCTTCCTTAGTATTTATTTTTTTTGGCCCTTTGCTTGCGCCAATCGCTCTTCCCCGTCTAATCCTGATTGAGTTTCGTGCCACTCTGTCTCGTGGAGGGAGCATGTTATGTTCTTCTTTCTTTGCCCACATCCACGAGCGTCATTTAAGTTACTAATATCCTGAATGGTGGGCGAGTCGGCGAGCGGGGGTCAGGCCCGGTCTGTTATAGTTAGCTAATCGGTACTGTGTACTCTTGATATGATACATTTCAACATGGATGGAGCGAGGCTCCCCTCTAGGCTCAATTTCTTCCCTGTAGATACATACCTAGGTACTCCGTTGATGTAGGACCGAAAAGGACCGTTTCTTTACTTTAGGGAAGATGGGGGGTGCATCGAACTGTCATTCATACACCGTAGAAGTTGTCCTTTGGGAATGTGAAAGCGAAAAATGCACCGACGGGCTGGACGGCGGCCAAGGCCCAGAGTGATTTCAATAGTTACAAAAAAGGCTGAATTCGAGCAAATCAGCGTGGTTGCTTTTACTTGAGACAAATGTTTTCATGGGCGGAGATCGTAGGTTGACCGTCTTTCATCATCCATCTATCTCCACGGATGAAGAGGATGAAGAGGACGAAGCACTACTCTGTACTCTGTAGTACTATCTACTAGATACTACGACTTGCTGTCTCTCGGCAATTCGACCTTGGGCAAAGGCATAATCGGCCGTGAGGCCTTCCTGTTTAAGCGACGAGTTCTACGGAGTACTATAGGTCACCTATCTCGCCTACGATGCCGACGCCCGAGAAAGTCCCATCTGATTGCCGCTGACACTGCATCAGGTATGTGACTGTAAGTATGTAAAGGATGTAGGATAATGTTCAAGTCATCATCTGTCAACAGTCAAAACTACACATGTGGTACTTCTGTCCGGTCGGGGCCCCGAGCGACGGATGTCCAGGGATGAGGTTCCTAAAGTTCCCCTTCGCTACCAGATCGGGCTTTTTGATTTTTCGATGATGGTGATGGAGGTGGTGGCGGACATCTCGACCTCGAAGCAACAGGATCCCAGTCTAAGCTACCGGGTCTCCCGAGAGGCGTCGGTCATCATCACGATTCTTGAGGATCATCGGGTCTGAAGATTATTTGCTTCGAACTATCTATCTACAGAGTATCTACAGTAGTAGTATCTATGCAGTGTTTACAATTCTCCATCCAGTATCGCATAAGAGTGGGATCTGGGCGGATATCCCATTCCAGGTCTGCACGAGGCTTCCCAGTTGCCTCCCAGCGTCTATAGTAGACATCCATGCATATATGCCATGGCAGCCATGCTCATGTCCATGCCCACGAAGTCTTTGGACCAGCGGGATTTTATGGCATCCCATCTCCTATCACCATGAGCGGAATCGGCTGACATGGTGGTTGCATTGGAATCCCGGGCCTTATTCCTTGCAATAATTCGGAGAGTTTTTTTTTTTTTTTCCTTCTTCTCTCTTTTCATTTTCTTTTTGTTCTTCCCCTGTTCACTGTCTGCCTTCACTGTGGAGGTTGATCGTCGAATCTCGTCTCTCTCCATTATCTTCTCCCCAGTTACCGCTGTAGGCGAGTATCAAAAGGGAACGTCCATGATTGTAGTTCACCGTAAATCTCCATCAAGCTTCATCGCACATAAGGCTTGTCTCAGTGGTTGGGGTGGTTAGGTCGTTGCCGTTGCCTTTCACAAAAAAAAAAAAAAAAAAAAAAAAAAAATTAAAGACGGCTCCGGTCCATCGCCAAGTATCCCCAGAAAATTCTAGGATGGGCTGCACGGCCACTCACCGTCAGTCTCCAGAGTCCAGGGTTCAGGAAATCTGGAGAAAAGCTGGAGACTGGAGAATGGGAAAAAATCGAGATGCCTAATGCTATTGCCCAGATACTGCCCTACAGCTACTCCAGTCTACGTTGTGGATGGGTTAGATATGGAGTAGGAGAAATAACCTTTTTTTAATGTTCTTTAAATAAAATTGTTTCTTACTTAGACCTCAGCTATCATAATGCCTGATGGAGGAATAGAGGGATAGGGCTCGACGCCTCTTTTTGGTGTTTCTTTTTGTTTTTCTCTTGTCTGCAGACACTCGGGTGCAGTTCGAAAAAAAAAAAAAGCAATATCGAGCACGATGGATAAAGACCTGCTCTCTGTGGTCTGCCTTGATCCCCGGATCTTCCCTGTCAATTGCAGACTATCGAGTATCGACATGGAGAAGGGAATTGTGCTGGCACGGTATCATTTGTCTTTGAGTATCATTCCCTTTCTCTTTTCTTTTTTTTTTTGCCCTGCAGTCCTATTGTGCAGCTCCGTATGCAGGTTATTGTGCGTGTGTTGATATCCCATTTCGTCCCCTTCCCCTTATCCAGAGTCAGTTGCCGTGGGGGGAATTATCGCGAATGTTTCCCGTGCTAAATCACGGTGAGCCTACTTGGGATGGTACTAAATACGGATATGTAGGTATGGACTATGGAGTAACGGGGGAGGCAAGAAACAGCTACTGTGGTGAATCCCGATATCACCTCAAAGAGGCAATTGTATTCGACAGCGACAAGCGACAACTGACAAGGAAGACCTCATCGAAGAACGGAGTAATCATGGGGGTTAATTAGATGAGCGTGCCTACGGGGGGATGTTGAAACGTCTTACCGGGTTCGGTTTGGCGGGCGCTTTCCGCGGCTGGCAGGTCAGAATCGAGACTTGAGAGACTCTTTGAGATTGACAGTTCAGGAGCTGGCAGGGCGGCGGGAATAATCATCGCGGAGGAGCTCGGACTCGTCAGAACGCCTTGCACTGTTGCACTACTACCATCTTCCTACCTAGACTCAAAAGAGTTACCACTTACCGGGACCCAGATGCTACCTACTACATACTAGCTATGAGCTTCATACGCTATGAAGAACTCGGTTAGTCCGTGAGCGATATTAATTGATGAGATTATTATTAGTTATCGGAGGGTCCTGCATGAGACGATATTACTCCATACGTTTACAACAAAGATCAACCTCTTGGTCTTGTCCCTACTGTAAGTGATTCAACCATTTACCGGTTCATCCCGAGTAGTAGTAATCCTCAATTGAACATTTCTACTCCATACCATCAAAACAATCAATCACTCCCCCAGCCAGCCAGAGGGATTGAACAAAGAAAAAAGAAAAAGACAGTGTTGGCGCTCCATCCCCATGCAGCCCCGTGCGCAGCAGTCCATCAATACAGCAAATCACATACTAATCTAGGTACGCCCCGGTAACCTGCAAGGTAACTCAAAACTGCGATACGGATCGAATTTCATTTTCCGGGGGATTCGCTCATCTGGCCATTTCCCGGTCTCTGCTAAATGTTTTACCCAAGCAGAGGAAGAGGAAAGACATGCACCCACGTCAGCCAAGAGGAAATGGCCGGTCGATCACGGAGAACATGCCATGATTGATTGTCATTGTTATGTGGGTTTCTTGTCAGCCCCCCAGCCATCTCTTTTTTTTTGTTTGTTTTCAACTTGATCCTGGGAAATAATGATGAAATCTATACGAAGCGCGGTCGTCTGTAGTCCTTCCGTTGCCCTCCGTGAGACAACTGGGACATGTGAGCTGCTACTGTAGAGAGTCAAGGCTGACTGATACTTGGACTTGTTAGTAATGGTCTGGATTATGGAAGAAGACGGGGCTGATGCATCGATCTTGGCGGTTAATTGAATTGTATGGCAAGAGACTCTAGCCGAAGTGGAGGGAACCATGGAAACGCAACAGCACCGAAGCGTCTCGAAAAGATGACTCTCCACAGCGAGCCATGGAATTGCCGTTTGATATTTGATATCCAACGGATGTCAATCTCCGACTGGATGGTACTAGACCTGAGTACCTGGCACTATTGAGTGATTATCTGTTACTACGGGGTTGGTATGGAGCTCTTATGACTCGTGAGTTATGATCTTATGAGTGCCATCCCTCAACATAGCAGTAGAGATATATCTTCAATATCGTCGAATCAATTGCGACCGCATATGAGATACAATTCTTTGATTTCTAGCCTTCTGTACAGCGTACCAAAGTATCTTAAGTACAAACTGCAAACTGCAATCTGTAATCTGCCCAGCTAAAGCACACTAACCCTTTCATTGATATGTTCAAATGAATCTGGTACAAAGAAGATAGTACCTAGGTACAACAGATCAACAGTGACTCCGATACCGCTCGGTCGCATCTAGGAATCTAGGAATAACTGTACCTCGATAGACATCTACAATCTTGAATCTACGGTTTGCCCTGAAGTTAAGCCTCAATGCATTCAGATTGAGTCAATTATGCATACTTTTTGTATCTATCTATCTACGTAGTATCTATCTATCTATCCTCTAGTGTTGATGTCGAGAGAACCCACCAAATCCTCCATACGGGGTGGCCGTATTCGTATCGATGAAAATGCCTCGCCCTTGACCTTTTCCAGTTAGCGACCAGCACCATACCATCCATACAAGACCACCTCAAGAAGCAGCCATCTTTCCAAGACTTCCAATAATCGCACAACAGCCAACTCATTGCTGCCAAGGCACCCACCTGCATGGATGATATGATCCAAAAAAAAAACGAAAAAAAAAAAAAAAAAAAACAAAAGAGACTCCCACACTAGATATCCGTCTATCGAGTGTCAACTGACATCTCGCCACTCCCACGCCCACTCCCAACTGCAACCAGACATGCATACAGACAAGAAAAGCCCACAGGACTAGCAAAAAGCATCCATGAATATGATCCAACCCTCCTCCCCCAAAGCGGAGGAATTCGATTCTGACTGCATTGGGATGTGGATGCAGCAAGCGGCGAATCCGCTCGCCCGCAGACGGCCCTTCTTCTCGACGTTTTCTAGAAACCTTCTGTGGGCGGTTGGTGCCATGGTTACGTTTCGACAACACCGAGATACCCAGGGGATATCATTGGATGTCTTTGTTTTTGAGCTGCATGGAAAGCGGATTGTTCATCGTTGCATTTTTCTATTATCTTTTCTTTTATAAGACGCTTTTCTTGGAGGCAGGAGTTCGCCCCGTAGCGTAAGTATGTTTTTGGATATGGGAATACTAATAATGATTATCAAACGGACGACTTGGAATCCTTGACAGCGGAACTTGACAGATGATACCCTTGCTCGGTTGATCGGCAACGCTGTGAGAGGACGGTGGGATTTTTCTTTTTTTTCTTCTTTTTCTCTCTTTTCGCACGACTGCACGATAGATACAACCTCCTACGTCATTTTCGATGAAAGATAGGGGAGTTTACGTGCTGATTCAGTGATGCACTGCTGGCTGCTCAAGTGAGCGACCGTAAAACCGAAACACCATTCGTCAGAATATACCAACTATTACCTTACCCTTACCTACCACCTACCTTAAGTAAGACTGCAAAGCTGATTGTGCGGCTAAGCCTAGCACTCCTGCCAGTGACAGAGCCTGATTACTAGCCTGCAGTTGTCTAATGGGGAGCGAGGAACGGGATGCCCGATTCGGCTAGATTCGGTACGTGTACCTTGCCTACGTTAGCAGTGAAAACACGGTATTTTGCCGGTTCAGTCAGGTACCGTAGATAGTAGTCGAGATCTAATATGAGATACTCCGCCAAGCTTATCTTCAGTCTCCTAAGTACCTTAAGATGCCGAGGTAGAAGGAGGGAAAGATGAAGAAGAAGATAGCAAATGAGATTGGGATTAATGAACTTTATTCAAACCGATGGAGTACGTAGTAAGAACTTCAACTATCATTCCCCTCTGCCCGTACTAAGCAGAATACCTAAATGAGTAAGTAAGCCAGTAATGCACATTAATACAGTAATCATGGAGCAATGTCCGCGAGATTAGCCTCATATTCCTTGCAGTGGAGCAGCATGTCCGTTCCCTACTGGCTCGCTGACCCAGGATAATAATGAATGAGATGAACCATCGAACCCTCAAAGTCATTAATTCCCATTCTTGGCTTCGCTCTCGCGCCCTCGTACCTACAGTAGTCTCCTGTGTTTTGTCCACTAGTTCCGTTCATACTCCATAGTGAGATTGCTGAGGAAGCATGCTATCACCGTCTAGGCAAGTGGGCATCTCCCACTCACCGATTGCTGACTTGCCGTCGCCCGTCGGAATATCCAGGTCACCACGGATGGCGCGCTAGCGACTGGGACTTGCGACTCTGCTAGACTGCCTAGTAACTCCGGAGTAGTTGGCCTTTTAGCGTGGGTGAGCTCCACTGGGACGATCGACCGTCTAGTTACTGCTTGCCAAGCTGTCTCATCGAGGATCCTGGTGAGGGGTTTTCTGCGTCGATGGGATCCCTGCTCTCATCCCCCGAGCTTTTTTTTTTTTTTTTTTTTCTTTTCTCTCGCGGGATGACAAGCAGCAGCTAGATACCGAGATAGGCTCTAGCAGCTAGCTAGCTAGCCAGCAATGGCATGAGCAGGATGACCTGGCATCCCAGAGACCGTAGTCTGTCCGGAGTACAGTACCGAGTAGATAGAGACTAGGAGCAAGCTGATTCCTGGCGTCAATTATCTTCGTGGGATTGGATGCCTTCATGAGCTCCGCGAATTGCACTCGGGTGTAACTCTGCTTAAGCTCGCTGGAATCATTGACCGGAGCGACAAGACATCTTGCTAATCCTCCGTCATCCCGCTCCCTGACAAATCCGCGGTGCGAATAGTGTTTCGTCGGAGAAAATGAATGGAATAATCATCACTGCAACGTGACTACTGTCACTTCCACTGCTGCGACAGCGCTACTACTACTGTACAGATTGCGGAGTACACGAGAAGTGTGTAACTGACAGGCTTCAATCTCGCCCGATTAGGCAATTATCTACCGTTGGGATCTGTCCTCCGTTCCCCCCTGGCAATATCGTGCTTGAAAGGAAATCCCGCACGCGGGAGAGAAAAAAAAAGAAAAATTCGTACTCTTCCTAGCCAACGACGACAATCCTAATTGTTCGTCCTATGGTGCCACGTCCCGCTGCATGCCACAACGTCAAGTAATAATGAGAAGTCGCAGGGACGATCAAAATACAACGGCGAAGTGACACAGACAGACATACACTCCGCTCGCCCGCTGTCTTATCTACTATCTACTATCTAGTTTCCGACTGCCCCGACTCCGAGTCGGGATTTTCTGAGCTCTGGAGATATCCCCTCGGGGTAACAAACCTTGACTACGGAGATAGCTCGAGTTATACGAGTTATACGAGTAAGACTAAGCAGTCTCAGACTCTCAGACTTCTGCAGGTGGAAAAATGTACACCACATGGATGGAGGAGCCGAAGTAGGTAGATAGAGTATGGAGAACAGTCGCTAGAGACATGCTCCATCGCATTAGACTTAAACAGACGACCGGTCTGGACAACTAAGCTAAAACCACCTCGTAACTCGTAAACCACTGCGGTTATATCTCCGTTGATGTTTGCCATGGACACAGACAACCCAGAAGAGCAAAATTCACCATCGCCATCTTATCCCGAAATGTCATTCATCAGACCTATATGGTATGGCTGGTTGGCGACAATCCTATCGGGATGGGCAAAGTGCCACCAGTCACCACCATCGGGAGGCACGAACGCTCAAGGATAAAAATCGGTGGTGGGAATCGGCCTGGACGGCACGCGGCAATCGGCACGTCGATTGGAAATGGACTCCCCTGCAAAATACTCATGCACTTGTTCATTGGTCAATGTCTTCTGGGTGGTATTAAGATGATGCGAATGGTTTCCATGGGTGAGGCGAACCTTTGCTCGGTTGGTTTCGGTCCTTTGAGAAGAGGATGATTGGATGATAGACGCCTGCAGAGAACGTGTATGAGGGATTATTTGCCTGTCTGGAGAGAGTTAAAGACAGAGATTGACTTGGTTCCATTCATTCATTCATATTCATCATTATTTGGATATTTATGCTTAGGTAGGTAGACTGGAGCAACGTTGGAGAGGATGGAGTAAACAGGTCACGTTGACTTGCTTGCATATTCTGTGTCTACCGATTTTATGCCAGGATAATTGCAGTCATCAGTCATCACATCAGTGTCCGAGACCAGTTGAAACGGATCAGGTGCACATCTCACTATCATTCTCCTTGCGTACGGAGTACGTCGCATCGCATTGATCTCGAGCTGCAGAATAAGACCCGTTCTCATCATGGAAAGGGTAGAATGACCAGGTACCTCGTATGTTGAAACATTCAAGTTAAATCCGCATCCTCAACTACTTACTGCGCAGCTCCATCCGATGACAACATAATCATCAGACACACAGTTCATTCATGTCTATATCGCTAAACGAGGTGCTCTCCATACATACTTTGATCATGGCCATCTCCGGAGTACCGCATGGAGAAAACCACTACTTAGCCAACTGCCAAGTCCATGCTGTGCGAAGCATACTTCCCAAACAGGCTGATCGACATGTTCGTCCGGAGACTATTGCTTTTACGGCGTTGATCACTATCTCTTGCAAGATGAATCATGAAACAATATCCCTTGATGATGGAGAATTGTCCGATTGCACTCTGCATAACTATCTACATACTCCGTACTCCGTACTTCCTGCAGTCTTATCATCCTGATATGATGTAAGAGTATGGAGTAATCATGAGCATCAGCATAACTCTATCCTGTGTCTATGCTTCGAGGCTTAGTTTTGGCGGCACCCCCCACGAAAAGACCCTTTCTCCAGGAGACTATTGACGGTGGCTGGCTCACAGGACAGCCTGTGACTTGCGGGATCATCACGGTTTCCAGTCAGGAAGAGTTACAGTTCTCCCAATTCAAATTAAAAAAAAAAATGGGTGGACTTGGCGGATTGACAGTGCATGAGGCTGTGCCTGCATCGTCAGTTGAAAGCATGAAGGCCAAGCAGCCCCTGAATTGAAATCCGGAGAATCTATCAAAATCTGCTTCGTATTCGATCCGAATCCGAATCAAGAATGATCCCAGATGCAGATCACTGAGCTCAGAGCCCAAGAATCAATGTCAGCCTCGTTTCAAGAGAGTCGTGCTTGCAATATGATGTCAGGTAAGGCTCTTCCTTGGGTCGTTTCTTCTTTCCCGTGTGGAGTAGATAGCTACTTGTATCAATTTACTGTATAGATATCGAATGGCTGGTCTAAAAATATCGGCATTGCCGGGGCAATTCATCATTGATTATGACCTTGAGCTTGAGGGTTGAGAGACTATCATTATGATCATTGTCATATCACATCGTGATGATCCAGGTCAGACCTGACAGGTTTCACCACCACCCCATATCTCACTTTGAAGAGAGTCAAATCGAATTAACAATCCCCAAGCCAATAGTTCCAGCGCCAAGCATACCTCATTCCCCTGATGCTGCAGCGTCAGCAAGGAACATCCTTGGCATATCAGTCTATCTTCATTAATATGCAATAGCACTGGATATCCATATTTCATTATTCCAGAGATAAATCTCAGCATCAGCTGAATAAGCCTCTATCGCAAAGCTTACTAGTTACTACTCCTTGTCTCATTCTCGATTCCCTGGTCATGGCCATCCACCTGCATAGCCAAGCATACAGAGCAGAGCACATCCATACACAAGTATCGACATATCTACATACACCCTGTATCCATTCCCATTACATACAGTCCTACCAGTACCACCCAGGGTAACACACCTCGCCCTCTTGGCAGCATCGCTTGCTCAACAGGATCCTACACAAGAATCCCGAATCACACCGTGACCCAACAGCCTAAACTCTCTCCTTCCCAACCAACCATCGCCCTTCCATCCCATCTTAACCCCCCCGCGCCAAGCCCTGCCGTCCTGTCCTGTCCTGTACATTCCCTCCCTTCGTTATCGCCTTGGCGCAGCCTGTCCATTTACCCCTAGAGGGAAAGAGAAGAGCGCGTCACGGACACCTCACTTCACTTCACTTCACCGTCCCGGATCTTCGTACCACCCCAGCTCAGCTCAGCCCAGCCCGTCCCCGTCGCCCCGGCGCATGAGCCAAGCGAAGGGATAAGGAGAGGAAAAGGGGGAGAGAGAGAGAAGATTGAGAGATCCATATGATCGACGTGGCAGAGGTGTGAGGTAGGACACGGCGTCTTGGCGTGGCGGACAGACACAAGTTGCCCAGTAAGAGTAACAGTTACAGCACACACTCTATCAGACGCAGGACTACTGGGGCGCCTGGGGGGAAGGGGGAGGAAGGACTCCCGTACGTGATGGCGACCCGGGGAATACTGAACGGCGAAGGGCTTTTTTCAAGCTCCGTTACACGGGACGAGAGAGCGCTCTGGTGTAAACAAGTATGGGGTTCTGCATAAGAGTACGTAGAGTTGAAACTATCTAGACTCTTCCATGGCGACGTGGATATAGTCTTTAGACTTTAGTCTTCTGAAGGAAGGGATCTTGGCGCAGGACGCGGTATGCAAGGTGGAATTATAGTTGATGGGTGGTGGAAATGAGTGTCTTTGTGCCGCTTGACGCAAAAATAAGTCAGTGGCTTGTGGGTGTGGGTGTGTTGTGCATGCAGTCACTTATGGCGAGATTAAAGATGAGATGAGGTTACGGAGTGCCGGAGTTGTTGCTTTTAGTTAAGGTCTATGGTAGGTTGGCAAAGTTGATTAAGGAATGTTTCTTGATGGGAATATACTATTGTTTGCTATGTATTTATCGTTTGATTGGCAGTTAGGGATGGTTCAAAATATATTGTGATTGAGATATGTCAACGCTAGATATACGTTGGACTACACTTAACAATATATAATGGTTGTCCGTAGTAAATGTCAACCATGTGCCACTGTCAAGAGAATATATATCTAGCTAAACAAGTTCATTCTACATGCACAATCAAAAGTAGGGCCATTCGGCAGAGACAGCCACACATGGGTATGGTCGAACTTGTGCCGTTCAAGTTCAGTTTGCTAGATATCAGGCCAATATTTAGTAGGTCGTGGTGACTTAGACCTGTAATCGCCTACATCGAAAGGTGCTGAGTGTCATTCACAATGATGACTGTCTGGCCCTGAGGTTGGTGCGATCTCAGGACATGCTTAGCTGGGACGTCTAGATATCATGAATATCATTCCATCATTTGCTGTATGCCAGCCAACGGTAACACTCGTTGTATGCTGGTGTTGCGAACGCTCATATACCACGATCGACATGCCTCGACGTTCACTCAATCTGTCTCCGAGGCTATTAGAGATCCGACGAAATCAGTTCGTTGTGCCTCTGGCTCAATATCTCGTCCGCCCCAAGGTCAGAATGCGATCTTGATGCCTACCGTGCACGGCACCAGCGTCCCAGGCATAAGCCGCTCAATGGCAAACTTCGCCCGCCAGCCCGTGCAATGGCCCGGCAAGAGCACGGCAGGGTCCAGCTTCCTCAAATCCTTCACCGTGCTCTCCATCTGCTGCTCCTCGCTCGTGGCCAGATGAAAACCCCCAACCACAGCATGCAGGGGTACAGTGCCGCCTAGAGATTCAACCGCGTGTATGGCCGCGTTGACGACCCCGGCGTGGCTGCAGCCCGTGAACATGACAATTCCTTTGTCTAGTGCCGTCAGCATGCGACTGGACACCGGAGAAGGTGCAATACACCAACCTTTCAAATTACACATGAGGAACCGCTCGTCGGCGATACGTTCGTCTGAGAACCAGTCGTCGTCCTCGCGGCTAAACCGCATCCCGCCCTTTAAGCCATTCTCGTAGCTCGTTCGCCGGGGAATCTCCCCAGAAATCAGAAAGAAGTCGTCGAGAATGGTATGCATCTCGTCATGCTTATCGACTGTTCCACCAGCCGCCTCGATCTCCTCGAACGACGGGTCCGCCTGCAGCGAGATGATCTTCTGGCCGATGGTCATCCCCCGATAATCTGGACGAGAGGGGTGAAGGTCAACAGACAGACGCGCCTCCACACCCTTGACTCGCTTGGCTTCGTTAATCATGCGAATGGCCCGCAGAAGCCCGCCTGTATCACCGTCAGCTAAGGAATCCTCCGCAAATAATGCGCATAAACAAACCAGAGTGATCCCGATGCCAATGCGATAACTGGATCACCTCCACCGACGCGAGATCAGCTTGTAACCGCCTCGCATTTCTCTCCCAGGCGTCCTCCTCCGGGCCTACGTCGAAGAGCACCGAATGTTTCACGGCGCCTTTGGTAGCAGTCTAGGGAATATGTTAAAATATGGCGTTACTCAACTTTCACCCGCCTGCGGAAATACCACAAGAATCGACAGCCCATGTGCCGAGCAGCAGATATCGTCCATCCTTAGTTCTTTATGCGCATCCACTCTATCCTGGAGCTCGTGGGGCGAGCCTGTCGCGAGACTGCCCATCAGACCCGAGACCTGGACGGTGTCCGGTGCGACGGGTGATAAGGGGTCGAGCTCATTGTCGATGATGACGAGGGCTTCGAGGGAGTCAATCTCTACGAGTCTTGAGCTGGGCATTTTTATCCCGGTGACAGGGATCTATATGTTATGAAGATGGTTGATTGTGAGAAAGCTCAATGTTGTTGTGTGGTTGAGTGTCAGCGAAACTCGGAATTGCGGGCAGGTGACGTGGCTGGGCAGGACAGATAGTCAGAATCCTCGTCAATCATCGATGAAACTATTTGTTTTTTAGAATCTGATTTTAGGATCGCTATATTCGAATTATGCCTGAGACTGTACACTAATGAGTCTCGAATGGTCAGACTCTACACTTCATCTGCACATTACCATATACTGAGGTCGCGTCCCGGCCCACTCCCGCATACTCCATCGAAGAAGTCATTGTCAGTCAACTCGATTCAGTTGTTGGCTCAGTGCTTGTCTCGGCATGGGATGTAGCTCTGAAGACCTCGTAAAGAAGGACTAATTGAGTTGTTTGCGCTTCCAACGTACACCATGTCACTTCAGAAGAGATGTCACCCTAGATAGGCCTCGATCATATCACAGAGAAAGTCGAGATGAACTTGCTTTCGCAGCTTGGATTTGGATCTATTTGATCTCTCGCCACGCCGTTTTATACGGTTGGATTCTGTTGTGCGGTGTGAGACTTGACCCTGGAGGGCAGTCAGCCTAGAGCAGAGTTGGATGAGCATATGGCCTCAGATGGATGTTCAAATATCTACTCGCAGGAGCGAGTATAGCAGCATGTTAATGCTTGTGGTAATATGCAGTTAGTATGACGGCGTAGGGGAAGCCCCCATGACGCTTACAGTCCCACGCACGAGTACCGAGATATAGAGACAGCTACCTCCAACTCTCCTAAGCCTCTTGATCGAAAGTCCTGGACTGATTTGTCTTGGTAATTCCTACTCTCGAGCTCATCCGAGTATTCAACATGTATCTGCTCACGGATTCCACATAGCATTGTGGACGGAAGGCTTCGAAGGTTCTTTGTCAATAGGAAAAGGAATGGACAAACGATGAGGTTTTGGAGCATGTCTTGTAGTCATACACCCCAGCATGCATTATCTCCTGTGAGGATCATGGACATGTGCTTAATTAAATTGTTTCTTGTTGACCATAATCTGGTACCACCCAAGAGGGACGGATTCGCCCACACAACGCTTCTGTCTTTTTAGATGAAGTAGGAACATGTACTGTCTTGCGTCCAGGTACAGTCCTTTTCACCAGACATGGCACGTCTCGATGGTTCTGAGCATCATCGCCCTGGTCCTTCTCCGAAAATCAGCTTCACTGTGGATTACACTGCTGCGAATGCACCAATGCACGGTAGTTAAGGATCACAAAGCAACTTCTTCGAACATGGGAGACGTTCACCCTATTG
This sequence comes from Aspergillus clavatus NRRL 1, assembly GCF_000002715.2. Lineage (NCBI taxonomy): Eukaryota > Fungi > Ascomycota > Eurotiomycetes > Eurotiales > Aspergillaceae > Aspergillus > Aspergillus clavatus. The sequence goes on along the minus strand of NW_001517097.1, from coordinate 667,334 downwards.
AAGACAGTATCGTCCAAACCGACGAATGAGACCTGGGGCGCATGCACATATCATATCCCTTTATCGAGTATGTCTCTGCAAGGCATATATACCAAGAGGTTTCCAAAGCGGATCGACGCGAGTTCTAGAGGTTGACTTCTGAGATTTTCCGTCGCGTATGTCGTCTTAGCGAAGATTCCATGGTCGCAGAACCCCGTTCCGAGCGACTCACACCATTCCTGTCATCCCTGATGACCACTGAGGCTTTAGAGCATCTCGATGCATACCCAAGATCTCAGATAGAGCCGTGACTATTCAGATGCAATGGTTAGCCATAAATCGTTTTGACGAGTTCCGATTATCGCCAAACACAGTCCTGAGACAATGGGATAAAAACCATGGAAATATTAACAATGCCATGAATATCATCAACCCCCAAACCCCCAGGCCTTCATCGCCAACTTCCAAATATGTCTGTGCTTGGTTAAGATCGTTCCAGATCTCGGCATCTTGAACCCACGGTGGGGAAGATCCAGCAACTAAAAAAGTTGGGATTTGGGCTACCATGGAAGCCATAGCCATTGTTGACCAAACTCCAGGGTGAACCTCTTGCTGTGTCCTTTCTCAATCTCATGCTAATTTGAGTATGATGCTGATCGAGACAAACTGAGACAAAGGGGAAATTGGCCACACGACAGTTTCAATATTATTATACTCAAACAGCGCTTGAACAAGCGGCAGATCTGACGCTTGATTGTCACTCCAGTGGCTCCCAGTGCCAACGCATCAGGGCCGAAGCGGAAACTGGTTCGTCCAGCAACCATGGAGAATAGTCACCCTTAGGTTCCAAAGTCGAGGTACTCGAATCTCAACGGTACCACCGAACTGCGTGTTGAAACTTGAAACTGTTGATCGTTGCAGTGGACTGATCGTATGCTATACTTGGTAGCGAAGCTGGTCGCAGCTCGCTAATGTCAGCAGGATACATGAGAGAATTCAAGAACGGCGTCATAACCCCAAGCGTCTAGATTACGCTGTCGGATATCCATACATATGAGAATAATAATATCCGAATACTCGAAACACTGACTTGGCTGGAGTTTTCCTGAGTGTTGGCAGTTTGGCACCCGACACACAGACACAGTCCCCAAGCCTTGCGTGCTTAGGCAATTTCCGACTTCCCTCGATCACCTCTTTCCTCTTCTTCCCCAGTCATAGCATATTGACTTGTCCAGTTCACCAGCCATTGAGCCCCGTCACTCAACTCCATGACGGCTACGAGCCTTTTTTCAAATGCTCGTGGCGGTCTGGTACTGAGCTGACCAGGGCTGAAGGTACGTTCATTCGGTTTCTGTTGTGCGTTGGATTTCCTTGTTCTCTCGCTCTCTCCTCCCAGCCATCTCATTTTCGCCCTCCCACGCCTTAACTTCCCACCCCGTTATTCGACCAGCCACAGTTGTTCGGACCCCCTTCCTCCTGGTCGCTCAATTCTTTCTGCACATGTTGTGATCCCATCTGGCCCCGATGCTTATTCCTGTCTCCATCTTTTACCCACATTCCTCGTCCGAATTGCAGTTGCTCACCATCTTCTCAGAGTGCTGGACCAGAGGGCCTCCGTCATTTCGGGATCTCCACCGAGCTGCTTGAGAGGATCTCTCTGACGTCGGCAAAGCCCTCAATCGCAGCTGAAGATTGAGGGAACAATCCAATCTGCCCATTCTTCACGTTGTCATCGTCTCTATTCCCACATCGTCGCCAGCAATCCTCAGCGGTGTCTCACCACGGCCACGGCTCAATTAACGAGATCTACGAAGTTCACGACCCATCAACCCTTACGACCTTTCCACGGCAACGTCAGCAGCAGGCTGCCTCTAATCCTGCCTCTAATCCCTCCCTTAATAATCCGGCAGATCGACCCTCGAGTGCGTTGGGAAGTCCCCGTTCGTTACGCCGAACGCCTCGTCTGACCCATCAACGAGCTGCTTCGGTAGATGTGTCGGGACGATACAACCAGATAGAGCAATCGATACCAGTCTTGGTGGAATCCGCGACTGTTCGACGCAATCGCAATCCCGCTATCCGTCCGGCCCTTTCGGAAGCACAAACAGACGACGCGGGAGAGTACGATTCCGAGGCCCACGAGGAACGGGCGAGACAAGCCGGGGAGTCTTTCTGGCCTCATCGATCGGCCCGTGTCTCTCCACGGACGGCTTCTGCGATCCTTTGGACTCTCGAAGAGGCAATCCGAAAACCTTTCCCATTCACCCCAGACTGGGAGGAAGCGAACGCCTCCATGTCGGATCTTGCGGGTCTCCCAGTCACCTCTGCCGGTAGCGGCCGGACACAGAATGGCGCGACACGCGCAGCGCAGGGACCTGTGCCGTTGAACCCGCACCCTGCGAGCGGTGTTAGGACGCCAACTGATATTATGAGACAGCGTCGGGATCGAGAAGCTCGGAAGAAGGCAGAACAAGAGGCGAGGGCGCGAGAGCAGGAGGAGGAACAAGTCAGGCAGACTCAACAGGCTCAGCCATATGCTGCTGGCGTTGCCGGGGAAAAGACTGCGCAGCGGCGAGTAGCCCCTAGACCAAATACAGCGTCGGAAGCCCCGACCAATGCTCCTGGGACGACTCGCCGCGCTGAACCCCCAAATCATCCCCAAATGACCCGGCAACCTCTATCTAGCACACAACCTCAGGCCGCCCCGGCGAAAGGTGCTGCTGCGCCCGGTTCATTCGCCAAGCCAGCACCGGGACAAGCTCCTGCAACAAACCAATCGGATTCTTCTCAATCCCAGCAGCAACCGCGCCGTGTCGGGTTCCCCCACGCCTTTGAGCGTTGGGAAACCTTGTCTTCGCACTGGGAAGGCTTGACGAGTTACTGGATTCGCAAACTAGAGGAAAACAACGAGGCAATGGAACGAGACCCTCTCAGTCAGCAGATGGCTCGTCAGGTGACGGATCTCTCCGCTGCTGGTGCGAATCTTTTCCATGCGGTCGTGGAGCTACAGCGCCTGCGAGCATCGTCGGAGCGGAAGTTCCAGCGCTGGTTCTTCGACACTCGCGCGGAACAGGAGAAAGCCAAGGAGCATCTAGCCCAACTCGAGAAGCAGCTCCTGAGCGAGCGCCAGGCCCGTACTGAAGCGTTCGCTTCCTTGCAGAAGACCGAGGGTGACAAGACTCGCGCCGAGGAGCTGTTGAAAGAGATGCGGCGTGAGCTGCAGATCTCAAAAGAAGAGGCACGTCGCGCGTGGGAAGAGCTGGGCCGCCGCGAACAGGAAGAACGTGACCGCACCAGCTCTCTGCGGAACGGCGAACCTACGCTTGTCGGGGGTGTCCAAGTTGTGCCTATGGTCCCGGGTCTTTCTCATCGGCCGTCGGCCACGAGTCGATCCCCGCCGCGGGAGAGTCCATACTCTGGCAGCGAAGTTGCTGGGAAACACCCAGAGGGTCAGTACTACGACGAGACTCCTGTGTCTCCCATTGAAACGGACCCATTCACTGAAGGAAAGGACTTTGCACATCAGCCTGCTACCACAACAGCCGAGTCTCAGGGTCAACATGCCAGCCACTACTACCCGCAGCAGGGCAGCAACATGCAAGCTGGTCGATCTGCATCCGCGAATGATGATCGGTCGTACGACCCTAGCGTAGCCAGTAGTGAGCCAAGAGATGAGGAGTATGGCGACTACAGCCGCGGTCAGGGCCGTCCAATTGAGTATCCCCCTGCGATGTCAGAAGAGAGCGATGACTATGAGCATGAACCTCTGGAGGAGGGCTATGGATCCAGTTCCATGCCACCGTCGTCGGGCGCGTTGTACACGCCGACCAGCGTGGATTACAGCGGTTCGGGTTGGGGCGTTGGCTCAGGTTGGGACTCTATGACCCCCCGGCACCGTCACCCCACGCGCCTCAGCGATGTCCTCGAAGAGGACGAGCCGAGGACCACACCTAGTCGGGCCAGTCGGGCCAGTCGTGCCAGCCAGGCCAGCCGGAGCGTACAGTGACAGTGATGCCACTGAATTCTGAACCTTCCACGAATTTGACGCTTTTCTTTTTCAACCTCGCACGTACATAATTGCAGGTCCACCGGTTGAAGCAAAATTGTGTTTTCCTTTTTTTTTTTTTTTTTTTTTCCCTTTCCATCTTTTGGTTACTGCGTTCTGCTGCTTTCCACTCGGATATGAATACCTGCTTCGGTTAACGCTGCTTCATTCTTGACTTTTTTATTGTGTTTCACTAGTTTCGCCTTTCCACTGTTTACTTAGAAAGGTTACATAGGGCAATTATTGTAATTCTAAAATGACGAAATGAAGTTCAAAGGCGAATTCCTCATGCTTGTGTAGCTCTGGCTCCATCGCCAGTATCTGTGAACCCCATCATGTGATCTGCAGCCTGAGGCAGCCAACCTAAGCCATCCCGGAGGACCCGCAGATCCTCAACTCCATCGCGTCAGCCGAAGAGCATCTGTCAAAGCTCTATCCTCTCCAACTTCCACACCACTCGCACACATCATCACCATGGCCTCATCAATGCGACCGATTTCCCGGGTCCTCGGCCGCCTCGGCCGCACAACACCCTCAACCCTCGAAGCCAGCACCACCCGCCTCCCCATCCGTACCACCCCAACCGTCCTCACTCAGTCTCGCCTGCACAGCCAGCGACCATCCGCGACAGCCCAGAAGCTGAACGCACACATCCACACCGGGCGCCCCTTCTCGACATCCAGCGTGCGCCTCCGCGCCAAGACGATGGGCCAGCTGCGGGCGCGCAACGCGACGGGCCCGTTCTCGTGGAAGGCGGCGCTGCTGTTCGTGCTGACGGGTGCGGGCATGATTGTGTATTTCCGGGTGGAGAAGGAGCGGTTGGAGCGGAAGCGGATTGCGGAGATGAGTAAGGGGGTGGGCCGGCCGAAGGTGGGCGGGCCGTTTACGCTGAAGGATCTGGATGGGAAGGAGTTTACGGCGGAGGATTTGAAGGGGAAGTATAGTTTTGTATGTGTGCCTGCTCTTATCAGTTTTCTTGCCGGGGGGCAAGGAAGGACTGGATGGTATGGTTTTGCTGACGGGTTTGGCGTAGGTGTATTTCGGGTTCACGCACTGCCCGGATATCTGCCCCGATGAGCTGGATAAGATGGCCGAGATCATTGATAAGGTCAAGGAGGCGACCAAGGGCGAGAATATCTTCCTGCCGGTGTTTATTACATGTGATCCTGTGCGGGATACGCCTGAGGTGCTACGCGCGTATCTGCAGGAGTTCCATCCCGATATCATCGGGTTGACGGGGACGTATGACCAGGTCAAGAATGTGTGCAAGCAGTATCGGGTGTATTTCAGCACGCCCAAGGACGTGAAGCCTGGCGAGGATTATCTGGTGGATCACAGTATATACTTCTATCTGATGGGTAAGTGTCTTATATCCTTGCTGAAAGTGGATGGGCCGTGCTGATCCAGTCTGCAGATCCCGAGAACGATTTCGTCGAGTGCATTGGCCGTCAAGACACTCCCGAGTCGGCATCCAAGGTCATCCTGGAGCATATCAACGACTGGAAGAGGGAAGGAAAGCCGTTGAAGAAGGATTAAATTTGCGTGATTTGTCGCTGTTGCTTGTCACTGTATAAAAAAGCACCTGCATACTAGACTTGAAAAGCCCGTGTATATTAATTAGACCGGACCTCACTTCCCACTCCAAAAGGAAAATCACCACTCACCACTCACCAGCCCCGTCTCCACTTCTCTCCCCTCTTCTCCTCTACTCCCTCTCCTCCTGCTTCTCAGCCACCACCTTCCCCTCCGCATCCCTCTCCCGATTCTCCCTCCACTCCATCCCCCCATCCACAAACTCCTCCCGCTTCCAAACCTCCAACCGTGCCTTGACTTCCTCCAGCACCTCCTCGCCAGCCCGCCACGCCATCCCCCGATGGCCCGCACTAACCGCCACGACAATCGACGATTCCTGGATCGGAACCACCCCCAACCGATGCGCAATATACACACCCTCTAGACGGAACTTCTCCGCCGCCTTCGTCGCGATGTCCAGTAGCGTCTTCAGCGCCAGCGGCGGGTAGCACGTGTAGCTGAGCTGCGAGACGGCGCGGCCCTCGAAGGTGTCGCGTGTTGTGCCGAGGAAGAGGACGTTGGCGCCCGCGGCTGGGGAGGAGGTGTGTGTGAGCGCCTGCGACGGGTTTAGGGGGGAGTAGGTCAGTTCGAGGTGGATGTTGTGCGTGGGCGAGGTGAGGGTGCGTGGGTATGTGGTTGGATCGAGGTGTGGGGGGAGTGACGCCAAGGCGGAGGTGGAGGGTGTTGATGTTGCTGTAGGTGTTGGTTCTTGGGGCGGTTGGGATGCCATTGTGAGGGATGTGTTTTTGATTGAAGGCCGTATGTTGGCTTGGTGGGGGGTGGGATGGGATGAGGTTAAAGGGAGTCAAGTCACCGGTGATTGTGGAGATGACTTGCTCTTATCGCTTTATCGGTGCGGGGAAGATTTGTGTGTCTCCCCTTGTGGTTTATATATAGGGAGGGCATAGTGTCACGAAAGTCATAGTTCTTAAGATAAGATGAGATTGACGTTGCACGTCTATTCTAATATCACTCTGTTGCAATTATTCGTATCATCGTGTCACAAACAAACGTGGACTCCATCTACTGCACGAGCACCACAACCGCTTCATAAGGCCGCAGAGACCAGCTCTCTCCTGAAAACCGCTGTGATGCTTTCTCTACTCCTTCATAGGTATTCAGCAACACCTCTTTGACGCCCTTGATACCCCGCGCAGCAAAGCTCCAGTCCAGGGTCTTGTCGGTGAAGTTACCCACAACCAGCGCCTTCTGGTTCTCATACTGCCGCGTATACGCAAAGATCTCCTGGCTGTCACGGTCAACCATATCGTAGTTGCCGTACACGAACAGATCCAGGTATTTCTTGCGCAGTCCCAGCACCGCCGCCCAGTAGTGGTAGGTTGAGTTTGGATCCTCGACCTCCGCCTCGGCGTTGATGCGGACGTAGTTGGGGTTGACCGACATCCAGGGCTTGACGTTGGGGCCGGTGAATCCTGCGTTCGGAGCGGAGCTCCATTGCACGGGAGTGCGTGCGTTGTCTCGAGATTTCTTCTGGTACTCTCGTTTGGCAATCTCTTGGGCCTTGGTGTCGAAGTGCTTGTGTTTGATCAGCCTGTTGATCGTTGTTGTTAGCTTTATCCAATGCTTCAGTGTGGGTAATCGGGTTGTACATACCCGTGCCAGTGGTTGAGACAATCGATGTCCTTGTATTCCTCAATGCCCCATTCAATCGGGACATTGCTCATACCCAGCTCCTGGCCTTGGTAGATGAACGGCGTACCGGCCTGCAGGGTTAGAAGGGTAGCCAGAAGCTTGGAGGCAACCAGACGATGCTCTTCCTTCGCATTGGTGTACCGGTCAATCGACCGGGGTTGATCGTGGTTCTCCCAGTACAGGGCATTCCAGCCGTCATTCTCGTACATGAACTTCTCCCATCTCTCAAAGAAATCCTTGAGATCAGTGAGCTTCCATTCGCCGGGCTCGAACTTGTCGTATTTGCCATGGTCGATATCCACATGCTCAAAGTTGAAGATCATGTTGAGCTCGTTCCGACCGTAGCGCACGGCTTTAAGGACTTCTTGTGTGTCTTTCACGAAAGGCATCTCGCCCACGCTGAACGCGTCATATTCTTTGAGGATCTCTCCCAGGCCCTGCAGATACTCATGTAGGCGAGGTCCGTTGGCGTAGTATTTGTCGGCCCACTGCCAGATGCTGCGGGGATCTTGAACAGGCGCGTCGGGGAAGGCCTGGTCCTTGCTGATGAAGTTGATCACGTCCATTCTGAATCCGTCGGCGCCCTTGTCCAGCCAGAAGCGCATGATGTCATGTACGGCCTTGCGCACCGGCGGGTGCTCCCAGTTCAGGTCAGGCTGCTCTGTGGCATACAGATGAAGGTAGTATTCGTCTGTGAGCTCATCGTACTGCCAGGCGCTTCCTGTTTCCATATTAGAACTTGCGTACAGACTGTACGGGTATACCGGACATACCTTGGAAATGCGAGACCCAGTTATTCGGGGGATGGCGGTTCCCCTGCTCGTCGTATTTGGCAGGCTTCCAGATGTACCAGTTCCGATATTCATTGTCCTTGGAACTGCGAGACTGCTTGAACCACTCGTGCTGGTCACTGGTATGGTTCACCACCAGATCCATCAGGAGCTTCATTCCTCGCTGATGGCAGCCCTGGATCAAGTTCTCTACATCCGCGACCGTGCCGTACTCGTCCGCGATGCTATAGTAATCGGAAATGTCATAGCCCATGTCGACCTGAGGCGACTTGTAGGACGGGCACAGCCATACAATATCGACGCCGAGGTTCTTGATGTAGTCAAGCTTCGAGACGATGCCGGGAATGTCTCCGATGCCATCATCGTTGGAGTCCTTGTAGGAAGCCGGCCAGATCTGGTACACGGAGCATTCCTTCCACCAGGCGCGATGGATCTGGGTAGTGTCGGATCGGGTCATCGTGCAGAGCCGCAGTGAGCCAAATGGATTTTAATAGAGAAAGAAATGAATGAGATTGTGCTCAGCTTGTCTCAAGTAGAAGGAAACTGCGCATTCTTATAGTTCGGTGACCTGCACCGCGGGGCAGCCAGCGATCATCTCCTGCGGAGAAATTCTCGGTGGATTATGTTGCTGTCCCAAGCCACCAACGGGTCCATCATGCGCAACTGAACAACTATAGGATCACAGAAAGAAGAAATTATGGGTCGGACACGCTGATCGAATAATGATGAGGCGCGGAGACTTGATCCGAAGGTTAGTTGCGTTGAAGATGATTCTCTTTGGCTTGCGGGCAAGCTGTGGCCCACTAGAGCGCTCCGAATGTATAGAAACCGGGGAACCCTGGATCGACCCTCGAAGAGAACCCCAAAGTGAGACAGTTTGAAAAGATCGTCCGAATTTGAGCTATCTTCTGTTTCAAATGGTGTACATGACCAAATCATCTCCTTCCCTGCTTATGTCCAAAGTTTGCATTGTAGTCGTTATAAACGCTTGAGCGATGAGCGAGACATGGGCGTAACCAGTTCAACGCTCAAAGGTATCGCTAGCGAATTCATTTGAACCCTATCTGTCCTGGTTTGAGTTAGTTGACTGTGACTACCGTTTGTAAGTAAGGAACAAGTAGATATACTAACTCGAGAAACCTGAGTGGTAGATGACGCTGCAGCTCCCTAATGTTCGTTCATAGAGAAAGCCCCTCGAAGCTGAAGATGAAAATGGGATAGCAGAGGTTTGTTGAAGGCTGTGTGGAGGCTCAGTCCTTTGATCGAAGAAGCATGCAGTGGAACGACAGCCCTATACCCTGGTTAGGACTATTTATGCTCAATGTGAAGCAGTAGGCTTCTTCGAGGAGACATTTAAGGGAAGACATACGTGCCAATGAAATGCGTCCGGGATTTATTCTTCATTGATCCAACTGAATTCTTCTTTTTGGAGGAAGCTTCCATGTCTACCAGACGATCCTGTCTCGTCAGATGGTACCGGGAAAATGAATTGCAGGTCGTCTTGGTCAAGTCAAGCTGAGATCTTTGCGCTTCTCACGTCTCTATTGAATATGGTTAGGAGATTGAGGATGGAGTGTAGAAGAGTAGAAGCAATCAGATGTCAAAAGTGTTGAAGACAAGTTGCACTCACATACGAGAACTTGAGAATCTAGGCATGAGAGGATATGTTGCACCCAAGAAGTGGTTGCTCTACTTCTGCTCAGTGTATCTCTTTGCTTAGATGCATTCCTTCAATTGCTTAGATGACATTCGACCTCGTTGCACTCTGCACGTACTGAAGCCAGACCACATCTCCCCTCCCATACCGACAGCATACCATCGAATCCAGCTATCTCAGGGTTGTCCCTCGAGAAATTATCAGAGTAGACTTTCGCCAACATCAACACCCTTCTTCTGGCTTTCAGCATGTGTACCTACTACTCTGAATCATTTGACCAGAACACCTTTTTCCAGGAGAATTCTTCCAGAGTTTGTCTGTAATCAAGCTCGCGGACAAGCGATAAAGTATACTGTGTAGATCTAAGAGAACAGAAGGTTAGAAAGAGCAGAAGTAACGAAGGTATGAAATTTGCGAGTAGACAGAAAGCTCCAATATGAAGTGCAGAGAAGGCAGAGGAAAATCGATATACACATAGAGTAGGCATAGGGAAGCAAGCTCACCTTATTTTCAGGCCTCCCCTAAGATGACTTTGGCGAGAAAAAGACCACCTTCTGGTATCCGTCTTGATTGCTAGTACCGCGTGGATTGCTTCTTTTGACGGGTGGGGATTGTGTGATTTTTTAAAATCATGTCCAGTAATTGACATAAAGTGATAAATACCTGGATGTCCAATGAGTGATGGCTGGTAGTTAACTGCATTGATATCTATACTGATGTGGATATATATTGCGGTGATGCAGCATCACTGCCCATTAATTAAATTCTACCATCTACTGTGTATCTCCTTTCTCTTAAGCACCACACAATCTTCTTCTATCAAACATTTGCTACAGTTCAATGGCAGCCACTAAGCCTAATCCAGCAAAGTAACTTTACTTTGTTTTCCAAAATCAAGCATTGGCCAGTGCAAGGATGATGATCCAGATTAGCGCACGTGCCTGTCTTCTTCATTCTACTCGGACTACATGCTCTACCACTTACGGTATCGAAATAGACTGCTTGAGGAGTTCCCCTATCCTGATATATCACTTTTATGCCATGCTAAGGGTAAAACTCATGTTTGGTGCTTGGGTTCTCCTTCTCTTGGCCGTTGTACGTGCAGATGCAGATGCACAGCTTCAAAGGTACGAGCACTTTGTCCCTTTCCCATCTACTCTACAGCATCAGAGATATAGAACCAACATGGAACAGAAAAACCGCCAATCTCGAAGAATGCATCCATCCACATCCCAACAGCTGCAATTTCTACGCACAATGTCTCGAGTCCAAGTACCACTGCGGATCATCCGGCTACCCAATCGGGTTTGGACAGAGGTTCTGTGCAAAGTCCCTCATCTGGAAGCCAAAGATGAGCCCTTCAGGTCAGAAATGGATTACAGAGACGATGCTGTGCTTGCAAGAGCAGCTGGTGCCGTTCGCTAACGGGTCCGAGAGCTCGAGCTGTGGTGAGCTGGAAGAGTACGCTCTAGGCACCCATGCTGGGTGCTATGTGAAGAGTGGCGTATGCACTCTGCCAATTGAGGACTGGGGGAAGATCTTGGAGATCGTCTTTCCGGCTCTGGTGTCTGATCCTGAGAATTTCCAGTCGGCGTTTTCTACTGCTAGGGACTGTGTGATGTTGTATATTTGGTTGATTGGGAAGGAAATCCTATGACTGTGTGGTTCCACTGAATGTATATTGCCGAATTCTACAAGGGATTTACTCATATGAAAATACTGGCTACTTGTTCACTGCAAGATGTGGAGACAACGAGAGAGGCCATGCGTAAGGGTTTAGGATTTCGCGCTTCCCCCCTTTTTTTTGGCTTTATCTTGGATGCGAAACAATGGCCCGATTTCGATTTAAGCTCCCGTCCCTGTCCCGATCTCTAGCCATTATTAGGGAACTTCTGCAGGAACCACGGAAATGCGAAAACTTTGTTCTATCAAGAAGCTTTGGCCACAAGCCAGTTCCCAGAGCAGACTCGCATACAAGTTGGGTGCCAAAGCGGATATGAAACCAAGCTATTGAGAGTCACAGAGAACGATGCTTCCAATGTCCAAAGCTTTGTATTGAGATCGACCTGACGGCGAAGGACCGTGGGCAGAATGATGTGCTGTATTGAAATTCTGTGTCTCAGAGTTCATATCAAGGTTCTTTCGTGTCCGGCAAGATCGGTTTTCTGTTTATCAACAGCAAGCGATTAGTCACTGTAGCTATGGGAGTACACATATACTCGACGACGTATCCTTGCTCCCCATGCCTAGACCGAGGCTGACCATGAGCAGATCTAGTGAGAGTGCATGAGGGAATTCTCACTCTGCACACCTGCGTTGCGATTTCAGAGTGTAGAAGGATCGCGCTTCTTGAGGAGGTATTGGTCTAATACAATCGTGTGGAAATGGACTATTTCTTCAGAGGAAGGCAAAAGGAATACCTTGATGCTTTCGACTATCGTCCGAATTAGTGTAGGAATTGACCTTATCTTCAACTATCGAGGGATGCACGCTTGGGGAGCTGTGTGAACATACCTCTGCACACAGGTCATCCCGCACTGTACTTTTTGTCCGCGCCTGGAGGAATATTGGGGAAGATATTCAGATACAGAATGTCTGCGATAGCTAGAATAGTCGTGGTTCTGCTGGATGGCAATTTTTAACAGAGGCTTTGAAGGAACGACAACGACCAGAGCAGATTCAGGATAGAGAAGAGGAATACGTCGTAAAAAGAACCAGTATACTGGAATATTCGCGGCTCCAGATTATGCTCGACACCCTGTGTGGTTTGGAGCTCGCAGAGGGAGGGTAAGCTTTGGCTATGTTTCTTCTGATCGCCCTTGTACTGAGGTCAACGTACGGAAGAGACCACGAAATGCTCTTTGACTCGAGTTGGCATGCTTTGATAGAACAGATCTACCTCGCTGAACAAGCCTCTTTTGCTTCAAACACACCCGCCTTCTTCTGCTGCCATTATCTGGCCTGTAGAACTGTACAATGAGCCTTTATTTCCTAGTATAATGAACTATCTTATCCAACCATGTCTTTATGCACAGCATATGAAGCCTAACAATGAAAGAAGTTAACCCATGGGCATCAATCTGTACAACATTGAATGCACAATCACCTTAAGTCTCTTCACCCACCCTCTTCCATTGTCCGTCCTTTGGCGACGGTCCAATTTTCTCTATGACGACAGCTTCATTCACTGTATCATGTATCGTCCTATCTGGAAGTCTCTGTTCCGAATCCAGAAATGACGCAGGCTGCCACTAGAGGCCACTCAATAGGCTAGTCTAATGTGGACAAAGGCAGATTCTGTGAAGCTATTCACTGTTGACACCCTCTTGAAGGCGCTAGAAGAGAGAATATCCCTGATTTCCTTGTTTGCTATGCTGTTAGCGCGCTTGATAGGCCCCAAAAGAGTCATATCCCCATCATATCCACCTCCAGCAGTGACGACAGCAGAATTCTCTGCACTTGACATTCACTCCATCGACAACTAAGCGAGATGTCTGATTCTGAGGCTATCTCTAGCGTCATATTGCCCAGGTATAAAGCTACCTGGCTCACTCTGCCTCAGCTCTTCTTCTTCCTTTCTCTCCTCACCTTGCTCCCATCGATTCTCTCTTGCTACCTCCTAGTTACTATTCTCCATTCGATCAACAACATCTCCACATACAAGCACGCCTCTTCTTTGTGATTACAAAGTCAAGTCTTCAATCACAATGAAGCTTTCCACTCTTGCCCTTGGCATCTTCGCCACTATGGTGGCTTCTGCTGCTATCCCTTCTGATAACGGTCAAGGTATGCTCCTTCCTTTCCTTCTGTGTGGCTTGGGTCAGCTCAGGGTGCTCTTTCTTTTGTCTGTCATGTTTTAAACCTTCGAGTTCATGCAACTGACACATACCAATTGCATCAATAGCTCCTGTCAGCTCTGCTGATCCCGTTTGTCACAAGCATTCTGACTGCGGCGTCGGATACTGCGATCGCGGCATCTGCGTTGCTGACCCCCCCCAAGCTGGCTCGCGATGATGCTTCTAACGTTCCTTGCGGCAATAACAAGGATTGCTTCAATGGTCTTTGCGTTGATGGTATCTGCCATTTTGGTATTGGAGAGGGTCCCTCCACCGATGTTTCGAAGGTTAATCAGAAGGTTGAACGCGCCGACCCAGTCTGCCACAAGCACTCCGATTGTGGTGTTGGTTACTGCGATCGTGGTATCTGCGTCGCTGATCCTCCCAAGCTCGCTCGTGGCATCGATGCCGACCCCGTCTGTCGCAAACATTCTGATTGCGGTGTTGGTTACTGTGACCGCGGTATCTGTGTCGCTGATCCTCCCAAGCTCGCCCGCGACATCAACGCCGACCCCGTCTGTCGCAAACATTCCGATTGTGGTGTTGGTTACTGCGATCGTGGTATCTGCGTCGCTGATCCTCCCAAGCTCGCCCGCGACATCAACGCTGACCCTGTCTGTCGCAAACATTCTGATTGCGGTGTTGGCTACTGTGACCGCGGTATCTGTGTCGCTGATCCTCCCAAGCTTGCCCGTGATATCAATGCCGACCCTGTCTGTCGCAAACATTCTGACTGTGGTGTTGGCTACTGCGATCGCGGTATCTGCGTTGCTGATCCTCCCCAGTAAAGGGTTCTTCGAGCTGGCTGAGCACAACTGGATGTTGTTGGTGAGTCTTTTCTCATTCTCATTGACATGGTTTTTTTTTTTTTTTTTTGCTAACGATGTGGTTACAGCAGCACTAAACGCTCTTTTGTCACTCTCGCCCTTCGATGTTGACACACTGCTTCTCCTTTTTCTTGGCTCATGGTGAACGTGGCTCGGTGGATGATCTGGATCGTCTTGGTGGCTTGATGTTCTTTGGGCTGTTGAATTTGGGGGATGATGATTAACGAATTTCTGGCTTTGCAATTAGTTTACTTTCTACTTCAGTCATCTGAGTAGATTAATGAAAGTATTTGATTTCTATCTTGTCTTCTTCATCTTGCTTTGCGGTCGACTTCGTTAAGTTGAGAGTATTGGTCGTAGCTGGTTCAGATAGACTTCGACGTTGTTTTGACTATGGCTATACCAGTTTAGTCGTAGTCGTAGTTGGTACTGTCGACAGACAATTCGTCTAAGTAACTCGCTCATAGATCAAACAGGAACTTGCAATGTGGGAATCAACTTCCTCTCTCATCCAAATTCCAGCTCTCTTCCAATAGCTTCACTTTCCCACCGGGGTATATCATAAGAAGGCAACCGCAGAAACCATCCGATCTATGCTTGCTTACACCTCGGATGCGACAGCTGGTCGAACAGAGAGTTCATAAGATTATACGTATATTCTTTTCCGATGCTCTCTGGTTTAGCCTTTGTGATGATGAGAGGGGCCGTCTTGTAGGATATCCCCTTTTTTTTTTTTTTTTGGCTTAACGCTACACATAACTCTGTCTATACATGCGTGTTTGTATTGAAGCAGTAGCTGGGCTACAAGGAGTGTGACGAAGGAATCAACGAAGGATAAGCCAAGAATACGAGGAATGACAACGCAGCGGTGCCGGGACGAGAGTAGGCTCTTCAACACGGTATCGTAAGCATCTATTATTATCTAGGAGATATAATGACAGGTATATATACAATAGGCGTTGGGTGATCAAGGGTCACACAACGCTCTACAGGAGAGAGCACAACGGGCCGTAGTCCAGTCCATCCAGGTTCTTCTGGTAGTAGAACATGCTGCCCACACACTTAGGGCAGTAGAAGACTCCCTGGGGATCGTACTTCTTCTTGATCAGCGCAAGACGCATGTAGTTGATGCCGAAGAAGTCGCTGGCCCAGAGGGGATCGTTGCGGTCAGCCTGGTCAATATTAGTTATGAATTCGTCAGATTAATGAAGACAAGGGCGGTTAGCATCGTACCTCGTTCATGTAGCTTCCTAGGAAGGGGGTAAGGGATCTCATGGCTCCTCCCTTGACGTAGGTGATGTCGTCCTTGACGGACTGAGCGACGGCGGCGCTGGAGGTCGCAGCCCAGCCGCGAGCGACAACCTGCACGATGTAGGTAGAACGCCAGGCGGGATTGACGCTGGAAAAAGGGTCGGAGCCGTCGGTGAGGACCTTGCCACCGCCAACCATCTCCATGCTATTGATGGTGTACTCCTGGGGAGAGCCGGCGATGACGCCGATCATCTTGCGGAGACTGGCGCGGTCGGCAGTGAGAGAAAGCTTGCTGAACATGCGGGAGGTCAGGGCAGAGTTGGCCGTTCCGGCGGGTTGGTGCACGCCAGACATGGCGGTGTAGTAAGCCGCATAAGTAGGGAACTGGAAGTAATCGACGTTGACGGACAGAGAGGTACCGTTGTATTGCTGCAGCTTGGACATCAGGGGGGCGAAGGCGGCTTGGGAGGCGCTCAGGGACTTGCCCATGGTCGCGATGGCGTGCACATAACCAACGTTCTGGTTGCCGAAGATGGTCATGGGGGCATTGACAGCCCAGGTACCGTATCCAGAGTAGCCAGCGTCAGAGAGAGCGGGGTACTGGCCGTAGATATCGGTGACGGCTTCAAGGAGAGCATCGAGATCGCCATTGATGGGGGCAATGGTGAGCGATTGGACGACGACTGGCAGAGTGGGATAGGCCTTGAAGGTCATGGAGGTGACCACACCGTAGGTACCACCACCGCCACCACGGATGGCGTAATAGAGGTCAGAGTTCTGGCAAGCGTTGGCAATGGCAATGCTGCCATCCGCCAGGACGACTTGAGCTTCGAGGATTTGGTCGGCTCCGAGACCATAGTCGCGGCTGGCAGGGGAATGACCGCCACCCTGAGGATAGCCACCAATGGCGCCAACAGTCTGGTTCTTGTTAGGCACTGTACTGCTGGAGAACGCCTATGAGAATAAGCATACCGGGTCCCCACCACCAACAATGGTCATGTTGCGCTTGAAAACTTCAGCGTACACTTCTCCCCAAACATAGCCACCGGCCACGGTGAAGGCAGCTCCACTCCACTTGGTGTTGGCACAGCCATCGGAGGGCTGGTAGGTCTCGTGGTATGTGATACCCTTCTTGAGATACTTCATCCAGACTTGAAGGGCACCGTATCCTTCCGACCTAGTTCCGTCAGCACTTGTATATCTAGCGGGGGAGCATGAAAGCACATACTTGCCCAGAATATCATGTCCTGTGTTTCTCACAACCAGGCGCAGATTATTCTTCTTTGCAAAAGAAATACCCGCTGCCACTTCCTTAACCTCCGTTGCGTTGACGGTATACAGCGGCGCTTGTCCCAGGGTGCAGTTTCCAGGCGTCTGGCCTGCCGCTACGGGAAGACATGAGTCGACCGTGGGGTAGACGTAGCCAACGGGTGAGAGTGACTGGAAAGTGGAATTGCGCCACTGAGAGAGAACATAGGCGCATTGCTCCGCATCCTCGTAGGGGCCAGGATAGCAGGAAATGGCAGGTGGCGTGTCGAGAATGAGCTTTCCTGAGACCGTAGTGTTCAGGGAGTTCCATGAATCGATCGAAGGCCAGCAGGAATCACCTGGTACCTGGAAGAGATTAGCAAGTACGATATAAGAGCCATTCCAGAGCAAAGGGGACACTTGCGCATTTGCACGAGGGAACAAAAAAGGTAGCATAGCTGAGCCCCGATAGGGCCAGCAACGAAAGGAGCGTGGAGCCCATCTGGAATACAGGAGTGGGCGGAATTACAGATTAAATAGTAAAAGAAGGTCAAAGAACGAAGCAAGGAAATGAGTGAGTGACAGACGATGAAGAAGAAGGAGCATCAACCCCGCGAGGAGAACGTCGAAGGCCCATGTTTAAGTAGTATTGCCAATCTGGGGGGCATTTTCACAACCCGCATGGCACAATGATCTGATAGAGTTATGCATGTTAAATGTCATGCTTGAAAGCCCTGACCAAGTGCACGACTCTTGTTGAAAGTAATGGCATTTTTTATTTCCGTCGTGGCGACCACTCGGTTTGTCGGTTCCATCCCAGTCCTGAAATGCCGCGTTTTAGTCGCAAATAGGTAACATCCCCTAGCTGCTTAGTTTTATTTTTTCTTTGCGACGGTGCCTAGTGAACGGGGAGGACAATCCGGATGGTCCTCAGCGGGATGGCTTAAATGGACCGTTTGTGTGAAGTGATGGGTGTTGTTCAACCCGGTTAGGACGATGGAACAGAGTATGGGATCTAGATCCGAGCTTTTTTGGTACTATGAGAACCACAGTGTCACTTGGGAGTTGGTCAAAGTCTCAAAACTCAAAGACCCAGGGAGGAAGATAGTAGTCTATCTATGGAGTGGACCGAGGATCCATACCTGCCAGACTGCCAACAAATCCACACTTCCACAGTCCACTTATTTGGCGTAGTGGATCCAGAGGCGACCCGACGAGACTTAACCGAGGAGAGGACGGAGATACTAGTATGATAGCCAACAATCCTAGTTGAAGCTAGAGGCAAGTTCATTTAGAGATGCCATCTGAATGGACAGCGGCACGAAACGACAGCCCCAGGACGATGAGAGCGTTGATATGATACGAGCAGCATCGAAGTGATCCCACTCCAGGTGTTAGTGTCTGTATTACTCCTTCTCATTTCCTCCTCGGGAGTTACTTCATTTCCGTTACCTCGCTTAGACTGTAGTGCGGCATTAGACTTGGGGCTGGACACTCCACAAGACACAAGTCCACATGCGTCCGTGCCTCCGCGGTCGATGCGTCGGTCTTTGAGCGTGCGATGATCTTGTTGATCAGCGTGATCGTCGATATCATCGATATCATGATCGCTATATGGAGTATTATTCGATCTAATGAGTATAGATCCCGTCAGAGATTGACTTCATACATTGCAAGAGATGAGATATTGGGAAGGGGATGGAAACACCGGTCTTTTGTTCTTCTGGTCTTCATCAACCTCGCCCCGTCCATGTGGTATTGGGGTTCATATTTGGGCCCGAAGCAGCAGAGTGACCCTGTCTAGTTTCAACTAAATCCTTGCTATGTAGTTAGTCAATGTCCACCCCTGCTGACGGTTAGCCAGCTGAGTGTTAATATATTCTTATTAGTTATCGATGGATGCTGGGGATTGAAGCCAACCACTCAACCAGTGACTAGAACGCACCGACGGGGGTGCTGAAACTGCTCCATGGCCAGTATCATGCAACGGTGTAAAAGAAATGGGGAATGGAGACGCAGTGGGTTTCGCCTTCTGGATACCCTTGGAAGCAGAATATTTCTTCATTTGCATTCTCTCCTTGCTGTTGGTCAATTGTTCCGTCCAGATCACCAAACAAAAAGCCAAATCGGTACTATGCATAAGAAGGAGCCTGTTACTAGTTTGTGGGAGATAGTTCGCCTGAGTCTGACAGTCTCGAATCCTTGACCTTCGCTCCCCATACTAAGGTAGGCTGGTAGTAGCATCAGTTCGTACTCCTGTTATGGTCACGTTCATATTACAACTAGATACATACCCTGTCGAGATATATTCTAACTATCGTCTGGGGTGTCTTGCGGATCCTTGTTCCTAGATACTTGAGTGGTTTCTTCTCCACCTTCAGTCCATGCGCCTCCGTCTTTCATCATGAGCACCTTAGCCCCTCAGGGCGTTGCGAAGAGACTTTCTGAGAATGGATTGATAGCAGTGACTTGGGTTGGTGCTGTCTTGGGCGTCGTCTTCGCCAGTGTCCGCATAGGAATTCGCCTCAGACGGATGAAACGCCTCCTCGCCGACGATTACTTTGTCCTTGCGGCTCTCGCCTTCCTCATCACCAACGCAGCTCTCCAGACGGTACAGGCGCCGCATCTCTACTACATGCTGTTGAACAAAGGAGGTCCTGATATGCGCTACCACGCCACTTTGTACATACGCTACGAGTTTGTGATTATCGGTATCTTCTGGTCGGTCTTGTGGTGTATCAAGGGCTCATTCCTGGCGCTGTTCTGGATAATCTCGGATGGACTGCCGCAGTATCGGTGCGCGTGGTGGGGGATCTCGATCTTTACGGTGTTGACGTACATCGGTTGTTGGCTGGGCTCGGTGCTGAACTGTCATCCTCCCTCGAATTATTTCAAACTTGGTATGGCTATCGCATCACGGGTGAGGTTTGTCAGTTGATGGAAGTTCTAGGAAAATGCACCAAGCCAATCGATATCCAGGCTTCGTTGATCTCAATCTGTTATAGCACGGCTGTTGATATCAGCACTGATTTGATGAGTATGTCCATGCAAGCTGAGAGTCCAGCGAGATTTTTGTCAGAATATTGACCGTTTGCAATAGTCATGTACTTCCCTCTGCGCATCCTGTGGAAAACCAAGATGAACCTCCGCCAGAAACTCGGTCTGGCCACCGTCTTCTGTCTCGCTTTTATCATCATCGCTGCGTCCATTGTTCGCGCCGTCGCTATCACCGGCAAGTCATACTCGGATCAGGCCGCTCTGTCCGTCTGGAGTATCGCCGAATCTTCCATCTGTACGTATACCGTCGCTTTGACGGAGTAAACAAGGAGCTAACCAGCATAGCAATGATCGTTGGATGCCTCCCCCCCTTCAAGACCTTCGTTTCTGGAAATAACAGCAGCGCGAACTACAACTACAACTATAACTCGTCAAGGCTTGCTGGGAACAACTACGATCGCTCCTCCGCCCGAATCAAGAGACGCTCTGTCACCACGGGCAGCTGGAGTGAATTGCCTATACCCCTGCAGGAAAGAAGCCGGAATACATACCAGAACCTGGAATATGGGGCACAAAGAAAGAATGATGTGCATATCGTCACGGGAGGTGTCTCACCTTCAGACCACTCTCGATTGAGCATATCGGAGGATGGGTCTGGACATAATGAAATTAGAATGGTCAAGGAGTTTGTAAGTGCTTTTCTCTTTCTGAATTGGATCGAAATGAGTAGAAGACTGACTGACCTATTCACACAGAGTGTGGTAACCTCAAAATAAAGCATGTTTTGAATGTCAGTCTGTGAATGTTTTAGAGATGGCAATAATGGGTGTAATAGAAACGATCTAAGGCTCTCATATAGAATCTAGCAGTCACTATCTAATCTAAATATCGGTTGCTGCGAATGAGCAAAGGAAATCTGGCATATATATGTCATCTTACCTGAGTGATGTAGATTCTTCGCCTATTATCTTCTCGACAGCTTGTGCACTAGCAGCTATCCTCTCCTCACAACTTTTTCACTAAGGGTAATAGTCTCAATTTTTTACTTGTCCAAGATATCACTCATATACTATGCTTTATCTGCTACAAGCAAACGTCTGTCGCCTCGCACATGGACAATAAGTCTTTACACATGACTCTTTTCCCTTTCTGCTCTCTAGTTGAAACAGAGAGCCATACCACGATCCCGCTTCGCCCTCTCCACGTCAGAAATACTGAAACAGACGGGTATGAGGTCTTAGAGGAATATCGCAACTCAAAGCTTTGAGTCGTACTATGTTCCTCTATGCACCCGTATTTCGTTGGACAACTTACAGCCTCACATGGCTCAACAGAAGCACTCATTGCATCCAGTCAAAATTATACCCAGAAGCCAAGATCGAGGACCAGAGCGGATGATTGTATAATGAAACACTGGTGGGTGACACTTAGCGTCGAGGCACTACCACCGCTGGTCGCACTGTGCTCATGAACCCCCTCGTGCGGATGAATGAGTATGTCTTAGGTGACAGCCGATGCTGGCGCATGAAGCTGCTAGTGGGCGTGGTCTGCTTACAAGCTGTCCATTCTGTCTCGCATTGTCGAGAAAGCTCAAAACATATTGCGAAGGACAGTGCTGAATTGACCATCTCAATACAGCCTTGGCGTTGCCCTGGAATGACGAGCCTGAAGACTTTCCATCCGGCAGGTGGCCGCCACCACTCGCGCAAGATATTTTCAAGCTCCGTCACACCTTACAGAACAATGTTCATCTGGTATGAGATCTTTGGCTGCTAGTACCAAGTCATGGCTTGACTAGCTCGCCAGCGGCCCCTACACGCTGCTCCTCCATCTATACCGAAACCTGAGGATTCCCCAAATTTGCTCGATCGCTTGTTGGGTTCTGCTTTAGGTCATCAAAATCGTCAACAATGGCACTGGTGTCTTGCTCATACCGTTTCGACACCATCTATACCTGGTGTAGAGCATGGCTGACGATGAGGAGGAGGTGTTGGTTGAAGAAGGAAGATGGCGTAGGAGAGGGAAGGGAGTATTCAAGTTAGTCAGTTCTGTGTACTCACTGGGCTGAGACGGCCATTATTGTATCTAGTGTGAAAAGCGTAGAGAATTTTCACTCTATTCTTAGTCTTACTGTCTTGGAAGGTGGTACGGTGAATGCTGTGTAACATGTGAAGGGGACCGCATCCCTATCTTATCTGATCTTTCTTGCCCTTTGATTTTTGATGTAGATTTGGCGATAGAACAGAGATTCTGCCGTTCGTTAAGAGTCTTTTTGAAGACTCCCATCGGCCATGGGTAGGATTCGAAGTCCCTTCAGCAACGGGATCTACAGGTCTACAGGAACACCAAGTTTTCAAGACCAGTTACTAGCACTCGTTAAGCTATCCAGCTATCTTTATGGAGCACCACACGTGTAACTTAATCCGAAGCAGCCCTGCAGACACGAAAGCTCATTTACAGCTGGCCGCAGTTCTCAATGACGATCTTCTTCTTGGTAGTGCCAGACGAGGTGCCAAGACCCTCGATCTTCTTGACGAGGTCCATGCCGTCCTCAACCTCGCCGAAGACGACGTGAGCGCCATCGAGCCACGATGTAACGACGGTGGTGATGAAGAACTGGGAGCCGTTGCTGTTGGAAGAGATTTGTGTTAGCTTTGTCCCGACTCTCAATCTGGTTTTGTAGAAGCGGGGAAGGGGCCCGTGACGTACGTGTTCTTGCCAGCGTTGGCCATGGAGAGCAGACCGGGCTTGTTGTGCTTCAGGGTGAAGTTCTCATCGGCGAACTTCTCGCCGTAGATGGACTTGCCACCAGTGCCCTGTTTCCATATATTAGTTTTCTGCTATCTATCTATCGATTGCGGAGGAAGCTTAAGAGGAACTCACGTTGCCACGGGTGAAGTCACCACCCTGGAGCATGAACTGGGGGATGACACGGTGGAAGGCAGAGCCCTTGTAGCCGAAGCCCTTCTCGCCGGTGCAGAGAGCGCGGAAGTTCTCGGCGGTCTTGGGGACAACATCATCGAAGAGGTTGAAGGTGATGCGGCCAGCGGGGGCTGTGAGGATAGAGGTCATCAGCAATCAGCATTTCAACTAGACAGTGCCCCTCCATCAGGACAGACAGAGACAGGAAGTAGTACTACATACCGCCATCAATGGCAATATCGAAGAAAGTCTTGACACCCATGGTTGCTAATGTGGTGGAGAGTGAATGGAGGAAAGGTGAGAGATAGATAGGTAGATAGATAGATAGATGAGGATGAGAAAGAAGATTGAGGAGGAAAAATGTGAAGGAGGGGCAGTTTTGAGAGTCCGACGTATGACTTTAGTTTAGCGTCGAGGCTAGAGATCTCCAAGCCACCCCTCCCCTCCCGTCTCTTCTTCTCCCACTTCCGCCCGCCGCCAGTCCGCTACGTCATAGCTCTCCGCATTCACCTCATCTGCAGCAGTTGACACTGTATTTACAAACAGTCACTTAGGGCCGGGGATAGAGAGATCGTCTATCAGGCGTTGGTTATCAATTGAATTAACTTGGATCTACAGTGGAATCAGTTTGATATCGACTTGATGTGGTCGGCCGTTGCTGCCTTGATGCCGCGTAACGTAAGACCAGCTGCACGTGATCTCGCTTACGATTCCCGACTAGGAAATCAGCTGGCGAGCTCTTGGAAGCTCTCCGAAGCTCCCATCATTCCACCTCCACTTGTGTCTAGATCGTGGTTCAAACGGCTTTCTCAGCACACTAACAACAACCTCCATTCTCTGTCATTGCAGCATGTAGATTGGTGCTTATTCAATTGATTTTCTCCGCGGTATTTTTTGGACCTACCATAATCCCTGCAAACCAAGGTGGTCGAGCTTGGTTCCTGATCAACCATGAGCTGCTAGCAGCTCTAGCCCAATACTCGTACGGCCGTACCTGATGTGCCTAATGGCATGCAGAAGAAAAAGCAATGAATCCCCAACGTCGATCCACAATCATGTGCCTGACTGTCAGGTACCCATCAGCTTGATACGCAGAGCTAAGCCACCAAGCCACTGTCAACACTAAGTCAACGTTGTCAAGAATCAGGTTCCTCCAGAGAACCCAGCCGTGCCGCGAGTGTTCGCCTGGTGGCAGTTCGACTACAATCTTCCATCTGACTTGCTCGCTCATTCTCTCCCGACTCAAATTCTGTAGGAAACAATCGCTCGGGCAATCCCTACTCTTGGTCACATACCCATTTTCTCGGGCGCTCTGTTGTAGACAGCTGGGATTGATGTGGAAACCAACGCGATCTATCGTATCGCTAAACTAAGCCTATCAAATTATTGACTGTCTTCTGCTTAGCTGAATGTTCGTATCAGTGATCAAGATAAAAGCCGGTTCCCCTACAGTTCTCTCAATGTCTAACCATTTTAGAAAAAGGCAGACAAGGCTTTCTCAGTTTGGCGCTTCTCTGCCCGACCTCCCAACTCATTGATTGATATGATCTTTGTCCATGTGTGGGGAGTGACTCACTGAATCTGTACTTCACTTCATTTCTGGTTGTACAAGAAACAACCCGCGCCGGCTTCATTGCCCATCGTCTTCCAAGCTTCCAATACCACTGATATATGGGTTGAATCACCCTCTCGCTAGATGTGAGCAACTCAGTAGCCGCAGGCAAATTTGTCGCGCAAGGTATACTAGGATAGGATTGGACATCTTCCACACAGTCAATCCGCAGGGCACATGCTTTTCTCAAGAAATGGCAATCCTGTAATCATCAAGGTAGTTTGGGTGCAAAGATAAGCCCGCTCTGCAACAGAGGACGTTAGCAATCGTCTACACGATCAAGTCGGGATTCCAATGTCATACATAGACTAGGGAAAAGAGCTCGTCACTCAAATGGGAGTTCTATACGAACCAGCCCCGATCATGTAATTCGAACGATTTTCAAAGACAGAAGGCGGTCTATTATTCTGCCGATTGCTTGTATCAATTGTCCGCATCTCATCAATCCGACTCCAAACCACCATCATAATTCCTAGCTCGCGTCATCATGTCTCATCTTAATCCGGACGAGAACAGATTTCCCCCTGGAGCGCCACACCGGCCTTATCCCCGCCGTGATGATCGGGACGGCCGGATGTACGATGACCGTACGCCTTCCCGATCTCGTTCGCCTGGTGGTAACGCTCTCTTCCCCCGCACGGATAACAGACTGGATTCTTCTTCGACCGAGATCTTCGATAGAAGAATATGTGGCTGACATGGCTTGGGGACAATAGAACACCAGTATTCTCCTCCGCGAGGCCCGGCCGGGGATCGAAGAGGCGACCATTCCAGAGATCAACTAGATTCTAGATCTCATTATCGAAGGGGCGACCGCGATGAGTATCGTCGGCGATCGTCAAGATCCCCCCCTCGGCGAGGCAGGCCAGGCTACCGAGATCGCGATCGGGAAGGGTACCGTTCGCCGGGGTACAGCCCAAGTCGAAGCTACAGTCGCAGCCGCAGTCGCAGCCCTCGGCGCAGTCACCAGCCATACTACGGTCAAGAAAGCAGAGAGGTCATGATGGACGGATTGCCGGTGGATATGGTGGAAGAAGACGTTGGACAACTCCCTCCCCTCTTGAAGCATTCTTCCATCTGGAGTTTTCGCGCTGCGCTTCATCCTATAAATTCGTTCTTGATGGCAAGAGGCTGAGATATGCATGTCACCGGGTGTCCTCCGGTCGACGTGTTGAACAGATATCGAATGAGTTGAGAGACTTTTATTATGTCGAAGGGCTGGAAGAAGTTCGAGTGATTCGTGATCGGCAGACCAGTAGGTTCGCGTCCTTGAGTTCTGGTTCGATAAGTTTTCTGACATTTCTAGAAAAATCTCGCCAACTCGGCTTCCTCAGATTCCGGAATCTCGACTTTTCGCGCGACTTCCTAGAACGCAATTTTCCTTCCATTTATCTACACGGACCGGATGCTACTCAGAATGACCGAGGCACAAAAGTTCGCATTGCATATAGCCGTGAGCGGGAAGATCGCACTCGTGCCAGGGCTGAGGGTGATTGGACATGCAAGATGGTAAGTAGCAGACAGGGTAACGCCCAGCGGACTGAGCTAATGTGGGTGGTTGCAGTGCACTATTGTCAACTACTCGACTCGCTATAAGTGTTTTCGCTGCCAAGCACCTCGACCCGGTAGGTCTTCCTTGTCAACCCAATCGATGCTGTCTTTCTGACAAGCAGTAGAGGCTGGTCCCGCGGGCCCCCCAGGAATTGCTGCGCCGAAGGTTGAGAACAATGGCGACAATGACGCAGCTGCGGACAATCAGCCATCACAATTTCTTCTATTCCGAGGACTTGAGCCCTCGGTCACAGAAGAGCTTCTAGCCAAGGGCGTTGCTAAGCTATACAGGCCTTCTCCCAATGCAGATGGCTCTTCAGGGACTCATAAGAAAGGGGCTAAGGTGGCATCTACAACCGGCGACGCGAACCTGGGGGCTAGAGATGGTTCTATCCGCCGTGTGCTGCTGGTCAGAGACCGTCGAAGCAACGAGAGCTGGCGCTATGGATTTGCCGAATTCGCTACTGTTCAGGTACTTGAACCTGTCTTTCACCTCAATTGCTAAAGCATACTGACAGTCACCTAGGACGCCCAAGCAGCCGTTGCGCGACTTCATTCGTTTGAGAAGTTTACGATCTCGTCTAAGCCTGTGCTTGTAAGCTACATTCACGCTGGTGTATTTGTGCCCGTTATCAATCCCTCGGCGAGCACAGACCAGTTCACTTTTAGTCCTCTCAGCAACCCATCCTTGAAGCTTATGTACTGGGACGAAGAAGCATATGTGTCGGAGTTAACAGTGTCAACCAAAGATTTAGATGGCAACCAGAGTTCGTCTGGCCAAGGTCAAGCTGAAAGGGATGCAAAGAGCGCAAAGGATGCGGACAAGGCCAAGAAGCGAAAGGCGGAGATTCCAGCGAGTGCAGCGCCTAAGAAACTTGCAGTACCGTCACACCTACAGTTCTGGAGCAATCGCCATGCTGAGCTGCATGGTATCCAGCGCAAAGAGGGCGATGAGAAAGGGGGCGAAACCGCATTGGAAAACAATGGATCGCCTGCTGAATCAACTGCACCCCCAGCACAGTCATACGCGGATCTGAATAGGAACTGCTGTTATCTGTGCATGCGGCAATTCAAGAGCTCTGCAGATGTCAACAGACACGAACGACTCAGCCAGTTGCATCGGGAGAACCTCCAGAATGAGGACTTGAAGACCAAAGCAATGGGCAAGCTCATCAAACATGGCATTGTCCAGCCTACTCCAGAGTATAGAGACCGTGCGAAGGAACGGCGACAGGCCTTTGGCAGGTCTCGGACGACGGCGAAGAGCAAGCCGGCCGCGGCCCCGAAGGAGGAAGATGAACCGGCGGTGGAGACGACATCGAAGGGCGCCTCGCTCCTTAGTAAGATGGGCTGGTCTGCAGGCTCCGGACTGGGTGCGCAGGGTACTGGCGTGACTGCTCCCATTGCCACCGAGATCTACGCCCAGGGAGTCGGACTGGGGGCGCAGGGAAGTAAGCTGGGCGATGCAGTCGAGGAAGCAGGACGCAACACACGCAATCGGTACGACGAATTCTTAGAGAAGACGAGACAGACGGCGCGACAACGCTACGAGCAACTGGACAAGTAGGGCGAACTCGGGAGTACTGTCTCATGTACCATAGCCTTGAACGGAACAAATGATATGAGAAGTGGTAATTCATGACTCATGAGATGACTATAATACAGGAGTAGAGGATACGAATTCAACATGCACGGGTTTTATACACAGACATGCCATGCCATGCCATGCCCATAAAACTATCTACTTCTCCCCGTTCCCTCCACCCTCACTCTCACTCACAACCACATCCTTCTCCCTCGCCCTTTCCTTCTCCTTCTCCTTCTCCTTCTCCTTCTTCAACTCCACCCCAAACTTCTCCCCCAGCACCTTCTCAACCCACTGCTCCACCTCCTTCTCCACCGCCTCATCCCGCACCGTCCCCTCCCCCATCTCCTTCTTCACATACCGCCGCATATCCTCCAAACTCGCCACGTCCAGCGCATACAGCACGCCCCCCGTCGCCATCATCGCAAACGAACACACATTCAGCGTCGCCAGGCTCAGCGCCTCAAATGCATCCCCCGCCCCGTTCGCCGGCGGCTGGTGGTACACGGACGCCGTGTAGTACGGCGGGCGGCACGCGAGCACGCGCTTCGTGAACGCCCGCCGCGTCACGAGCACAGAGAGCGCGAAGAACGTTACCCCGCCGAAGAGCAGTTTGAGGTTCGTGTAGTGCCGTGGGAGGTTCGGGGGTGGGTTGGTTGTGGTTGTGCTTGTTGGTGAGGAGGAAGGTGGGTTTTGAGTGTCGCTGGGGTCGGCGCTGGGGCTTGCGGCCCGGTTGAAGAGGGAGGAGAGGAGCATTGGGAGGTTTGTTTGGTAGGATGTTGGGTTTTGGTGTTTTGATTGGGTCTTGAAGGGGGACTGTGAGGATGGTCTGCTGCACGTGTGGACAAAAGAGTGGATAGATTATAGAAGGATGAGATTGAGATGTTGATGTGATTCAGGCTCTGTTGATTCTGGGGCTTCTTGGTTGGAGATATCTCGGAGTTAGACATTTGCTCCGAGTCATGTGACTTTTCGTGTCAGTGCTGGGGCGCTTGAGCGTCGAGATGATTTCTAAGCAATGATATCGTCTAGTTTGGTACCGGAGTACGGTGTCTATTATTATTTGCTATGACTAACTAGAAAAGACGCCCGTCATGAGTGTATATCCGCATAACCCGCTGCATCTGCCCTTTAATCCACGCCAACTGGTCACCGTGCAACCCAAGTCTCGGTGAGCAGAGATTATACAGATACGACATGGCAAACCATCCGCCCAGCAGGGGAGCGCCTTTTCGGTGCGATAACGATGCAGGTTTTCCATCCACCCCGGGAAACTCGACTCTGAGGGGATCCATCACGACGGCTTTCGTCTGGTTGCCCAGGAAGAACGGGATTGATGCGCAAATGTCCGTAGCGAGCGATTGGATCGTTGCGAGTGCGGCCTGGGTCTCGTCGGCTTCATCTCCGACAAGTAAGCGGAGACAGTCAAGGATGGTATTATGCACCACGATTCGCGAGTCGCGGTAGAGATTCCAGGTAGAGGCGACCCAGATATCTAGGTAGCAGTCACATCGATCTTGGAAGATGCCTGCCTCGCGCACGGATTGCGGGATGTAAGATGCTGGGACTGGAGTCCAGCGTGGGGGAACCGAGTCGGGCCAAGCAGCCAGTTGGGAGTCCACTCTAATGGCTAGAGACAGGACCTTGCGGATTTCATCGTGGTCGTGCGCTTTCGGGGATGATGCAAGTCCCTCCCAGGCCACTTTGAGACCAACAATCTCCGATGCCGCGACGGTCAATTTCCATGGGCCAGTTTGATCCGTAGAGGATAACCGAGGCCATCGCTCCGGGACTTGGATCATCGGGTGCCCCAGCCCCATGGCTGATCTGACCTACGATCCAGTCAGCTTTATAGAAACAACGCAACCAGACCTCAAACCCAAGAACTTACAACCTGAGTTTGAACAGCATGCGACAAAACCGCATAGAAAGGAGATTCTTTCCGCTGAGCCCCCTGGGTATTCAGCAAGGCAATGGCTCCAGCCAGGTGAGCCTTTGTTGGTGTCCTCCGTTCTTTCAAGGCAGCGAGTTGCTGAAATTTCTTTATTAGACCACATTTACGACCATCCAAAGATACAGCGTTCGTACTCACCTCAAACGTTGAAAGCAACAGCACCGTCATCAACATCGCATCTGGATTCTCCTCTACTCCTTGCAGAGCAACACGAGTTCTCGCCAGCGCTCTCACGAAGAACTGCTCGGAATAGTGCAGCAAAGGCCGATGGCCCGTCCACGCAGCAACCGAGCGGAACGCGACAGCCAACGAGGCAAGGTGCAAATGCGATCCGAAGTTCGTCGTCGAGTAGAACAGCGGCACCAGTTCCATGAAGCCGATCTTTAATTGCGGATCCTTGGGCAGATACATGTACGAGCCGAAGAATAGCGAAGTCACCGTAGCTTCCAGCTGCGGGTTCACCCGGCGCGGAATCCCAGGATTGAGCCTGACAGGCGAGATTGGAGCCGCAGGTAGTAATGCCCCGGTTGGGGCTGATGAGGACGGCGATGGGGCTGGCACCGCTGCGTTGTCCCCGGCTCTATCGGAGGATTTCCCTGCAGCGGCATTGTTCTTCTTGCGCTGGAAGGCCGTGCGCTCTCGCAGCACGACATCGAACGGGTGCTTGTATCCCGGACAAGTCCGGCCTGTCCGGAGGCAAGCTTTGCATGCTGGGCGCGTTTCATCACACTACAGCAGTTAGCTGATTCTGGTTTGCACAAGGATAGCATGGCATGATGCATACCTTGATGTGTCGTTGTCGACAGTTCTGGCAGCCTGTGCTTGGTTTCCCGCCATATACCATAGTTGCTGGTCGCAGTATAAGGGGTTACCGGGCGTCTATGGGCAGGATTTCCAGCTAACAGATGCCGATTACGTGAATAGAGTGAGCAAGCCGTCGGCGAATCAAGGTTAAGTCTGGTTGATAGGTGTAAAGGTAGCCAAGCTCAAGTCCGTGTAGCAAGTAAGAGGATCCATTTCTAGGCTTCTGACAGTCTCCCAGATATGCAGTACTGTTACAGAATAGCTAGGACATGAAAGGTCATATTGAAAGCTTCTAGCCGCTATACGAGTAAACCGATGGACTCTGGATAAGTTGACCCTGGGAGCCTTGGAGTCAATTGTCGACTAATCCTAAAACATCCTAATCGTGGTGGTTGAGCACGTGTCCAGATCTTATCAAGATAAGATACAATCACATGATATCATTTGACCAAATCTATTTATTCGATGGCACTTGACAGCCCATTGCTGATCAATAATCCCATATTGAAAACATTATCATAATGACAATCCCGGGGTCGTGCTTCATCAAAGGACAGGGGTAAAAGTTGGAGTAGACTGTATACAGATAGAGAAACACCAGAACATCGCTAATAGGAGAAAGCAAAGAGCAAATAACCATATCAAAACATATATCGTCACTATCATCAGTGCATCCAGTCGTTTTCGTAAGGAACATTCCATACATCAGATGTCAGTCGTAGTATCATAGAGAAGCCATAACACCGTCGGAAGAAGAGAAGATTTGTTGCACAAAAATGTCGCTAGAAGAGTACATGGGTGGGAGAAGATCTTGATCAGGCAATTCGAGGCCAAGGGGTGGGGGCGATTTGAGACGGAAACATGAGATCAGTGTTTCACTGTCCCTGTTGTAATGAGCATATCGGATCGACCTGGTCGTCGAAATCGATCAATTCCAAGATGCTCTTTTCCATCGCGGCCAACGTAGATCCCAAAGCCGTATAATGGATATTCGCGATCTCCTGGGGCCGCTGTGACCAATCGAGTAACAAGGTCCGCCTTGCTCCTAGGTTCTCGAAGTAAGCTATCCGCGAGCAGGGGACTTTGGTAGACAAAGCTCATCTGGTCGGCCAAAGTACTGATATCGTGGGGGAGATGGCGGCGTCGTCGAGGCCAAATACACAGAAAAGAGACGGTGTATAAAGCGCAAAAGGCAACCAGCGCATAGAAAGCCGGCATCAACGCGGCAATCCTCACTTCGTCGTGAGAAGGATACCAAAGAGCGATGAAGACGCCCCCGGCCAAGATTGGAAGGGCAGCCGAGACGATACCCATCAAAGAGATCCAAGCCACCTTGTAATGTTTGTTGAGGACGGCCTGCACAGTTACCAGGAGAGGGAAGGAGGCAGGGTATCCGAGGAGCAGACTCTGCTCTGCACGCGCACCATCTGGAGAGGAGAGAGCAGCGAATGGTTGCAATGCTCGGAAGTAGACATCGACAGGTTGCCAGGCGAGGAAGAGAATGTTTCCGATAAATGCAGGAACCAAACTGTACAGGAAATTGGAGGACGAGAAGGCGCCTGTCGATGGTAGCGTTGGCAAGCGTGGAGGGAATCCACCTTGAATGGCATCATGGATAAAGCTGACGAGCACAAAGGCAATGAAGAGCGCGCCAATGATGACTGTCCACGCCACCACACAGGTGTCCTTCAAAAACCAAGGTGTCCAACGATGACGGACGGCCTGAGAATATAACTGATGTTCGGGGTTATCGCCCGCATGCAAGTTCTGTCTCTCGACATCAACGGCAACGGTTGAAAGCCCATGCGGCTGTTTCTCACGGGTCTTCTCCGTGTGATGCAGGGATGGATTCCGGATTGGAGCGTCGACCTCGCCAATCCCATAGAACGCTTCAGTGTGGTTCGAGACTCGCCAGTATCCTAGCCTGAGTACTCTAAGGGGAAGAGTCTCGCCAACATCCGTCACCGTTTCGGAATGTTCAAAGTCGTGTAGAACATTCGATCGTTGGATGATAGGGATCAAATCAGCCAGGCTGACAGGATCCCACATCAACCCCGACCATGTCCGCACAAAGCGGACCAGGAGCGCCATCAGGCCGATAACTAGCACCCCGTACAGAGCAACGAGTGTCCACCCCACAGCAATGACTGCATTCCACCGCCACTGTCCCTCCCCATCAATCCGATACCACTTTGCTTGAAAGAAAGAGCCTAGCAGTGGTAACGTGATCAGATTGGACAGCCAGATTGCAAACAGAGAAATCCCAACCAAGGGCTCCCCGTGGCTGAAATAGGACAGGTCCGGAAGCAGGAAATTCCGCGACAGGACTGGAAGCCGTTGTATCACGCGATCTTGTTGTTTCTCAGCGGCCATGATCAGAAAAGGCATCACACGATACACAGCCGCCTGGATCACAAAGGTCCAAATCGTAATAAGAGCTGCCAGTATCTGCGGGAGGAATTGCACGACGAAATACCGGGGGCCTCCCTGTCCATTGTAATCCCAGAGCCCTTGATGT
Source organism: Aspergillus clavatus NRRL 1 (assembly GCF_000002715.2). Classification (NCBI taxonomy): domain Eukaryota; kingdom Fungi; phylum Ascomycota; class Eurotiomycetes; order Eurotiales; family Aspergillaceae; genus Aspergillus; species Aspergillus clavatus. The sequence continues at coordinate 634,532 of NW_001517097.1, read as the reverse complement.
CGCTGGGACCAGACATTGCAAAAGACAACACCAGCAATCATGAGCAGGGAACAAAGAATGATCAGAGCTAGCGCCCACGGCCGTAATACAACTGGCATGTAGGTTAGGGACGGGTATAGCAGGCTATCATCTGGAGAATCGACCGCAACAAATGCTTCTGGATCGACTGAATTCAAAGGAAATCTGTCGGGACGTAAATGCTCCTCTGACGGCCGTAGGGAGCTCTTTTTTGGCTTGGGCGACCGAGTGAATTGGCCCAAGCCTTCATCCCACATGAGCGGCTGTGCTGGATAATCAACACTGGTGATGGAACTCTGCCTTGAGTCAGGCCTCGGCTCATCATCTCGCGAGAGTTGGTTGATAGCGAAACGGATGTAAGGCGAGTCGTCCATTCCAGGTGTTGGGGAGCGACCGGCATAACTGTCGTTTGGCAGGTGTCGAGTTGACCCAGCTGGCATATCAGTGGTGGAGGGCACATTCTTACCCCGAGATGGGCCCAGAATGGAATGCTGCGATCGAGAACCAGCCATATTGGGGCCTAGATGCGTTCGAGAGACCGCGGGAGACGATGAATTCGAGACAGGGTGTGAATTCGGTGTGGCATACCGCTGAACGGTAAGCCGACTACCCGCACTTGGAGATCTGGAACTGGAGGATGTCGTGCGATCCGAGAAGGAATAGTAATCGTCCGATGCAGCAATAGACTGTTGAGACTCGGTCCGAAACAATTGTGGTCTGCTTGCTGTGAGGAACCGTCAGTATTCCGCAGCCTCTTTATCCTACTTGACCGATTGGAAATATGAGATAATGAGAGGGTTGGTGAGGAAGAGAAGACAAGGTTGTGAAACATGAGATATGATACATCTCACTTGCCTCTCGGTTTTTATCTACTTACAACTGACGGTTCTGAGACTCACATTCCCAGAGCCCGGAAAATTCATGATGCCTGTACCCGTCTGGACAACCAAGTCAAGGTATATATGCGGTGAACTGGCACTCGCAGGCAGTGAGACACCCTGGGGCGGTCCAACGACGCAGGGACTCGACCTTGACAACGGCAAAGAATAACACCCACGCGAGGGAGGAGAACAATTAATCAAAGATTGCCATGGGGCAAGGAGGCTGTCATGTCTGTACTGTGGATATTGGGTATCGGCTTGGGTGGTTGGACTTTCGGAGTCAACAAAGAAAGACTCCCCAGCCTCCTCATCCCAGCCACCTGGACGGTGTGACTTGACCTCGGGAAACAGTCGATCAGGAACAACTGATTCGAGTCTGACATGGCTGAAGATGATTGGGATCTTGGAATTTTATGGTTGGATCCGGTTGGATGATGAACTTGCATGATGGTTTAGTTCAAAAAGGTCGGCTGTTAGTGGTGGTGGTGTTGTTGTTGTTGTTGTGGTTGAGGTTGAGTTGGGGATTATTCAAGCCGAACACTGCAGTCTCCGCCCAAGATGGATTGCGGCCTGAGCCAGCATGGATGATGGACAAGATCACAAAGGAGAACAGTTCAAGGTAGATATCGAGTAATATAGTTAGTTCATATTTGCACAGCTCAGTCGGCATCTAGTTTCTGTCTCTTTCTCAGCTTGCCACCTCCCATGATATCCTTGATATCTCCAGAGCCACCTTCTACTCCAAACATCTCCTTCCATGCCCCATCCCTCACCTCTGGATCGTCTCCATGCAGGCCGATACTATACGCATGTTTCATACCGTCCAGACATATCCGTCTTCTTTCGTCGAAATCGAACATCGGTTTTGGGTATACTGCTAGTCCCTCGTGCTTCGAATCATCGCTCCCACTGCCGTCTCCTGTGACCCGGCACCCCCATTTCTTCTGATCAGGCAGAGGTGCCTTCCACGGCTCGTAGATGTATTTCTTGTCGAAATTGGCGAGCTCTGGACAATATCGCCGAACAAATTCACCCTCGGGATCCCATTTCTTGCCGAACGCGATGGGTGAGTAGCAGTGGTAGTATTGGGAGTAGAATGCGGTGCATGAGAGCCATTGCCAGTTACCCACGTTGCACGCTGTTTCATCTATGGCTGCTCAGCAAGAGCTTCCTCTGTCGCAAAAAAAAAAACAGAATAGCAGAACTTACGGTCAACCAGCCAGTCCTCGAACACTTCCGCCCCCCGTTCCCAACTCACGTAACAGCCGCCCCGAGTCAGAAAACACGCCACGCTATGTCTCCCCAGATGATGGATCCAGCCCTCCAGTTTCAGCTGGCGCATCAGGGCATCGATCCATGGGAACCCCGTGCGTCCTTCCTTCCACCGCCGAAACCAATTCTCTGCCTCCGAAGAATCGACGGTATAAGTCCCGTCGGGTTGATACTTGCCCTCCTCGGTGGTGATGTAGTTTGTCGGCAAATGCCAATCAATGAACCTCACGTACTTATTCCCCAGCGTCTGGCCAAATGCATGGCCAATTGCCGCCTGCGCCGCGAAGTACATATCACGAAACAGTAGCTGACCAGGCAAGTTCGTCGGAATAGACGCATTGGCCTTCTTCTGCTTCCTGCGCTGCTGCAACACACCCTGCACATCCCACCAGAACTTCCGCACAGACAACGACCCGAAATGCAAATGCGGCGACAGCAGCGTTGTCGCCTGCGGTTCAAATGCGGCCGGCGACGTCTTCGGCTTCTCAAACGTCCCCACATACTCCCCGTCCTGAATGTAACCCGCCAGCACGCGCAGCGCCGCCGTCTCCCCGCCGCGATGCGGCGAGCGTGCCAGTGAGCCATCAATCCCAATCTCCTCCATCGTAGGAACAGCAAAGTCCCGCCCGGGGCCCATGAGCGCGCTATACTGCACATCCGAGCTCGTCCGGTACGGCGCATTCAAATCCGGGCGCGCATCAACCACATCCTGGCCCAACCCATCCAAACCCATCTTCTCCCACTTCCAGGGATCGGGAACGCTCTGCGGCGCCTCTAGCGGCTGCGCAGGAGTCCCATCCCCGATCTTCTCCGCCGCCTTCTGCACCTGCGCGATACTCATCGTCGGCTTCCCGCCATTCTTCCGCACCAGCTCGTCCGGGTCGAAGAGCGTCCGGCCCATCTGGACAATCACCTCGACGCCGGCGTCGCGCGCCATCCGTAGCACGGCTTCGTCGCGATCCCGCGCGTACGCATCCGTGTCCTGCTCAAACACGAGATGCGTTATCTGCCATTTCTTCCAGAGCTTTGGGAGCACGGACTGCGGGGCCTCGCGCACGACCCACAGTCGCTGCTTGGGGTTCAGGGTGGTGTAGGCGGCGGAGAGGTCGGATTGGCATTCTAAGAGGAATTTCCAGCGGTTGGGCCCAACGCGGGTCCGGTAGACGTAGTGCGGGTCCCAGGTCCAGATGGGGATGAAGATGGATGGGTTGAGGGCTAGAGCTGCGTGGAGGGCGGGCGAGTCGTGGAGTCGGAGGTCGGTGCGATGCCAGTACAGGACTACAGGCTTCATTGTGCGGGATGGAGTCGGGAGTTCGGCTCGGGGAGTCTGTCGTGAAACTGTCGCGACATTTTGGTTTGAAAGTGCTTCCTTTTATTGATCTTTGATGGGTCGTATCGATCGAGATCGCGATCTGGAGATGAAGTTTGATCCACGATCTGTGCTTAAATGACATCACCACCTGTTTCGGTTTGGGATGAAGGAACAGGGCGTTTGTTCTAAAGTCGAGGCATTGTTGGAGCCATAAGAAATCCAGATGTAGACTTTTTGCAGTCCATGCATGTTCTGATCGTGATGGTGATCGGTGATTTTTGTTCTGCCTCTCTGGCTTCGCTGCATCATTAAATAGCACAACGGAAAGGAACTAACAGCTCTACCTATCTAACTTCCGTCAAGGGGCGTGATATTATGTATCGGTGAGCTAACAGACCAGAACTCGGTTTATTCCCCAGCCATCTTCCGATTCGATCTCATACCATACTTATTATGCATACATCCCCTCTTTCACGAACTATACAAATAAGCCGCAATCACTCCTCCCCAGCCACCGGCATTATCACTCTCCCGGGCAATGGGTGTGTTTCCATTAATAACCATATTGGCCATACTCTTCGTGTTTGTCCCGTACAGAAAAAGCGACGATGAATCTAGCGTGCGGATGGCATTCTGCTGACACGCGCCCTGGCAATTCTGCTTGTTGTTGAAGAAGACCCAGTTGCAACCCCCATACAGAAAGAGATCGGACGAGTTTTGGATCAGCTCAAACAGGGCCATGCGACAGGTCGCATCGTCCGCGGCGCAATGCGAGTAATCCGGGTCGCTTGCGACTAGACTCTGGTCCCAGGGCGCAGGAGCAAGCATGTTGCCTGGTCCTTGCCAGTAGGGCGACTCGCTCTGCTGCAGGGCAGAGAAGACGTTGCGTGCGCGTTGGAAGTTGTATTGGTAGAGAGTGTTGTGCTCGAAGCCCGTGCCCACCAGCCAGGTGCCTTTGGTGGCCTCGACCAGCAGACCGCGGCCAGTAGCGATGGTCTGGTTGCGGTTGCCGTCCAGGTCGTGGTCTGCTGTCCATCCCCACATGTTTTCAATGTATGCTGAGGACGTACTGGTGAGACGGAGCAGGCCCCAGGCGGCCTTGCATTCCGCCGGTCCGCCTTGACATTTGGTCTCCACGAGGCTGCCAGCAGCACCCCCAATGCGGAAATGAGTATTCCAGAATCCCACGTCTCCCCGACTATTGCCTGCAATATTCACTTCCACCTAGTATACTAGTCAGCAGGATGTCCCCAGCCTTCAGTGATATGCACCGTTTCTCGTCGGCAGACTCACTAATTGGCAACCCGGCAGCACATCGGCTACTGTGAACATCAGGTCACTAACATGGAGAATACCGACATCTCCTGGATAACCAAAGCGAACCATAACCCGTACTGCGTTGGCATCGGCAAACTTGGCGCCGGATGCGCTGATGGTGGACGCAAAAGCGTCTCCGACAACGCGGAGACCAGCAGGCACGAGAATGGTGTCTGTAACGATGTATGTACCGGCTGGGAAGTAGATAACTTTGCAGTCACGAGCCTGTGCCAGGATTTCATTGATGTGTTGAGTATCATCGGTCACACCATCGCCGTAGACGGGTTTGTCTGGAACACTCTTGATATTGAGGACTTGCTCCACAGTGTATTCACTGTATGTCGGAGGTGCCATGGTGAAATAATCCTGCCCGCCCATCAACAGCTCAGCTGTTCTTCGCGTTGACACGCTTTGTCCTTCTGCTCGTTGTTTGTTTGCGTTTCCAGGTGAATACTCGGATCCTGTTAGCTCACACCCACCCAGTGCATCAATATGGATAGTCCTTACCATATCACCGTGTACCCAAGTCTGCAACATGTCTCCGTTGAGCACTGTATTGTTGCCCATTCGGACAGTCGCGCCACTATTCTTAATGTTCTCTAAGATAATCGCGTTTCCAGCGCTACCTGAGTCGCCGGATACAACGAATGCATTCAGACCAAAACCAATCGAGTCGATAACGGTCAGCGATCCAGATGTCCCACTGGCATCGATACCAACATTGCCATTTTCAAAGCGGCATCCCAGAAAGACAATATTGGTTCCTCCGGCCACCACGCCAGTGGATGTTCCACTGAAGGTAAGGTTCTTGAATACCCATTGCTGCCCACTCAACTTCATACCGATAGCACCGCCATTGAAGCGGAGGTCATTCTGCAGCCAGTCAGCAAGTCGGCTAGTCCCAAGATTCGAAATCTAAACAGAGGCGGTCATACAAAGATGATATTGCTGTTATAGTCATATTGCGTGGTCAGTCCAATATGGGCAGTGGAACCAGTCGGCATGTTGAACACAACATTGGCCAACTGTGTTGCCTGACTGACAGTCCAATCAAGAAGGGCGATATTCTGCGCTGGATCCAGCGCGGTCGAATCAATGATGATGTTCTTGATGCCAATATAGAAGTTATTGGTACCCTCCACATTTGGGTCTTTCGCATAGATGATATGATCATTGGAGAACCCCGGCGCAGCTTTCAAGACAGGTGGGTTCTTTGGATTACCAACTAAAACTGTCCCCACGTAGAACTGTAGACTGCTCCGCATCAGATAGGTACCGCCTGGAAGATAAATGATGGCCGGTTGGCCTGTTGTGCCCATGCTTCGAGAATTCCGCTTGGGGCCGTTCGATGCTCCTGCTGTTTAGTTTTCAGCATGGTTCGTTCTGACGGTATTATTGCCCTGGATACTGGAATACCTTCGATCGCATTTTGAATCGCACCAGCCGAATCATCCTTGCCAGTGTTATCTGCGTGGAAGTCCGTTACCACGTTGCGGAATACTCGATAGTTTTTCTTCATATCGACGCCCAAAAAGGAGGACTGGCCGTTGTGCTCTATCTTCTCGTACCAAAAGCCCGAGGATCCGCTTCCTGCAGCTGCACAGGAGATACTCTGTTGGACCGGCTGATGAGTGACGGCTGTATGTGGATTGTGCCATGGTTGCGGAGTGTCATCCTGGGCGGGAAATGGAAGCCCTCTGCTGAAGTCAGTCGGATGGCGAGATTAACAAGACCGCAGGAGACTTACAGCAGTTGAGGGACATATGATAATGAGGGGAAGAAGAAGTCCTTGGAGTTTGTGCCCCCCGTGGTTGCCGAAACATGTCTAGAGAGAATTGATAGTGCAACTATACAGAGTAACACAGCCATATTCAAGCAGCCTTATCTTCAAACAGATGACCACAGATACACGCAAGTCTCGTTACTATTTTCCATGCCGCATAGGAAAACACCCCCAAACCAGCACTACAAGAAAAATAAAGAGAAACGAAGAAGAATTGTCGGGGTATGGAGCTCCTAGAACGAAACCCTTCAAAATGAACATGGCCATGAAGATGCTTTATTGCAGATTCGTCATTAAATGTCAATTTACTTGTTTGTTTCTTCCAACCATGCAGGCTGGTCGAACATATTTGAATGCGGGTCCAACGTGCCGTTTGGATTCCGCTATCGCGACAGCCATATTCACCTGGAATTTCGATTTGGAATCCGTAGATCTAGAACGCTGACCAGGCAAGCACAGGGTCGTGGAATCTTTGGCGAATAGCTGGGCTTGCGAAATGGGATGTTGTGAAACAACGATCAAGATCTGACCTGGGCAGACAACACCATCGGCTGTAGGTTCTCGATTGATATGTTTACCTTATCGACGAAACGGCAATTTCCCCCGATTCCAATCGACATTCTCCCTCTCCAACTCATTTCGCCAGCTGATCTCTCATGTTTGTCAGCGAGCAAGTTCGACACAGTCCTTGAACCGTGCGTCTCTCTTGCTGGCCCCCGAATGCACCCCTTGCATTGCGCTAACCGTCGACCCTTCGGCTGCGAAGCAAGTCGGACCGTGTTCATCAGACATCGAGCCGGGAGACTCTGCATTTCGCGGGATTAGTATAGTTCAGAATGCATGTTATCCATCCGCTGAGGCACAAAGACAATAGAATTGATAGCGATGGTACAGAACGGAAAGAAAGAAGTCAAAAAGGTATGCCTGACTTCTGGGTGTTCCCAGCACCACCAATGCCAAAGTGCACGTAACGTTGTCGTTGAAAACTCTCTGCTGCACGTCCATGTCTGTCCGAAGAACTATCTGACTTCAGCTGTAGGTTGTAATCTCGCTCTTTCGGGAGGAGTAGATGTTGGTCTTCTTCCAAGGCGTGTCTGGATCGAAGCCAAGACGACGCCTTCCACAAGCCAAGCATGTCGAGAGCGTGCAGGCAATTGGTATTCGCTCTTGAAAGTAATAGTCTCAATCTAGTTTGCTTGCTTTTTTCAGAACGAGTCTGTGTAGCCAAGCTGAGATGGTCGAGTGGTGATAATTATCTTCCGTGAAAGGAGTCAACGTGACAGGAATAGGCAAATCAGCGGGGATATATATCTATGCTGTCCGACGTGTCGATGTGTCGATGCACACAGTTGGTGTACCTTTCGAATGAACCGAGCCTTGGATGCGGGCTGTAACACCCTTATGATTTGCTCAAATGCTAGTCGGAGGATGAAGTTGTCAGTGCTTGTTCTACAGTCACATGGGTAGTCTGTCTACCCCTCATACTTAGTGTATTCTGTACATGTGCTTCTGTCTCGAGTCAATAATGATGGGACACCCCCCAACTCCTACAGCTCCTACAGGAATGCGACGGGATTGATCATTACGTTCACACCAGCTGCGCTAAAGACGAGATTGACTGAGTGCTGGCTAGTGATTACACTTTGATGGTTCTGTATATGTTTGCGTAGTATGAAAGACTGACGCCAGATATATTGCACCGCGGCGCAGTCTCTTAGACAGCCTCTTTCCAGGGGATTTGATTAAACCTCACAAGATCCTTTGAAATATATGATCAGTTGACCTCTTCTCTTTCACACTGTGATCGCAACCCATCTCTCGAGTAGTGTCAGAGTCAACTGGATATGAATGACCCCATTCTTTGGAGTCTGGAGAAGATCCACCATCAAATGACCCGTTAATCCAATAATGAAGACGGAGTACGGAGTCCAACTCCACTAGGACTCCTTTGGTGGAGCTTCATGCTGTGAGTCTGGGCTCTGGACTCTGCCAAAAGTATACAAGTTTAAAAACATCCAAAGGAATGAGGAGATCACTCTAATATTCCAGGTCTTTGCTTATACTCGCCATTCGTAAATATGTGGTCTCAAATCTATCAGTCCAGTCAAGAGCGCCAGGGAAGGATGGGCCAGGCTATGATTAATCGCGAAAGCTTTTTGCTCTTATACCAAGGAAAAAGAGCTTAGAACTAGAAGGGCCGGTCGAACAATTAGCTGGATACTTGAACAACAGCGAATCTGTTCATCGATTATCTATGCCATGATGCTGACCATCAAGTAACCTTCAGGTAGGCATTGGTCTGGTCTATCCGCAAGTCGAGAGTCTGCCATAGGACGGGAATTTCTAGCCCTAAAGGCGAATGCGAGAGTCAATAGTAATCTGGAAGGTATGACCTCTCTGCAAAACAGCGCTTGCAGGACCATCAAGATAGATAGGAAGATAGATAGATAGCGGAGGAGTTTCCCAACTCCAAAGCTTGGAAGGACCGAGTTCCAACTTCCAACACTACCGAGACCAAAGTCGCATTCCTTGTGAGTTGTGTGACCTTCGATGTAATTTCGCGGACCGGCTAAGTTCACTCGGTGCGTGGAGCTTTATCCACCAGAATGGTGTCAGCGGTAGAGCGAATAAGAACAGGGAGCCTTGCCTAGAAACAAGGATATGCTACCTAGGTAAATTATTGCAGGAGCGAGAGATTCCCATTAGCATGACGACTCAGCCACAACCAGGACCAGAGTCAGGGAGGGAACACTTAGTCTAGTTAATTTAGGCAACTGGGTTGGTGATTGGTATCCAGGCAAGACCGGTATACTGACACGGAGGCAATAGTTTAGGAGCCTCCGATGTAAGGTAGATTAGAATTATTATTGGATTGGAAACTGAAACTGAAGTCGATGGCGACAGTCAACAGATGAGACAGAGTGTGACAGCATTGGCTTTGGATGACTTTTGACAGGAGAAGGTGGCGATGGGGTCGACACCTAAGGCAGCCACCCGCTCGCTTCGAAGGCATCCAAACGAAAAGAAAGAAAAGAAAGCAAGAGAGAGAGAAAAAGGCAGAAGAAATAGAAGAAGAAGAGAGAGAGAGGAAATAAAACGCCTCCCCGCATTATTATTATTATTGCAATTGGAACTAAAAACCCAGCAGACTCACTCAACAACAGTCTGTCAGACTCAGATCTTTCCACTCCCTCAACCGCACTTGAGACTTTCCAACTTCTTTTCTCATTTCAAGTTGATACTAATACTAATTTTCCTTCTCAAAAGAAGAGTCAGTATCTAGTGAGGTTCGATTGCGAACAGACTCTCCTACCTAATCTCTTCTAGTCATCATCGTATCGTATCCACTCCACTCACTGTATCTCCCGTCTCGAGTTTCAGGAGAAGAGCAGACAAACCAGGCAAAGCAAAGCAATGTCACGGTCAACGTTGTGAACTTGTCCAGTTCGTCTTTGGATCACATGTGTCGCTGGCTGTCATCTTGATTCCTATCTTCTTCGAATTGGACCATCTTTTTTTTTTCTTCCTGATCGCTTTGCATTGATCTCACAGTCTTTTCCTGTTTTAACGGCGAACGTCGCCGGCCCCTCGCGCCATGTTGCTTAAGCCCGCGACGCCCCTCACTATCCTTCTCCTGGCCGCCTTTGTCCTCTTACTTCTTTCCGTTCTTTCGACCCCGATTATCCAGGGTATACCTCTGGCGACTTTTAATGATGTCGACTATGGAGTCTTCGGGTACTGCAAGTCTGGTCAATGCACTAATATTCACATTGGATACACGACCGGTGCGTAGCTTCTTGTGCATGGGGCAGAGTGGTGGACCGCAACAGCTGACAGCTCTTAGACGACATATCCAGTACCGATAACAATGAGTTTAACCTCCCGTCGAGCACGCGAAGATCGCTTTCGTCTATTTTGATTGTTCATCCGGTCGCCGCCTTTCTCACGCTCATCTGCCTTTGCCTCGCCGCCGCCGCTCATCTGCACGCTCCGTCGCATTCGCCCCGATATCTTCTGGCATTATTGATTCTCCTGCTCCCGACGCTCCTCGTCTCACTCCTCGCTTTTTTGGTGGATATTCTACTGTTCGTTCCGCGTCTGGGATGGGGCGGTTGGATTGTGCTGGGTGCCACCATCCTGCTGGTCATCAGCGGTGTGGTTACCTGTGCGATGCGCCGGACTCTGGTCAGTCGCAAGGCGAGGAAGAGGCGCATCGCGGAAAATGCTGAGATGAGTGGGGAAAATTACTATAACCGCCAGAATGCCGTCGCGGCGGGTGCGGTCAACGGGTTCACCAGCCCAAGGGCCGAAGCTTTGAACGGCGACGCGAAAGAGGCTCTCATCACCACCTCGCCTAATTCGGACTCGGCTCCTATGTTCACTAGCCTGCGCTCTACCACACACGAAAGCGACGATGATCGAGCGCCCCTGAACTCCCATGTAACCCCCAGCGACGTTTCTTTGCCAGATGTCCAGCGGTCTCTGTCAGGACGTGCCGATGGAATGCCTCCCAATGGGTCTCGAGACGAACTTGCAAACTTACCATATGCTGGAGCCTACGGCCCGGGATCCCGACCAAACCCTGATCCCTGTGATCCCCGCTTGCGCCCTCAATATTCGGATAATAGTATGGGTTCGCGTCGGGGACCTCCTCCTCCAGGTTTTGCGCCGCGTGGACGGGGTGGGTACCCGCCTCGCGGAGGTTATGGTCGCGGAGGGCCTTACGGAGGACCCCGAGCATCCCCTCCAAATGGCAGGGGCGGCCCAATGGCCCCAATGGGTCCAATGCGCGGGGCACCGTCAGCAATGATGATGGGACGAGGACAACGGGGACCATCGCCTGCCGGTTATGGTCCCGGCTCTGGTGGTCCCAGCCACGGCTACGATGCGTATGGTTACGGTCCCGGCCCACGGTTATCGCCTCGCCCCGCTGAAGATGGCTATGATTATCGCGGTCCTTCGCCCGTTTCGGCCGCGCGACAGCCTTCACCTGGCCCTATCGGAATGGCCGTGTCATCTCCGGATGCAGGGCCTATCGGTCAGGCCATCGAAATGATGCCGCAACCCAGACACAACGGTGCTGTTGAATCGGAACCGCTTGCTGTATCGGACGCACATGAGCCACATGCGGTTTCGAACGATGGATATCCGGAACCCGTCAGCCCCGCGAGTCTCTACAGTCGAACGCCGTAAGGCTTCCACTCTTCTCCTTTCTCTTACCTTTCCATGCTGATCATACACGTTCCAGGTCCTATGTGCCACCGCGTGCTGGTTGGACCCCAGCGGACCTCCGCGCTGGACCCTCGCCATCTCCAGTCCACGCCCATGGAGCTACTCACGCCTCACCCAATGCTCGCCCCAAGACTGGTGATGATTACTACGAAGACGTAGACCCTCGTTTCGCTGAACCTCAATTACCGCCGGTAGGAAACCGTGCAATACCGTCTGCTTTGACACCGGGTGCTGGTGAGCCACCCAAACCGATGGCTGATACACCCGAGGCCCCTGGCTCACCTACTACTAGCGAGATAAGCCATTTCACCTCCATTTCTGAGCGGCCCATCAACCCACGTTGGCGTCCGCCTCCACCTCCTGCTCCTCCTGCTCAGCACAGACAAAATGTGTTGCTGGAGAACAACCCCGATTTTGATCTACGAGCCGGTGCAGCTGGCGTGGGAGGACGCATGCCGCCATTGTCGGCTCCTCGAGAACCTACAAGATACCCTCTACCATGAACGTCCTTGATAAGTGTTTTGCAATGATTCGATTTCATTATACTCTGGCCATACGATTACGGCCCTGCACAAGGTATTTGCAGTTGATGGAGTTTTGGAGTTTTTCCTTGGTCCACCTTGCCTCCTCTACGTTTCTTTTCTCTCTCTTTTTCCCCTCCTTTCTAGGTACCTTTCTTCACACTGTCCTCCACACATGTGCCACTGCATATAATCCATATTGTTTCGACACCATCATCGCATTGGGATACGTGGGGTCGTGCACAATTTTGAGATGACCTGAGTGTCATGTCGGATCATTCATGAGTTTTGCGACATCATGAGGCCTGTATGTCTAACTGTCCTGCTCACCGTTTCATCGGCTTTTTTCTCCTTTCTCTTGTTTTCTCCACGATAGTCGCTGGATCTGTTCCTTTATGGTACTTTTCATGGTACTTCGAGTGAGTGTGTATACACGAATTAAAAAATCTTGGAATCACTCAAGTCTTTCTTTTTGACCTCGTTGACGCATGCCTGGGCAAATACTTGGCTGAAAGTGGCCACCACGTGACCTACGCATCCCAGGAATTCCCGGTGTTGACTTCCGAATGACGGAGATACTTCGCGTAGCAGCCTGCTGCAGCATGTTTCATTATTTGTCTTATAATAATCGGCTCACGAAACCATGTTCCAGTTTGTGTCGTTGAACGTGGACGTCTGCTCCTCAAGGACTACTATGATTACGAGCCAACCAGCGGAGGCTAGGGGTAAAGCGCAGGTCTTCTGGCATTAGCAGCATGACCGACCGAGGCCCCCATGACGATGCACGGAATATTATCGAGGAAATCCCCCACCATGCTCTCCCCCCTTGGTGGTGGCTTTCGAGCACTGCGTACCCTCTTTTAGCAGTACGTAGCCCAAACAAAGGCCGGAAATTGATACTGACACGGAAACCATAGGGCACACTCGGGCCAATGGCGAGCGCCTTCAATATTTGCTCGTTATCCGAGACATGGAGCAGGGAGTTTGATACTGCCAACGGTCGGATTAAGTCGATCCCGGATCCAGATTGGTATGGCTAACAGAGACCTCATTGCGAAGACGTCGTGTTGAGACTAATTTGTAGGGTAATCGAGGTTAATGCGGTATCGTTGGCCTGTGCGATTGTATCAAACCTCGTGCTGCTGTGGAGCATGGCACGGAGGATCTCGTTCGTGGTTGCGCAACCCATTATCATTATCGGGTGGTACATCTCATCCATCCTACTCATTTGTTTGCTCGGAATATTCTCTGCTTCCAGAAATGGTTCTGGATCGCGCACTGGGACTGGCCGATGGCTCACCGGAGCCTACTATTTTGGGATCTTTGCTGCCGGGCTTTACTTTCTGATATCCTCGCTTCTGTCGATAACCGTCTATGGGGCCTATCGGGGTCACTACAGCCGCGAATATCGACTCACGGCCAACCAGCGGAGCCTGATGCTCCAAACGATCCTCTTCCTCGTCTATCTTCTTGGTGGAGCGGCGGTTTATGCCAGAATTGAGAAGTGGCAGTATCTCGAGGCAGTATATTGGGCAGATTTTACGCTTCTGACTATCGGAATTGGGGATTTCGCTCCCAAAACGCACTTAGGCAGAGGACTATTGTTCCCGTATGCAGTCGGCGGGATTTTGATTCTGGGTCTGATTATTAGCTCGATTCGCGCGCAGATGCTCGAGAAGGGGCGCCAGAAAATGGCCGAGGCTGTGACGGAGCGAACCCGTAGATTCTTGATTCGTGGGACAGCCTTAGGCCAGGGTTCTTTGCGAGATGTGAGCCCAAGCTTGCGCCCGGAAACGTCTCAGGAAAGCGACCGTGAGAGACGGCGACGCGAGTTCCAATTCATGCGACGCGTACGGCAGATTTCCACGCTTCAGCGCAAGTGGATCTCGCTTGTCACCTCGCTAATAGTATGGATGATGTTGTGGTTATTGGGAGCAATCGCCTTCTGGCTTCCCGGCCAGAACGAAAAGTTGACGTACTTTGAGGCGTTGTATTTCGCCTACACGACACTTTTCACAATTGGCTTCGGAGACTTCCATGCAACATCAGACTGGGAGCGATCGTTCTTTGTCTTCTGGACGTTGCTCGCTGTTCCGACAGTGACGCTGCTCATTGCCAACGTCGGCGACACGATAGTGCGGACGATCCGCGATATTACCATCTATCTTGGCGAGCTGACCATTCTGCCTGGTGACAAACCGGTTCGAGAGCTGTTCAAGGATCTGTTCCGGGTGTCCTGGAAGGAGAAATTTCTCGCCGAGTCCGTCGAGGACAGAAAACCAGACGAGGACAACGTAGAAGATTCCGCTGCGACAGCCGAAGCAGCCGAAGCCGATACCGCAGCTGATGGAGATGAACAAGAAGCTCGCAATGCGATCGAGGCCGATGAGCACAAGAAGGAGGAGTCGGCTCGGGCGCGGGGCGACGTCGCGGCTGAGGAGACTCACCACCACCACTACCTCTTGTTTCGTGAAGTACGCAGGATGATAGACTATGCCACACGCAATCTCCACAAGGAATTTGATTACCACGAGTGGGAGTATTTTCTGAAGCTCATTGGGAATGACGAAGATGTATCGGATGGGCAGAGCAAGGATCCGAATTTGAACTGGACGAGTTACAAGAGCCCCTTGCTAGGACAGAAGACTGAGGTCCAGTGGTTACTGGAGGCGCTGACCGAGGCACTGGAGAGAGAGTTGAGGAAGGCGAGCCGGGGATACCATTCGCCTGAACCGAGTGACTCTGAACAATGAGCGAGAACCCCCACGCCGGCATATCCCATGGTCTCGACTGGTCTATCGCTCGAGCATCACACCTATCTGGTTGTGTCATAGTTCAACGAGCAAGGCACACCCTGCACATCTGAAACTGGAGGCCTGACGGAATGGTTACTCTCATTCGTATTGACAGCTTGATCGATATTTCGGGAATGTCATCGGCAATCAGAAACCAAGGGCAGTGATGTCGTCGTTTCTGCCCAATCAGCACCTGGATTCTGAGGTCCTGACTATCGGATCGGGTGGCTGACGGACTGGCTCATCCCCTACTGTCAGTGCCTTAAGGTTATTTATAATTGGCCTTGGTACGAAGCAGCAGAGATAAGACGAGCCTTGTCCAGTCGGATCAGAGGGCCCCTTTCCCCAGTCACAGCAAGCAGTCATCCAAAGCAGCAAATGCGGGCAAAAACCTGCACTCATTCTGGCCACATGACTCTTGGCTGCAGGATAGGCTGATACATTCTTATCTTTCAGGCTGATCACTGTGACCGGATTCAGAAAAAGCACATGGCTGAGGCTGTGCTTCAAAGATTGCATTGTGTGCATATGATACTCTTTGAGATTGCGACAAGACTCGCTAACACGACTATCTATGCTAGCGGTCCATCTTATGGCGATCATTCCTTGGCAGTCAACTTGTTGTCTAGAACGCGGAGGTTAGCAGCATACTCCGTACTACTCACCCACTATCTAGGCCGGCACTCCATCAGATTTTGGCTCTAGATGGAATGTTAGGTCTCTGATCTAGATTCAATGCCACCGCCCGTGAATTCTGATCGCTCGCAATTCAACCCAAGCCAAGACGAACAGCATCAGCATCACGTCTCTAGATGATCAACCAGTCTCTGTTTTCAGAAACAGAGAACGAGGATGCCTGAACTGAGCCCTTGGCATTCCCAATGATGGGCGCCCAAAAGCACTGCCTGCCTGATTTCTTGGTCGAAGATGAAGATCGAGCACAACGAAAATTCAACTTTGCGGTATTCTCGTGCCAAGCGGCGCCAAGACGAGATGCTCGCTATCTCTCCCAGAGTGGTTGGCACGGAGGCTGTACACAAACGAGACTGCTCATATGGACGTGTTCAGTTGCAGAGGATGCTGGATCTGACACAGAAGAGGCGTTATGACCGTATCGAAGAGTGCGATCTAGATGTCGGCTTGGCCGTCCTCTGGCATTCAGCGGTGTAACCCTGCGCCATCTTCTGTTCATTCAATGCTCTTGTGTGCTTCCGAACCACGAGGACCGCGTGGGATGAGCCAGTGATGATATACTCGCAGGGCGGTTACGAGAGGGATCATCCTGGCCGCGAGGATTCAGCACATCTCCTCGCAGTCTTGGCGTTTGGATCCGTCAAAGTCCAGCTGGGCATGTCTACCAATCTGATAGATGTATAAATAGGATAATCATACTTTCCGGTATGGCGAAACAATCAGTTTCCACATCGACAGCCTTGGAAACATCTATGACACCCTCAGGAATATCATGATGAATCCTCAGAACATTGTGTTTACTATACCTCCCCACTCGGACGACCCGAATGACCAGCCTGGTCTTTGGTCCACGGCGCAAAGCACCACCGTTTCCCTCCAACCAGACCCGGAAGACTCAGATTCGAATACCCTTCTCTCCACGCTCAAGCGTCACTTCGCCGCGGATGTCGACACTACACACACCGACCTCATCCTCGTCCTTTGCGGATTCGTCAGCGGTCTCGTCGACGGCCTCTCTTTCAATGCATGGGGCAGTTTTGCAAGCATGCAAACTGGTTAGTCCAAACCTTCCGTCTAGCACCTAATCAGATCCTGTTACTGACATCTCCTTACCAGGAAACACCGTCTTCATCGCCCTCGGCGCAAGCGGGCAACCCGCATACCCAGCCTACCTGTGGGCCAAATCCCTCGTTGCCGTGACCGTTTTCATCCTTTCCAACCTCCTCTTCATCCACTTCTACCGCCTACTCTCGCCCCGCCGTCGCTCCACCCTCATCTTCTCCTTCAGCACGCAAACCCTCGCCCTCCTCGCCGCGGCGCTTCTCGTGCAGACCGGCACCGTCAGCCGCAAACCAGAGGACCCCCGCGCCCCAATCCAATGGATCCAGATCCTCCCCATCTCTCTACTCTCGTTTCAGGCCGCCGGCCAGATTGTGACCTCGCGTATCCTCGCCTTCGACGAGATCCCAACAGTGGTGCTAACGACACTGCTGTGTGATCTGCTTGTTGACCGCGAGCTGTGGGCGCGGGGCTGGAAGTCAAACCCCAAGCGGAATCGGCGTGCCGGAGCATTCGTGGCGCTGTTCCTGGGGGCGATGACGGCGGGCGGGTTGAGCAAGGTGACGGGTATGGCGGCAAGTCTGTGGTTGGCGATGGGGTTGAAGTTGAGTATTGCGATTGCTTGGTTTGTTTGGAGGGCTGAGGGAAGGAGGAGGGGGAGGAAGGGGGAGGTGTAATGGTTCTACTTGGTTGTCCTGGATTCTATCGTATCTTTTATGCCTTATGATGACTTATATCAAGTTCAAGAATGATATATATTGAACCCATTGCCAATCTGAACCCTCTCTAGCCGTACTTCGTAGACTCCCCCCTCACTACGATGGCGATCACCTCGGGACCAAGCCTACGCTACCTCGGTCCATATCCCTCCATGAAACGACCAACGGCACTCCAAATCCCACATTCCCTACATAAGGTATATGCCAAACTCAACAAAATGACCCCGGAAACAGTCCTCTCCGCCACCGAAGATGGCATCACAACCATCACCATCACCATCACCCGCCCCCACCGCCGCAACGCCGTCGACCCGCCCACCGCCAAAGCCCTCTACGCACACATCCTCGCCTTCGAAGCCGACCCGGCCCAGAAGATCCGCATCCTCACAGGAATAGGCGAGACGTTCTCGCCGGCGCGGACCTCCACGCCATGGCGGTGGGGACTGCCACGGGCCCGCAGGAAAATCTCCAGCCCATACCAGAGGCGGAGGCGAAGACGAAGACGGCGTCTGCGGATCTTACACATGGCCGGGGCGCGATGGGCCCGTGGCGACTACAGGCCTCCAAGCCGCTTGTCGCTGCGGTCGCAGGGTATGCTGTTGCGGGCAGTCTGGAGCTGAGTCTGCTGTGCGACCTGCGCGTCGTCGACGAGGACGCTGTCTTCGGTGTGTACTGTGTTCTGCCGGCGGCGGGGTATGCAGCTCGTTGACGGCGGGACAGTGCGGCTGCAGGCGATTGTGGGGTTGGGACGCGCGCTGGATATGATTCTCACGGGGCAGCCGGTGGGTGCGGCGGAGGCGTTGGCGATAGAGCTTGCGAGGTAGTTGCTGGCGTTTCTGCAGGGCTGTATGAATGTGGATCGGGCGAGCCGCTATTATAGTGCGTATGGGGCGAGCTCGATGCAGGATGCGTTGAGAAGGGAGTTTGCACATGGGGCGCGAGTGCTGGATGTGGAGAGTGTGAGGGAGGCAGCGAGGTTTAGCGGTTGTGAGGGGAGGCATGGACACTTCAAACAGTCGAAGCTGTAGGATCGATTGCCTGTTGACTCACTTTCACGAAGCTATGAAAATCTAATCAAGTGCAATTCCCAATACCAGTAGTTTAGCTCACCTCAGTTCATCGAGCAGGGGAAGTCGACCGATGTAAAGCTCAGTAGCATTGTGGAAGTGTCGATGTCCGTGTCAAACAGTTCAAGCAGAGGGGACACTAGACATCACCACAAACCTCGTCCGACGTCTCAGCGGCACCGTCGCAACAGTGACCATCTCCCAATCCACGAAGCTCAACAGTCTCAACTCGCACCTCCTCACACAACTCCCCGCAAACCCTCCAAAGTCTTCGAAAAAACGCACCCAAACCTCCTCACTGTTATCTTCGCCAGCGAGAGCTCCAAATCATTCATCGGTGGCATCAGCCTCGCCGAGATCGCCGCGCTAGACTCTCCCTGAGCCGCACGCGAGTTCATCACGCGCGTCCACTGCGCCTGCGCCAACATCCGCAACTGTCCCGTACCGGTCATCGGCCGCATCAAGGGCTACGCACTAGGCGCGAGTCTCACGGGGGCTGCATCATGCGGCTTCTGCGTCACCAGCGCCAAAGCTGTATTCAGCATGCCCGAGGTACGCGTTGGGATTCCCAGTGTTAGTGTTGTCGAGGCGGCGCTGTTAGTTGGACTCATCGGATGGGTCTGTAGCCTGTACGCGTCGGCTGTTGATTCTGGTCGACAGTGTCTCCGCCCAAGAAGGTTTGCGATGGGGACTAGTCGAAAAGGTTGTGGAACTCGACCATAGCTTGGCCGCTTGATAACGTTGGACGCGGCGGTGGAGGCATGGATCCGGGAGCTGGAGAAGAACGGCCCGCTTGCTGTGCGAAACCAGAAACTTTTGAAGCGCCAGTGGGAGCAGCTGGGATTGGACGAGGGGACTGCCGCAGGAATCCCTACGTTTGAAGAGGCTTTTGAGTCTCAGATGGGCGGTTAGAGTGAGCCATCGAGGATGATGGTCGAGTTCTTCAGGGAGAAAAAGACGTCTGAAGATGTGATGGAAGTTTTCAATAGTATTTGGGAGTGACTGAGGCATCCATACTTCCATCCAGCCAATCAGATTACAATTACCTGGACGCCATTTTTGAGGAGGGCGGGTGTTTATTCTGATTGGTTCGAATCTGGTATCCACAAGACCACGCTAAAAATAATCTATCCCAGCCACACGCTAGCCGTATTAAGCAAGGTATTTACTGGGCAACACGTAGGCAGCGATCACAAGCCACTGACATACTCCGTACAGAGATGATAGAACAGACATTTCTCTCAGCCGAATAATAATTACTCTACCTACTCCGTACTATACATTGTAAACCTTTCAACTTCTCAGCTCCTTCGTCCGACAAAGCATAATCAACATGGCACCGTACACTGCCCTTCTCACAAGAAGCGCCCTCGAGGCGACACAGCCCCATGTATTCAAGCGCGACCTCACCGTCAACCACACCCAGGCTGTCACGTTGGGTGTAATGGGCGCCTACGTCGTGATCATTGCATTACTTTGGAACTTACCATACGTTCGCTGGTCACTCTGGCCCTTCAAGGTGCGTGGAAATCTATCCATCATAATCTGCAATCCGACTAACAAACCAGATGCTGGTCATCGCCTTCCATGAATTCGGCCATGCCATAACTGCATGCTGCACAGGCGGCAGAGTCAAGTCCATCTCGCTGGATCCTCACGAGGGAGGCGTCACACATATGCAAGGCGGCATCAGTGCCGTCACCCTGCCTGCAGGATACTTGGGCTCATCCATCATCGGCGCCCTGCTCATCTTCGCTGGATTCGACATCGTCGCGAGCAAAGTTGCCAGTATTGTTCTGGGGGTGTGCTTCTTGCTTACTCTGTGGTGGGCGCGCAGGGACTGGTTGACCATTCTGACGGTCTTGCTGGCCGTGGGCTTGCTGGTGGCGTGTTGGTTTATTGCGCATGGAGAGGCGTTGCGATGGGTTGTGGTGAGTGCTTCCCCTTCTCGACTTGATATAATGTGCACATAGCCGACTAGCCCTATTAGCTCTTTATTGGCGTCATGTCTGCGCTTTACAGTGTCTGGGATATTGTAAGCTTTCACTCTTCCCATTTTGTTTGACTCGACTAACAGTGCATAGTGCGACGATCTCATCATTAGGAAAGTGAACACTTCTGATGCAAGTGTCTTTGCGCAGAGATATGGCGGTTCTTCCCGATGCTGGGGTGTCATTTGGTCCATTATCTCGCTGCTTTTTATGGCCGTGGGGATAGTCGCCGGCATTGCCGCGTTTCCCAAGTCATTTAGCGAGCAGCAGGAGCAATCCAAGCATTTTATTCCGACTAGATGAGACGATGAGCCTTCAAGATGAGCGATGACTTATGTTTGATTCCCTTAGCTTTTTGAGGTACGGGTGAGTTGTTTCAGTTTATGGTAACTTACGGGAAAGAAGGAGAGGGCTGTACTTTTCTAGTTTGTTGATACCCACGATTATTGCTTATTATATACTGCCCGAATCAAATAGCTGTTGAGAAATAAGATTATCTATACACAGTGCAAGCAACCACCAAATATTGGACCTACTCCATCCCCTCTCATCGACATGATTCGCGCAGTAGGCACGGAATCTCTACTCCAACTCAATCTCTTGCGAGACCAGCTCTCTTCTACCCTTTATCAACCCTCGGGACATGCTCCAACCGAAGCTTGACCCATTGTGTCCCCGTCGGCAGATCATATTCATCCCGATCAAAATATAAAGCTCACAACCCTTGCACTCCATCCTCTGCAACTGTAATCCCCAGCTCCGCTGCTTCCTTCTCTTTCTGCTGCTGCTCGGGGAGCTTTACCGCCAGCCAGCGCTGCCGTCCTTTCAGTGTGGTACATCGTTCCGTGTCATTTGTCAGATCGAACAGTCCGCGTATATGATCTTGAGATTCGCCTTGACCCCCCTACCGCATTTCATTTGTGTGAGCATCCAGATACACCCATCGCGCTCGTACGGGTGTTTCCGCGGTCACTGCAATCAATCCGGCTGTATTGTTTGGCTGGAAGTCGGGGTGGGTGTAGAAATGCCCGTCGAAGGGGGCCATGGTTGGCGAGTGGTGCTTGGTTATGTATACCTAGCTCGTCAACTACTTCCTACTTAGGAGGTGCTTGGTTAAATACCTTCCCGTCTTGTTCGAGGTAGAATTGTGCATTATGGAGCTGTTCTCGTTGCCGCTTCGCTTGTTGTCGACGACCTTCAGCACTCTTGGAATCTTGGTTTGTGCCCATCATGGCTGGGGCCATGACGCCCATCAAGGCGAGGTCTATAATCATGTTGATGGCTCTTGTGGAGTGGGTTTGTTGAGGGTGTTGTAAGGTCAACAATTGTCTCGCTCTTCGATTATCTGAGCGGACTGTGACATTTTCCTTGAGAGGTCTCAAGAGAATGGAAGTAGAAGCAATTCCATGATTAATTGCCAGCTAAACGCTGCTGTGGAGGCCTGATGTAAAGTCACTGATGGTATTCTAGTACTCCCAAGGAAATTGAACGTGAATTAAAAGATTCAAACGAATCAAATGCAGGCACCATCGTGGTTGTGAAACCAGTCGTCGAGGAGACCACAAAGACAGAAGAAGTGAAGAAGGAGAGCATCAATATCAAAATCCACCTGAACCTCCATGCAAAAGTGAAATTGGATTTGGATGCTCAGCTCAGCTGGATGGTGATATTATCATTGGGTTATCTTGAACTCCTGCCTGTGATCATGAAGCATGTTTCTTGGGCAGGATGTAATGTTGAATCCGTTAAATGTGGTGTACCTGGTGCTTAGATCTAATGCTGGTTTCTATGATATTATAGGGATATAATCTCACTCACCTAAAGATTTGACTACTTAGCATAACACAGCATAGTGATCTATTTTCAGGTTTGTCCATCTAATACCATGCTCATGCAGCCCTAGTCATGTTGATGTTGGAGAGACGGGCAATACTCAAGCCTTCACAAGCGCATCTTGCTCTCCTTGTTGTATAATACACATAGTTCCCTGGTCAACTGATTCTGTGCTGGATAAAATGCTTTCTCTCCTGGATTTTTGACTTACTCCTCGCTTAGAGAAACACGACTTCTTGTCATTCACCGTCCTCAGTCTGCACGTGAGCCACAGACATATCAAAACATAGATTTCCTTCCTCCCACTCTTCGTATCCATTACATCCTGCTCTCTCAACCTCAAGATGGAAGGGGAGTGCGAGTGTGGCTACTATGACAAGAATTTCCCTGGTGGAAGCGTCCTGCGGAAGCTCCAAGGCACCACTTGGGACGTTGGCGACCATGCCGTCCTCCTCCAAGAGATTGTGTTGGAACACTATGACTATGGCTTCGCCCAACGTAAAGCCATGTTCGAAGCCGAGCTTGTCGGGGAGAAGAAGCCAGTATTTGTCACGATTTGGGTGCAGTAAGTCTCGCTGCCTGCCTCACCTTGGTCCAGTTTTTTTGCTAATCACAGGAGGATTTTAGGTCAGACCCCTTCCAGAAAGGGCCAGACCCCAGGAACGAGTTGAAACACCGTGCGCTTGAGCTCTTTCAATACGAATGCGACGTCTGGGAAGCCCTCTCGGGTTCAGGCCATACCCCCGATTTCTTTGGCGCCGCGGAGTTGGTTCAGGACAGCACGTTCGAGTATCCTGGAGGATACCTGCATCTGATTGCCCAGGGGCGCTATCCATTTGTGGGCTTGGAGGAGGCCTATGAATGGCTGTACGAATCAAACCTTCCATTCATCGAAAAGCAGCTGCGTGATATGGTGGTGTAAGTCCTCTCCAAGGCACCTGGCTGATATGAAATAATTTGACATTGGCCCTTCTGGCCGGCAGACTGTTCAACGAGCATGGTCTTGAATATGGAGGTGTAGACTCCTTCTTCAAATTTGACCCAAAGACGAAGCGAGTGTATGTCATGCTTGGTGAGTCTGAACATGGCCGAATATATACTAACGCGGGTTCAGGTACGCAACCGACATTGACGTCTTTGAGGAGACCGAGGTGTACGATGACCCCCTGAAGGATAACCAAAGAGCAGTCATCCGCATCGACAAAGTGATGGAGGAGGTCAGAAGAAGAGTTGTAGAGACGCACGGCCCAATCACCGTGGAACCAGAGGATGCCGAGTTCTTCGACTACGACTGGAAGCCGACTGGATGCTGATCAGGTCCAAACCAGATTTGACTGTTGAGAGAGAAACGGACGGAAGACTTGAACCATTAGAAAAGATAGATGTCTGGCAAAATAGATATATTTGTCCTGCATCGATCTGTACGTTTGCGGATAAGAGTAAAGAAGGTGGATGAAGGAAGAATAAGAGCAGCGCCAAAATCCGCAACTTCATTCTTCTCCGCCAAATCAATCCAGTCTCGCTAACATCGATATCATCCCTTTTCATCCACAAGAAGAGCATCATCCATCACAATTCTTCCAATACAATTTGCTTTGATACTAGAATATTATTATATCTTGTTAGAGAGCTTCTAACCATGACGGAAACGCCAGTCATGGTGGACCTTTCCGACCTCCCCAACCATGACCAACAGACACCAACAAATGCTGGAGGGAAAACGGCCAAAATACCCTCATGCGTTATCTGCTCCAGGAGAAAAGTCAAATGCGACAGAAAAAATCCCTGCTCGTCCTGCTCAAAACATGGAGTCGAATGTGTGTACCGCAATCCACTCCCTCCGCGCCGCGGTAAGAGGCGTGCCAGCAATGTCGCGAGTAGCCCCGAAATTCGTGTCGTCTCTCGTCGGCGTGCCGGGAGCCCTAGGGATGGGATGTTAAATTACATGGATGATAAAGAACCTCCTCGGCTTCATCATACCTCGCATCAAAGGACCTCTAAGCCAGAGCAGGGAATGTTGCTCACCAGCGGCAGCAATGCGGTCTATGTCGATGAGTATGTCTGAATCATCCGAGTCCACTGAATACCTACTGACTGGTATAGCAACGTATGGACAAGCGTGCGCGATGAGGTATGAGCGTGTAATTATACATTTACTACGAACCATTCGCGTCTGACCCCGTCTTAATAGCTCCCAGATGCTGAAGCGGCCTTATGCGACATGTCCGACAACGACTCAGATCACTCATCTAAGGATATAGATGAGGAGTTATCTCTTCTATTACGGTCCTCAGTTCGAAAGAGTCTTCTTGGACTACACCCTACAACGGTCCACATCTTTAGGCTTTGGCAGACATTCCTTGAGAACGTCAACCCACTCGTCAAGGTACTCCATGCACCGACTGTACAGCAGCGGATTCTCGAAGCCATGGGCGATCTAGCTTCGGTACCAAAAGAGACAGAAGCACTGATGTTCTCAATCTATTGTATCGCCTTGGTTTCAATGAGCGCCGAGGATGTGGAGAAAGCATTTGGAAAACCCAAAGCACCGCTTTTGTCAAACTATAGGCAAGGTGCGCGACTTGCTTTGAGCAATGCGGACCTGCTGCGCACATCAAATCTTATAGTACTCCAGGCCTTCTTTATCTTCTTGGTATGTGGTGATCATTTTGGAGAAAGACAATCATTGACGTGTCCGGATACATCAGCTCTCCATGCGTGCAATGTCTGATCCTCATTCGGTCTGGTCCTTGTGTGGGGTAGCAATGCGCATCGCTCAGCGTATTGGTCTCCATCGAGATGGTAGCCAAATGGGGCTCTCGGTCTTCGAAACAGAGATGCGGCGTCGCCTCTGGTTGCAATTGGTAATTCTCGATGCCACAGTCGCAAGGCATTCTGGCATCAACATGCAGATCCCCTTTGCAGCGACTGATGTTCAGACTCCATTGAACGTGAACGATAGCGATCTTGATCCACGAATGAAGGAGGCCCCTCGTGAACATTCGGGCCCTACAGAGATGATATTTTGCTTGACCCGCAATGAATATGGCGAATGGCTCCGGCGCTGGTCCCGTACCAATAACAATCAAACTGAATTCCCAAGCCCTAAGTTCCTGACCTCATCATCTCTGTCATTGAAAGACAAAGACACGGCAATTCAGGAATTGGAAACTGCTATGAAGACGAAGTACCTGCAACACTGTGATAAGTCAATCCCTCTGCACTCTATGACCACGGTCATGGGGCACAGCATTGTGAGTCTCATGAAATTCATTGCGCATCACCCTCGTCAGTACAGTGAGCGTTCACTTAGCATTCCCCAAAATGAAAGGGACCGACTGTTCGTTATCTGTCTTCAAGTAGCAGAGAATGGAGAAGCTGTTCAAGCGGAGGAGCTCACACGCCGATACTCATGGCACGCAGAAAACCACATCCCTTGGGACGCCGTGATTTACATGTTGTATGAATTACAGCATCGCATCTCAGGCGACCAGATCCAGAGAGCTTGGTGTGTTATAGACAAGTTGTTCAGCCGACAATATCAACGGCAGAGGAAGAGCGCTCGAAGCCCACTGCATTTAGCAATGCAGAGCCTTCTGATTAAGACTTGGGATACACATAGCCAGCAGCGCGCCCACCGGGGTCTTCCCACTTTGCCATGCCCCTTAACAGTCAGTACTATAAAAGGGAGAAGAATAACATCGGAATCTCATTGTTCCAACACAGAATCCTCTTCTCAGCCTGATATGATGGCGGAAGATACTCAGCGTGATCTCCAGGAAACGGTCAATACGTCAGTTGCTTCATTCGGGAACTCTGAAATAGACTTTGGCACATTTGACTTCAATGCCATGCCTTGGGGTACCTGGGACGATTTGCTGGCAAAGTTCGATCAAGGCATGACGGATGATGAAGTCTTCTGGTAACTTTCACGGCTGCCATAAAACGCCTATGTACTGCATCCACTTCGGACTAATTCTTTTCCATTCGATAAGCCGACTTCGTTCCCACTGCTTGATTTAAACGAACCGCTGTTTGCAGAAGCCCGCGGGAAAACCTCATGGTTATTGGCACCAGGCTTCAGGCATCATTGTCTGACACTTAAGATCAGAAACCACTGATTCACGGCTGCCAAAGCCTCCTCCGAATTCACCTATCTTTGAGGCATCGACATCTTATTTTAGCATATTTGTTGCGAGGAAGAGATTATCATCATTTATTTCAAATGATCCTCTGGGATCCCACGTCGCCAACAGTCCAGGAACAAGGTACCTCAACGGCTCAACCAGTGTTCGAGGTGGATACATTGGCCACATGGGCTGTTCCAGCCTTATTATAGTTGATCCACTCAAATCGACTAATTGGGTATGATCTGACAGTCCGGAGGTGGAACTGGGACCACATGAACAAGATTGAGCCAAGACATAACCTGATTTAGTTCGGTTTGTTGACGATCTGTGCGATTATTTCATTATTTCCTCATGCGAATTCGCGGTTGTCTTTGATGCCTTCTGCACCAGGTGGTCGAGCCACGACAATATCTGGATCGGACTCTCCCAGTAGCAAGGAAGGAACGAGAAAGTGTTGGTAGTTAGCCAGCCCTCTTTTCGGCAGCGCGAGACAATCATGAGCCATCCCGTTCTAGATCGTTTTCGGCATGCTTTCTCAAAACGAAGGCGTTCTGGCACGCCCAGGAGATTGACCGTGTAGGTCTACAAATAGCAACAACCAGTGCCTCTAGCTGATATGCGTTTGCCAGGAACTCCACGAGCCAGAAGCATACTGTCTGGGAGAGAATCCCTGTTGATATTCTTACTCGTATCTTAGCACACTGCACGCTGACGGATATCTATCACTTGATGCTGTCCTGCCGCGCGCTGAACCGCCGAATACACCGAGAGGAGTACACCATTTGTCGCGAATATTTGGAACATCGCAGGCGACGGTCACTTGTCTACTGGAAAGAGAGCAGTGACATCTCTCCGGGAGACGATCTGACATTCATCTCGGATTTGTTCCCTCCGCTCCCCCCTCAGTACTCAGGTACCGGATCTCATGATGATCTACCCGAGTATTGCTTCGGCTATCTGGCGGATCTCAACCGATGCTGGGTAACTTGCATCAGACTGTCATACTATTTGGCCGACTACGTAGTTCGGCATCACCTACAGACTGACTCCGATGCTCAACCTTTATGGTCGTCTTGCAAGACTGAAAAGGAAGTGGTCTACAGTAAGGGCGTGGGCACGCTCCAGTCCCGCCTACTATATCCAATGTACGTTTCCTGAGGAGTGATTTGGATTCTCTGGTCTAGGTTGCATTGTACTAATGCCGTGTCGTAGAGCATATCTTGCTTTCTTCCTCGAGACCCACGCTGCAGGTCGTGCCACATCAACGGAGCATGGACAACCACCTCGCCTGCATCACGCTCTAGAAGACCAACTCTCCATCCTCCAAAGGCCCCCGTTCACCACCACCGAGGTTCTTCTTTCTACCCACCACTGCATGCATCTCCTTTGCTCCTCAGTTCGTCACATGATGGTACCCGAGATTCCCTCTTCCTCAGCCGGAAGCTGGGTCAGTCTTCTCCTGACAACATCGACCCTCGAACGCATCCTCGACTTCTTTGTCGCCGCCGCACATGATCAAATTACTCAACCACGTAACTCGCATGCTTCCCCTAACCCACATACCCAGCACACGCATAAGAAGACCGTATCCTCCAGCTGGACAAAACGACGAGACTTTCTCCTGCAGATGCGAGCAGATTGGGAGGAATACCTCGCTTCCGCAGAAGGAGCCCATCCTGGCTATGAGGATAATCGCATTGCACCGCCTGGACTGCGACAGGTCTGGTTCGAGGCCGCCGAAAAGGAGATGTACCGGCGCGGTGTGATGCCCCACCGAAGCGAGGATTCAGTTCACATCCTCCATGGTTCAGCTGTCAGGTTACGATGTGAATTTTGCAATGATGAATGACGTGTGCCTTCTATAGTCTTTGTGGGATAGCCACTTGGCCTTGATATTAAGCCATGATATAGACATTTCTGAAAAAAAAAGTGTCATTCAACATGAGAGACGTTCGGTAGGGGTGTACACGATCTGGATGACAGAAAGCAGAAAAGCAGTGCACGTACATACCAGATCGCATGTGCACAGCCCATCTACTCGAAGAAAGAAATACACAGCATCATGAAATCTAGTCACATCGCCTGTAGAAGAAGAAAGAACGTCTTCGTGCTGAAGGAGATTGGATGCATAATTCGTCCAGTGCGCATACAACGGCGAAGCCAGCAGATATTGTTACATTAGTACAAGAAGAAGAAAAAAAGGGTATATCTATCCTGCTATCAACACCCAAAGAAGGAAGAAAATCTATCGTCACGTTAGTTTGTGTCTTCTTGCAGGATAGGGTATCAGCACACACCATTAGGACGCCAAACATTTTGGCGATCAACCATCGGTTACCCGAGACGCGGCTCCAATACTTCATTAATTCCCGTTGCGCTCCCTCAACATTATCTACCACATCTTCCGTGTTGGCATCGATGCGCTGGATCATCTCAGACTGCTCGCTGACCATCTGCGCGAGCTGGCCGAAGATCCCACCGAGCTCGCTGATGGTGCGCTCGATGGCGTCGATCGCTTCGCCTCGGGCTTGGATATACGTGTTGTTTGTCTGCGCCTCCTCCATGGCCAATAGCTGCTGATCTGTTTGGAAAGATGGCCGCCCTAGGGGTGAGGGATTTGCGGGATCAAGGGTTAGGAGGTCGGAAGATCCGCCCTGGAAGCCGGGTTGGGGTGTCCGACGCCCGGAGGGGTTGTACAGTGGAGAATCGGACCGTTGCGGTTCTAAGGCTTGAGACTTTGACGAGACCGATGAAACGAAGTTTTCTGTCCGGGATCGCGACGCTTGAATATTCTTCGTCCGCACCTCGAGGACTTCCTTGAAATTCGCGCCGACATCCGCCAACTTTCCCTGCAGTAAAACCACGACCTATACGCCCATTAGAGGTTGTCGCGATGAGTTCATCTCCGATGTGTCAACCTACGTTGTCATTGTGCTCCCCCTCCTGATCTGCCTTTGAGCGATTGGATTTTGGATGTTGCGATAATGTGAGCGCCTGCAGAGAAGCGATCTGCTGGTTCAGTGACGCCAGGTCCTGCTTGATGACGTAGGTCAACTCGGAGATTTCGACGGGTCTATCGTCGAAGAGTGTCTTTCGCTTGGCCACTATTCCCCCCTTCCCGTCAGTCTCAACGGATGACAAACTTCAACAGATCGACAGCACTTACACTCAGCCAATCGTTGTAACTTGGCCGTTGTCGCTGTGATTCCCCGTCCAATCTCCGCTGCTCTTTTGGCAAACTCCGACCGGGATCTTTTGCCATGCGCCTGCCCATCTGGATCTCCATGTGCCTGTCTCCGTTGCGAATCCGAGAGCAACGCCTGGCGTTGTGAGCCGACCTTGGAAGTCGCGAGGCGTTTCTGGGCTTGACCGAGGATGGCGTGGAACTCGCCTGTGCGATCCTGAATCGATGGACCGGCCATTTGGATCGCAAGAGTGAGATAAGGGCGTTTAAAAACGTAGTACCTAGGTCCTCGAACGACTCACGTTGGAAGCGGTTAATTATAGGTAGAATGCTGGGGGGGTGTGAGCTAATCGATAAGGGGAGGCAAGCGTTGAAGGTTGGTTACGGTCAAGGAAGTGGGTTCGGCAGCGGGCTGGAGTTCAATTTGGGATGCAGGGTCGACAAAGGGCTATGAAGATATACAGAGTGCCATATCACCGGTCTGAAGAGACAACATGGACAAAGAAGCAAGAGAGCAAGAGATCTGGCCGAAGACGTCTGCGTCTTGTCGCTCTGTCTGTCCGGGATTCGTGTCCGTCCGAAAGGGGGAAAGCGCGATGACACCCCCACGTGATGGGCCCGCCACCGTCACAGCCACACCAGAACTACTAGCCACACTTGATTCCCCAGGCCGCAACTTACTGTGTGTTCTAAACACCAGGGTCTGCCATTTAGGGGAAAAGAGATCAACAATCAATCGGGGCATATTGGGAACAGCTCATGATCCGCAGCTGCTTCGAACACCTATATATTCTGGTCATCGCTGGAGAGTCTCGATTGCCTGGCATTCCACCAGGCTGAGGATCAGCCGCTTGTCGCAATCGTTCGGCACCCCCCACGTCATCCCAGTGAAACCTCCTGCACTTCCACTTTAGGCACCTCGGTTTCATTACGCCCCTGATCATCTCTTTATTCTGCGCTGAGAATAACACCGATCTTCGAACGGGGAGTCTTTTTTTCTTTGTTTTTTTGCCGAGTTTGAGATGTCGACATTCTGATCCAGAGAGCTTGCGCGACCTATGTACCCAATCTGTTGACGTTAGCCACATCGCCCCCCATACCCCCGTGTCTGTACAGTAGCAATGGCTCGCCCTTTCCAGACCCCCTATGAGCCGGAGTTTGAGAAGCTGTGAGTGCACCTAGCAATGAAATATGATGCACCAAGCTGATGGAACTTGCCATGTCATCTATAGCTCCTCCCCCCGTACCAATAGCCCAAGCGCACCCTTTGCCCGCAGCGAAACCCCTGTGTCCTTCAAAACAAACGTTAATCGATCGAAGACAAAGCGCTGGGTTGAAGCAAAGAAATACTCGTATGACGGCAACGATTGGGGTGACGACGAGTACGGGGAGTATGACGACGACGAGCCACTGCCGGTCCCCCCAGCTTCAAGCTTCAGCCAAAGTACCAATGACCTTTCCAAAGTAGTTCCTCGGAACTCAGCCAGGCCTCCGCTTCCTAGTATGGATCGGTCGCGCTCAATGGATCATGTAGCGATACTCGGAGTAGGGCTTGCTGGAAGTCGTAGTCGTTCGGTGGAAGGAAACACTGCCCAGGCGCCTGCGGACAGCGCGGCCTCTGACAAATCCCTCCCTTTCGTGCGCCCGGCCGATCTATACAAACGCATGCAGGAGAGCCGTCGCCAGGACAGCTCTCACCATTTCGCCCGCTCACAAACCGAGCCCATCTCCCAGTCACCACCGCCTGGTAACGATCAGGGACTGCCCGAAACTCAAGAGGCCAGACCGCATGGGAGTGAACATGCCAATGACGACCGACTCGTGGCATCTACTGTGCCTCCGAAAACCGAGAATGATACGCCCACCCTCGAACTTCCGAACGTCAAG
Organism: Aspergillus clavatus NRRL 1; assembly: GCF_000002715.2. Lineage (NCBI taxonomy): Eukaryota > Fungi > Ascomycota > Eurotiomycetes > Eurotiales > Aspergillaceae > Aspergillus > Aspergillus clavatus. The sequence goes on along the minus strand of NW_001517097.1, from coordinate 602,838 downwards.
CGCCTGTCTGGGTTTGACGCTGACTTCGTGGCTTCTGACCCCAATACACACGGACGGGATGCTGAAGCCACCCCGCAAGACGATCATAATTTGCAACACAATCCTTCGCTAGGATTCCGCTCAGTCGTACACCAGGCCTTTGACGTTCCAGAGACTCCTATTTCCACTGTTGACAGCGTGGCTCGCTCGAATAGTGATGGCACATCGGTAATAAGCCTGGTTGTCGGCAATCGTGGCCCGAATGAAGACCAGACGCCGACCATTGTGGAAGAGCCGGGTGAGGTCTCGACGCCGCGAGACGCACCCGATTCCAACTTGGTCTTCAAACCCGGTCATCGTTGGGACATGAGCCTTCCTAGCCCGAATAACAGCCCTTCGAGGCAGCCTATCATTACATCCCCGGAGACCACTGCCCCATCGATGCTGGGAGAGATGTCCTCGGAGACGCCGACCGATTCAACTTCGTCGTTTCACCAGCCGCTGCCCCATAGGGCATCTGTGCAACTTCCTCCGGCTGCCGCTCTGCCTGCGCCTCTCAACATAAGCAGCACCCAGACCCTGGATTCTTCTGCGCAACAGCCGGGAGTCCCCGTCATCATTCCCTCAATCAGCACCGAGAACTCACCCCAGGACACCGAGAGCGACCGGTTGCGGAAAGAGATTATTCGCTCACTGAGTCGGGAAAATACACCGGGTGCAGAACCGCAGCAGCAAGACGAGGGATTCAGGCCCCAGGCTACGCGCCAGGATACGGAAATCAGCCAGCAGGACAGTTTGATTCCTAGCGAGTATGAGAGGTACTGGAGCGAACAAGCAGAATCAAGCCCTCAAGAGTTACGACCACCAGTTCCTGGTTACAGTCATGCAGAGAATACGTCCCAAGATCTGTATGCCAGTTCGCCTATGATCGCCCCAGCACCGGCTCCAGCTGCCCAGCTCGACTCCCAACCAAAACTGAAACGACGATTCTCATGGGAAACCTCATCTTCGGGTGACGAAGTACCTGCCGTAGATTTACAGTCTATATCCCCGTCGGCCGTGCCTGTCCCTGGACAGTTCCCCCCGGCGCACGACAGTACAACGGAGTTAGCCTCAGCCACTGTTCCGGATGCACAAGCGGTCGTATTGGATCGAGATCAGCCGGTGGACCATCAGCTGACGCCTGAGAAGCCCAAGCTCACGATAGTGCCGCCTGCCGCCATGGACGACAGCAGCATCGCGTTTGACGGGCATCTTCCCGAGGTCGCCGATCGCCAGAGCACGGAGGTGCCCCGGTCCCCTGCGGCCATTCTCAAAGTTTCGCCCTCCGTCGAGCCGACATTGTTAGGCTTCCGGGACATTCTCGGGATCAAGTCCTCAGATGAGCGTGTACGCGCTTTTGATCGGACCCGCGACCAATTTGCGACGATCGACACTGGTTTGCAGAACTGGCTTCAGATCGTGGTTCGCGCACATCCGGAGCACATGGATGTCGTCGAACAGAGCACGAAGGCGTCTTCCAGTGGTCCCAAAGCGGCGGTGACGAACAGGAAATTCCCCAAGTTGTCTTCTCTCGGACACTTCGTCTCGCACCAGGAGGGCCCTCCATCCGGGTCCGGCCACGTGAGGCGTCCATCGGCTCCCCTGGGCTCTATCATGAACAAGCAACAGGTCGAGCAACGCGGCAAGGATCTGTTGCATACGGCGGGGGCCCTGGGCGGCCGCGCAGGCGAGGCAGCCAAGGGCCTATTCGCCAAGGGAAGGAATAAGCTGAAAGGGGGAGGATCAGACAAGGTAGATGCTTGATTTCTTGGTTTTTTTTTTTTTTTTTCTTAAGTTTGCAGGCCATCTATTTTATACGAGCGAGGCTCATGGTCTATATATCATTCTCCATTCCTTCGTTTGCTTTTTTTGCCTTTGCCTTTGCCTTTGCGCGTGCCTGTGCTCTACGTCTTCTGCTTCTTCTTTTTGTTTTTGATACCATGGATGTAAACGAATGGCAGTCCCAGTGTGAAAACCGGACATGATGAATGCTCTCCTACCTCCGAACTGGTCATTTACTGTTTTCTTCGTCGCTCTAATTGAGTTATGCCGTGTAGGGTTTCCATCGCGTACGTGGTTATCGCAGAGAGATCCAGCTCTCCGATTTTGAAATCCCAACTGCTATAGATGACCCTGAATCTGACGCTCGTATGAACCAACGGCACACCGTCCACTTTGGCAGTCTTCCTAACTTAAATATTGGCGGATTCCCGGGCCTGACGCACGTCCACCGCGACCGAGAGCCCCGGTCGTCCAGCAGGGAGGGTAGAATCAGCGCTGGTGGAATGAACATGCCCACTCTGCATGATCCAGAGGGATTGCCGCTGGCGAGGTGCGTGAATCGCAAGCCTTTTGCCTGGCGACAGGTGGATGCAGACTGTTCTATTCCTGCCACTCTCCCAGTCCGAACCAAGCATCGAAATCAGAGACCACCGTGCCTCTTGTGCACCATTCCAGGAACAGGAGCATCGACCAGCGCCCGGCTCAAACCATGCTGACAAGCCAGGGCATGCGACGACGACGACGACGACGACGGATGCTAAGCGCTGAGCGCCCGTGAAAGAGCCAGCCAAGTTGGCGAATGCGAAGCGTGCGGGCCAAAAGGGTGAACAAGCAACTGCTAAGCCACGGAAACCAGGGAACGGCGCGATGAACGATGACAACTCGACTCAGCGACGCTCCAAATATTATGATTATTATTATTACTACTACTATACTTTAGTTATTATTAATTATTAGTATTAGTCCAGATAGTATGCAGTAGACGATGAGGCCAGAATGCGAGCTGCAGAAGCACCGCCACCAGAGAGTGTGCATCTTCAACCTCACGCATCCTGTCTCATCGCTGGGCGCACAGGAGGCGTATTCGCGTCCGCAGCTGGGGTCTGCGCCGGGACTGGGTGAGTCCTTTTTTTCCCCTCCTTCTTCTTATATCTATTCATCTGCTTGGACTTCGTTTTTGTTTGTTTCCAAAAGTCATTGTGTTTTTCGACAATTGATGAATGAATGGGCTCCTACGCCTTACTTACTCGACTCACGAACACGAGCTGACCAGGACTATCCCAGCACGGACATCGCCTTCTGCAGTCTCTCGCTCGCCAGACATGCATTCTACTGGCCAGACTCCTCCAGACCCCGGCAACATGCTTAATCCCGCAACGGACTCGCCCGGTCCGGCTGCGAATCTCAATCCAGCGATGCCCAGGCGGTGGTATGCGCGTCAGACTCGGGCGCAGAGCCGCTCGAGTGGCGATGAGGCTGAAAGCGTGCGGCCTCGTTCAAGAGGCCTCAGCCGCTCCTCTGTCTCGCCAAGTCGGCCAGTGACGCCTGGCGTTTCCAGTGACTCTAACAGCCCGCCGACGCGCTCCAACGCGGCCGTTTCGCGGGATGAGTTGTTCGACCCCGATGTGGCTGCTGCTGCTGCTGCTGCTCGCCGGTCCCCCCCGCAACTCACGATCCCATCTCCTAAGGGCAGATCGGCCATGGAGAAGTTGAATATCTTCAAGCGCAGCCGTGGAGTGTCGATGTCGGACGAGACGGTACCCAAAGAGGGCCAGCCGCGCCGGGGAACCTTTGATAGGCTGGGGGTAAGTTGGACCCTGTGTTCATCTTGCAAAATCATATCTGACAACGATATAGGGATGGTTTGGTCGTTCCCGGAATCAGCAGAGTCAAGCTGCAGGGATCGAAGTAACTTCACAGTCCTCAGTCGCGCAGACCATCGAGTGGCTTCGACCCGCCTCTTCGCATCCAGCCCTAGGACACGCACGCTATCACTCGGACGACCAGGGCAGCCGATGCCGGTCCAATGCGGAAAACGACCCGTCGTTCCAGGGCCAACGACCACCGCCAGGAGGCTATTTCGCGCCCGAGTCCTTCTCGCACTTCAGACAACCCCCGGACGGATCCAGAAACCCACAACACCCAGAGGCACCACCGTCGCCAGATCACGAACCCGACCGACTCCCCTCGCCCACAGGCTCCTTCACGCACACCGAGTACCGCTATCATCATCAACAACAACAACAACAACCACCACCACCCCTAAGCCCCGACCAACAACTCTCCCCAAACCCCTCCTCTCCCACCCCCCGCACCCCACCTTCCCGCGGCCGCACCATCGACCGCGCCTACGCGCAAGACCTGCACCTCCGCTCCCGCAGCCCCAAGGCCTTCCCCCCGCGTCCCGAGGAAGCCTCCTACCCGAGCACCGACACCTCCGACCCAGCCCACAACCTGGGCACCTTCCGCTCGAACCCGCGCACCAGCCGCATCGGTGACCAGGAACTGCCCTGGAAACTCACCCTGCCCAGCGACGAGGACGAGGAGGGCACCGCGACGGTGACGGTCCGCAGCGCCTGGCTCGCGAGTACCACGAAGTGCATGCTGCAGTCGTCGCGTCTGCCGACTTATACAGAAGATGAGGTCGTGCATCGGCATCCGGGTGTGGTGGCCGGCGAGAAGATGGGGGACGTGCGGCAGCGTCGAGGCCGGGGTCGAGGTCGAGGTCGGGGTCGGGGGCAAGCGCATGATCGTGACCATTATGAGCAAGAGCATGAGCATGAGCAGCCCCAGGGGCCGGGGTCGGGGTCGGGGTCGGGGTCGGGGCAGGCGTTGGGGCCGGGGGACCAGCATCATCCGCACCGCGGCGAGAAGGCGCGGGCCATCAATGCGACTGCAGCGCCAGTGGAGTTGCCTGTGCGTGGGGACGACGACACGGGCGAGGAGATCAGGATGTCGAGTACGGCGTATCCCGGGCAGGAGTGGCGGCCGCTGGGGCTGTCGGGGTGGGAATTCTGAATTCTGAACAGCTGGTCGCTGGTCGCTGGTTTGTGAAGGTGTGAATAATCAATCATTCGCACGGTACATTTTATGATAATGACGATGATGAGATTTTTTTTTTTTTTTTGGTTTTGGGTTGGGTGTTTGGGATGGGATCGGAATGGGACACGGCGTATATAACACTTCTGGTGACTGTTTTCGGCTTTTTCGGGGTGCTATTTCTTTTTTTCATCTTAGATAGGGGGGTTTCTAATTTCGAGATGGTGTTATGTCCGTCTATACCTATGACTATAATACAATGGAGGAGAGAATCTACCACTCTTCATTTGCACTTGCACGGCCCGAAAACAAGGGGGAAAAAAAAAAGAAAAAAAAAAATCTATCCCTCGAAAACGCCCTGGTTCAACTCCACACCCATATCCTTGGCCATCACCTTCATCTGCTTCTCAATGTCGTCCTCCATGCCACCGCCCAGGTGCAGGAGCTGCCGCACCTTGGTGAAGTAGAAGAACACGTCGCTGCTGAACAACACCGCCCGGAAGAGGAGGTAGCGGCCGAGATTATGGATCTTGTCCGACCAGGGCAGGTCCGGCGACTCGGCGAGCGCACGCGACGCCCAGATGCCCGTGATCTTGATGCGGTTGACCGGCGAGCCGAGGAACTGGTTGTTCCCCTGAACGATGCGCAGGTTGCGACCGATGAAGATGAGTTCCTGGGGCCACTTGTGCTCATCGGCGAGGATTTCACGGATGGCCTTGCGCGCGGCCTGCTGCGCCTCGTAGTGACGCTTGCCGCGCTCCGTTCGGCTGAGACCCTGGAAGTGACGGCGGGTGGAGAGGTCGCCGCCGCCGTAGGGCCGCATCATCGTGAACGAGGCGAACATGTCCGAGTTCTTGATGCCCCAGCTGGCGGCGATCTCCCCGAGGGCGCGGTTGTCGAAGGTCAGAAGCGCTTCCCAGAAGCGCGCGTACTGGTGCCGGAAGTTCGGGTTCATGTGGATGTAGAGGCCGTGGTCGATCAGCACCAGCTCAGCCTGGCCCGAGGGCTTGCGGCGGATGAAGATGTTGCCCGGGTGAGGGTCGCAGTGCAACCATCCCCAAAGAAACATCTGCGCGGAGAACAGGTCGACCATGGTCGTCATCACGTCCTTGACTGACAGGCCCAGGCCGCCTTTGCCGTTCCACCCGCGCCATTGCTCGCGCTCCGGCTTGGTGTGGGTCAGGTTGGGGTTCCGGGCCGCCTTGGCCACTGGATCTTCCATCTGAGGGGTATCCAGCGGGGTGCCATGGCATCCCGGGGTACCTTGACGCCAGCCACCCTGCCAGGGGCGGGTGATGGATTCCTTATCCCACAACCGGACACCCTCGATCCACTCGGCAGTCATCACGCGCTTCGAGCTGAGCTCTCGGTAGATTTTGGGGATGTAGACACGATCACGTAGGCGAGGCTCCCCGGCGACCAGTTCGGCCATCGTCTCGGAGTTGTTCGCTTCGTTCTCGAAATCCGTCTCCAGGAACAGGCGTTCGGTGATGTAAGGCACCAGGCTCGAAAACGGTATATCAAACGTGCGGGAATAAACGTCCGTCACGACCCTGAAATACTATTAGCATCGGCCTCGCAAAGAACCATGAAATGCAAGCAAAAACATACTTAAAAGCCCACAGATCCCACTGGATCTGCTGCGCAATCTCCCTTTTTTGGATCTTGATGGCCACTTCACGCCCGTCCGCCAGTTTCGCCCAATGCACCTGCGCTACACTCGCGCTCGCACGGGCCTTGCGCTCCAAGACTCCCTTGCTCTGATCCCCAGAGAAGGAAACCCCAAAGACTTCCTCCGCCGACTTGCCAAAGTCCTCGCGGATGACCCGCTCCACGTCCTTCCAGTCATTCTGCGGCGCATCGTCAAACATCCGCGCGAACATCTTCTGGAACTCCGGCGGCAGGATCGCGGACTGCATGGCGACCGCCTGTCCGATCTTCAGATACAGGCCGCCATTGTGCCGTAGCAGGTCAAAAAGCCGTTCCGCATTGCGGGCATGTAACGCCGCAATCGAGCTGGCGAAAGGCGGGTTCGGGCCGAAATTGATTTTGTAATCGAGCGCAACAAGCAGACCCACTGAGAATGTCCGTGCTGTTCGTGTGAGCGACGATGCGTAGAACTGGTTATCGATGGCATAGACAACGCCTGTGGCCAGAGAAAGGTATCCGAGCCGTCGGAGCCATTTGCGGGTCCGGGTGTAGGTCTTTGCGGGAGTGGGTTTGCCGAGCGAACTGGGTGACGGCGGCACAAATGGCTCGTATCGACCTGGATGAACCAAGCGACGAGGAGGAAATCGTAGAGTGGTCGCAGGAAGGCGTCGATGATGGACACAGAGGGGAGCTGACCGCATCAAGCGGGAAACGGACGTCACTGGCGACGCCATTCGGATGGGAGATCGAGATCAGCAGGACGGGGGCTTGCATACATCAGGACAAGCAGTTTCTTCTCATAGTGATGATGACGATAATGCCGGGGGGTGGGGGGTTCAACAAAGATCTCGATGAGATGGAAGCAATGCCATGATGATTGGAAAGCTGGGAAATGATGGAAGATCCGATCGACCGACGATTTTTCTGGCCGCTGACCGTTGCTGACTGAGGCTGCATTTTTTTTCGTCATCGGAGTCGGAGATTGGGAAGTCTGAGGCCAGCATCCGGTGCGATAACTCCGTGCCATTCTTCTTGAATCAATTATTATTGCTTTGCTACTGACAGAGAAGTACATCTAGATAAGAAGTCTAGGAGCAGTATAGATCATAATTCATCATTGTCATATCTCTCCTCCCCCAACTGCTGTGGTAAACCTCCCAGTCTCTGGCAGACCGCCGCGTAGTTCCTCATATTCTGAGGAATGGTTTCCTCCCACAACTGCTCGTCCTTGAGATACGCATATTGCTCCTGGCACAGCGTCTCCGACACCATCCCCAACAACGTCGGCAGATTCGTAACGGCCGACCGCACAAAGTTCTTCTTGAAGCAGTTCCCAAACGCCGCCAACATCTCGGGATCCGCGCAGATGTGTGTCCCCCGAAGCATCGGGCCGCAACGCCGTTTGATGGTCGTCGCGGCGTTGTCTCCCAATTTTACCATCGCTTCTTCCTGCTGTGGCACGTTCAACCGCTTCATCACGCTGCGGACGGCGGGGAGAAAGGTGTTGTTGCGGGTCCAGAGATCCCAGTGGGAGACGGTCGGCTGGCAGCCCTGGTCGCAGATTTCTTGCTGGAATTTATCGAACAGCTCGCCTGGTCGGCTGACGAGCGCAGCGACGACTTTGAAGCATGTTGGGCCGACTTTGGCGGTTGTGGTGTCGGAGATGCCGAGGAGGAGCACGAGGATCACAGGAAGCAGAATGAAGCGCATTGTAGGAACGCAGGTCTCTTAAGGATAGGAGATGGCAGAATTGCTAAAGAATCCCTGAGACTCTTGGAGATGTTGATGAAATGGTGAGTCGCTGGACTGTAGAGTCAGTCTAGATCATTTAAACCACTTCTTCCTTACTCGAGAAATGATCGTCAGGTTCATTTCATTTCCCCCGCACAATTGGTGTGGATGTGAGGATGTGATTGATGGTGGGAACAGTTACTGACGGGAGATGACGATGAAGCAAGGTCAAGTCATCTGTTCATCGGTTGAGACACTAATGTCAAAGGAAACAGAGCCACGCTGATCCATTCTATCTACTATTCCAAGGACCTCCGTGAGCCAGATATACCACGATCACATGTGGTTCAACTCTCTCGGGACTTCAAGAGACATGATGTGCGGCTACAGTCATCAGAACAGTCCCAAATGCATACACGCTCCAAATCGCCAGAACTCTTTTCTATTCACCCAAACATCTACTGCATGGACTGCGTCGAGCAGCCATATTCAAACTCGCACGGACGCAAGCCCTCATACCCAGTAGACAGTCTTCAAGGCTCGTTCAACGCCAACGTCTAAGATTGATTCGGTCGAGTCACCAGTGCCCCTGTTCAGAAAACGGAAATACTCGTCAACGAGCAGCGATGGGGCGTCTGTGTTCCCGTGGGCTTCGGATACGAAGCAATCTAAGTGCGAATGACGGGCGCAGAACTGCTGGAACTCCAACACGGTGATCTGAAAACGACGTGCGTCATGGACGGGCTTGTTCAAGATATGCCTGCCTTCGCGAATGGGAACTCGAAAGACTCTCCATCGAGACGGCTGCAATGCCATAATATGCACGGCCATGTCGTCTTCGAAGTTATACCGACTGATCTCCGTCCTAATCTCGAGTTTGACCCCGTACTTGCAGCACAGTCGAGCTGCGTCCTGAACGTCGGCCACATGCGCCCTCGTGCCGCGACCAATGTGGACATTGGCCCCTTCATCAAAGGAATCGCAAGACACGGCAATAAAGTCCAAATACTTGGCAGAGCGGATCATGAAGCGCTTCGTGAGCTTACTGCCGTCGGTCAAGATAGACACCGATTCCAGCTTGAGATCCGCCTTGCAATACTCGACCATCTTACTGAGAAGCTGCGGGTAGAGCAACGGTTCGCCACCGGTAAACTGAATCTTCTTCATCCCTGCGTCCCGCAACAAGCGCAGACCGCGCTGGATTTGCTCATAAGATTTTAGGTGGGAGGTCTTTTGCGTGTGGAAAGATCCGCATTCGAAGTTGCATTCTCGAATGAAGCATAGATTAACCGAGACCGGGATGATGGTGGTGTTCTTCCGAATGAGCTGCCCGAACAATTTGTCTTTAATCGCCTCGCGATAGAGACTGGACAATGCGATGGCAATGATAGCCCACCACAGCGTAGTCACCAGTTCCAGCAGATACTCTTTTGTCCTGTGAATGCAGGATATCAAATACTCAACCATAGCGGCAATGAAGGGTATAGTAGGATGAGGTATGTCTGAATGGGTAGAATAGCTCGAAGACAGGCGAAGGCAAATGGAAGATGTTGCTGGTGGGTTATTATTCTCGTTGTTTGACCAGCGACATATACCTTCGTTCACTTTATTCTCTCATGATTTCTTCTGCACTTTCTTTCCTTCGCGTGTATCCAAGCAACACGGAACACCCAGCAGGAAAGCAAATGCTGGTCGCCGTTTCCTCCTAGAACTCGGTGCTGTGACCAAGGAGAAGACAATCTTCCCTCCTCGAGTCGTACTCGTCGCTTCATCAACCTCATCGGGATTACTTACCTTCGTCAGTCTCGTGCATCAAGTCAAATGTTTTCTCTTGACACTCAAGAGCTTAAAGAAAAGGTGTAATGGCATCTCCTCCTGATCCCATTGTATCGCTGCTTTTATGTCACTGAAGGAAGCTGCTGACCGGCGATCTTATTCTTCCAGCTTTCCAACTCAACATCCAGGTGGAGCGATACTGGCTCAGTCCGGATCCTCATCGTTCGAGCATCATGTGAAGCAATCTCCGAAGACCACGGGCTCGTCCAATATGAAACCCCCCTTTATCCCCCTTCGGTTCGAATGGATGGCTTGCAGTCAATACCTCTTTTGCTGGGTCCCGTCAACTGGATTGAACAATAGCCCACAATAACGGCAGTGACTGGACAACCCGATGAGGAGACAATTGTGGCTCGTCGAAATGAGAAATTGACAAAATGGTTGACAATGCTTTTCGATCGTTGTAAGTCCATAGTCGCGCCATTCCCCTTGATGGTGTTTTACTATGTCATACTAACCATGTGCTTCTAGAAGGGCCTTTCGATGTACCTAATCGGTAATTGCCTAACAATCGCAAGGAAATCTGGATATTGTGAGACATATGATGACTTTCAATGGGATGCCTTACTTCTACCAGAGGATACCGAAAATGAGATCAGATCGTGAATTCGTGATCCTGTCAATGATCGACCTTCTGCTTTCCATGTGATACAAGTGCTCGTTCTCTTCACGGTAGGAGATCAGATCGACCTACTTCCGCTCCGATTTGCAAATATACCCGGGTTTCATCCCCACGCCCTTCGTAACATATATGGAGCCACATCTCCAGATTCGGAAGCATCAGGAGAGGTTACCAGTCCGTCAATGATTGATTTGACGTCAACGTGGCTGCTGCGAGGCCCCTGCACTCACTTGCTACAGCATGGAAAGTACTTTTGCCCGGCCTCCTTCGGACCAGTCATAGGGGCCAGAATCTAATTACTTGCTAGTGATACTCCTTTGATGACCGGTTTGACAAATCCCCCGGCTTGGTCCTTCCGTTCTTAGTCTTCATATCCATCTTAAACCGATAAAATCTGCCCTCGAAGAAGAACAGGGGACTTGGTCACTTAAATCAGCTTGACCAGCCAGGCTGTTCAGTGCACGTCAGAGTTAGGTGGCGTGTTCAGAAAAACTAACTCCCTGCTTCTTCTGTTCCTGCAGATCTAGGCTGGCGCAAGTACCCAATTCTGAACGATATTAGCTGTCAAATCGGCGACACTGCTTGGTTGTGTTTAGACTGCCTGATTTACACAACAACTGGAACAAGCTAGCTGGGAGGAGCCCGGAATGCGGGTCTGCACAATGCAAGAATGGCATTGACTGGCTGGACAGGCTGAACTATAAAAAAATACTAGTCTCGTCGAAGGGTCAGTGATAGTATCAACCATCTAACAGAACGTCCGACGTCAGATGCTGGGGGTGGATGAGACTTTGTGGCTGACTTGATCAGGGCCGCTGTCTGACTTCCCCTTCGGAACCTCCTCTGTGAACAATGGTGGCGCCCGAACTCGGGAGCTACGAGGACCGTAATTATTTACTCCGTACTTCCTGAAGGATATTAGCCAGAGATCGACATGATCAGCTACCGTTGCAATCAGAACTCGGGCCAGGGTTTAGCGGGGAATCCTGGAAGCCATCCGCGGGCTTAACTATGTCCCAGCGCTACCAATCCTGCATCTGATATCTCACATTCTCTGTCTTTCCGACCACAAATCAAAAAAGTCCGAGGATGTCGAAACGCTTCAGCCTTCTCATAGAATCTGGACCCGTTGCACCATACTTTTGATACTTGTTCGCTACCAGCCCTGTATCTTGTTACGGAGAGATGCACGCAACTTATGCATGATGTCAAGAGATCAAAAGAACCTCCCACATCCGCTGCTTGACGGGTTCACCACTTTGAGGCTTCCGCCATGCAGTTACATAGCCTGTGTGTGGAAACTTGCTTGGTTTATTAGAGACAAAAGGCTTTTACTCCATGTGATGTCTTTTTCTGAACATGGTGCAAGACTCACTCCAGCGCCTCAAAGCTTATTAGAACGCCGGACTCGAGAGATGCAGTGCAGTAAGGTTGATACTGCATCTCTACATCATTTGTTTCGGGCACTGGCAATTTAAGAGTCATGAGTGAAATCTGACTTTCATAGCTTCGCATCAGCCCAGTTGCGGATCGCTTTCCGGTGATCTCCCTTGCTCCAGGCTCGATGGCCGTTTTGCCTTGCAGAGCCTTTCCATCCCTGTGGAAGGGGGGCAGGCGATGTAAGGCCTGATAGGTCATTAAAGTCCGTGCACTCCGATCATCGAGCTTTGTTTATACCATATCCCGCTGGCATGCATGCACCTACGTCTTTGTGGTCTTCCCCGGCCTAGCCACCACCGATTCGCCGGTGGGTTGGTACTGGATCTTGAAGGAGGGGGAGACAAGTGCTGAAAAGTTATTTTGGGGGAGATATGTATAAACATAACCCCCTTCACCCCTTCGGGTTCTTGCCAATTGCCATCTTTCTCAGGTCTTCTGTCTATCGTCAACTTGAGGACTAGATGGTCACCATCACTCGCCGTGAATCACTGAGAACAGTGTATCAAGCCAGTTAGCTCTTGCAACCACAGCCCATGGCTGACACGTATTCTTTCCACCCCGGCGACCTAAACGCTTCGTATAGTTGCCGGACCAGAGCTCATCCAACAACCCACTTGCCTGCATTCTCACCTGCGAAGAAACGCTCCTCGCCCTTCTACCCAGACCACTGCCCGGAGATTACACAAGACGCCAGCCCCGACCCGTTCTACCTCGAACAATCATTGGGGGAGTCTGGCACCTGGGGGCGTAGCAGACGGGCCATTCGCGATGTTCGGTTTTGCGAAGAAGCTAATCAGTATTTCATACCATCCTCTACGGATCACAACAAAAAGGAATCGACCTTTTCCAAACCAGCGCGAGGTGATGCAGTGAGAACTCGTCCCAACCACCTGAATCGTTCAACACTGTCTATCGTCGAGTTCGAACATCAACAACACGTCTTCCCACAAGTTGCAACTGCGCATTGGGAAAAATACCCGCATCATCAAACCCAGGGCTCAGTCAGCTCTGTGCAAAGCGACACAACTCCGGATTTGACTCCGAGCAGCTCCCTCTCATCAAACTACTCCTCCCCCATCTACCCGGACAGTGGACTCCAAACTTCCGAATATCCCCAAGTAAGCTCCTCGTGCAGATCTTCTGAGCGCTCTCGACCAACTTGGTCGACCCCTGGGAGTGGTTCTCGTTCGGCGTTGTCCACCCGCCCAACGACGCCAGCGCGCGATATCGGCTTCAAAGATTCAACGGAAACCCTGATCATGCCACGGGCAGACGAACAGGACCTCCAATCCCGTCGGGGAAAACCGCTTCCCTCTCTTCCTATTAACCCGCGACATGGTAGCGGGATCTCTAGCAAGCGAGGTACCAGTTCCGGCCGTCGGCCTTCGATCGAACCCTCAATGATCTCACCCCCATGCCTCATCAATCCAGTGACCTTGGAACCACATACAACGCATTTTGACCAAGCCATGTTTATCCCCGCCAATGAATGTCCCAGTCCTGTCCCTAGTCGTGGTCCGCCCTCTCCTACCGCCATCAGTAATGTTCTCATCCCTCCGACTCTCTCAACCAAGAACAGACCATCGACCTCCCCCTCGGCGGTCCGCGGTGAACAGTCAGTATGGGAATCCGATTCTGACTCCGAGTCGTTGGGCCCGAAGTCCATGTCCAAAAAGCCGATGGACACGCTCAAGAAAGTACGCAGTCGCGTACAGCTCCGTGTCGCCAAGTCTGCTCCGAAGCTCCAAAATTCCACATCCAGTCAACCAAGTGCCCCTTCGTTAGAAAGGTTTCCGACGGTGCCTGAACCGCATTTAAAGGGACCATTCGGGGAGCCCGTGAAAGCCATGATCCCGACGTCGTCAGGCCACGAAGTCTTTCGACCCTCTGCCCAACAAACCCTCCGACTCGTCGCCCCATCCACTACTTCTCTTGTCAGGCCTCGGACTCCTGGATCTCGTCAGAACAGTGGCCAGCACTGTCAGCAAAGGGGAGAGCCTCGAAATCATGACTTTGATCGATCTGCTGCAGCCGCGCTGCAGGCCAAGTCCAGACGGAAGCAACGGCCAGACTCCCCGGCGACTTTACTCTCAACCGAAAGGGAGAAAGTATGCACGTTCTGTAGGGAAGAGCGATCTGATCTGGCGATACATCACAGCCTGACACTTGGTCGACCACCCTTATACAAGAGAGTGTGGGAATCATTGCGCCTGCTGGGCTGTCATGCTGATATCACTCCTCCCAAGTCACTGCCGCGCAAGCCTATCTGATTGATTCCTCCTTTCTTTTGGTTCTGGTACAACAGCAGCCGTGGGCGTCAGGCGTTGGTGTTTCGAAGCCCCTCATTTCAGGTGGTCCACGTTGATGAGGTTGGGCGTTACACTTGTGAATTTCTTTGAAATGATGTCTTACGATATATCTATACCGACATGCCGGTTCCTCAGATGTGAGCCTATGAATGCCTGAATGCAATGCACGATGGAATATGTGAAAGGATGAGAGGGAAAGAATTTTCCATGAGTTAACGAGCAGGTGCATACTGTCGCTTGTTTGCCTGCTATTTGGTACAAAATACTACAATATCCCACGAAGGCCATACGTCCTTTGTATGAATAATGAGCAACGTATGAAGTTATCGAGTTGGTTGCCAGTGCTGAGCCATGCTCCCTCCTTTTTCCGGTCTATATATCATTGACCTCGCCATTCTCTGAATTTCTTTTCATTCTCTGTGCGCCTCATGATTGCAGCTTTGCGTTACGTTCATTCAAAATGTTTCCTACTTGTCCGCCATATGTCCTCATCTCTCCCTTCTGCATACGCATATCACCGTTTCTTGTCTCTCACTATCTCACTCTCAGCTATCTTTTGAGTTTTGTCTCCTCAGCTCCGAGTCTCATTCTATACCAAGTTCAGCGAACCAATATGATCAACCAACTTACCTCCCCTCGTGCGGTCCCTCAACAGACATAATTCAAAACAAAACAAGAGGAATTAAGAAGCGGCCTGGGGCGGAATGTCAGGATTAACCAGGCCAATATGCTGATGCACACGTATGCAGGAATGAACACAGCTCCTTTGGGGTACTTTGTGCATCGGTCCATCCCTTGATATAGGGAAGACTGGAACAGCCGCTTTCGCAGCCACTTGGTCCTCGCCATTCTATCCCTTGTTCGTAGATCCCAGATGGATTTGTTTCTCGGAATGGAGATCCAACCAAGATACGCTCGTCGTAGATCGTTGCATCTCGTCCCTTTTTTTTTGCGCCACAGGATGTGTGGATGTGGTCGAATGACCAGGTTCTCCTCAATAGATGCGATGCATATGCCTAAATAGAGCAAAGATTGAGGAAATCGAATATGCAGTAGTCTAGATCCCGGGTTTTCGAAAGCTGCTTCCCCGTGTGGCCAGTTCCTTGGTCGTCGGCATATGCGCGTGCGGTGCAATGTCTTTGGCTTTTTTGTTTTTTTTAGGATGTATTTTCATTATGTCCTGCATCGACGTGCAGGTGCAGGTACAGGTGCAGTGATTACGGTGTAAGGGATCCAGGTTGATGGAACCATGAGACTCTAGGTTTGGGCGCCCTTGTTGGTTGGTACTGTTGCATTTGGCTAGCTAGGTGTGTCTAAGCAGTAGGTGTTAATGTCCATCGTTGCTTGAGAGAGCTTTATTTGATAATCTGTCGAAGCTCTGCTGTGTCCCAGTCACTGGGAACAGTCACTGGGATCATTAGGGATCATTGTCCCCGCAAGTCATACTGTGCCCAGAGCGTTCCCTGTAGTGCGACCGATGAGATTGCATGTTTTTTTTTTTTTTCTTGCCACGAAAGCAGAAAGGATGCATCCCGTGCTCACACCCATGGATCCAGCATCCCGCTGCACAGCTCGTGAGCTCCTTGCGCTGCCGACACGGACCGGTCGCTCAGCGTCTCAGGTCTGCCAGGGACACAGGCGACCACGGACGCATCCGCCCACCTCTGCAGGGACGGGATGGTCTTGCATTTGCTAGAAAGAGGAAGAGCAGCAGTAGGGCGCCGTATAGGCAGTAGGGGAGGCACGAATGAAAACGCACTCGACCGCTTTTCTGCTGCAACGCGCAAAAAAAAGCGATCCGGCGATCGAGCTGAGAAAAAAAAAAGGAAAAGGGCATGAGAAGAAGATCTTCAGCTCTGCTCAGACAGCGCCTTCTCCTCCTCCTCCTCCTTATCCCTCGGCTCCAGCGCATCCATGTTCTCCTCCCAGTGCGCCACACGCACCCGCTCCTCCCACCGCGAGACCACCCCATCGCCCTTCTGCCGTAGCAGGATCTCTGGCTTCTCCTCCTCATCCCCCTCCGTAGCAAATGCCCCATCCACCCCCGAGAACACAGCCCGCACATCTAACTCCTTCACGGCACGGGTATATAGCCGGAGAATCTCCTCTCGTCTCGCCTTCCGTTCCGCCGCCTCGGCGTCCCCCTCCCCCTGGCCCTCCGTCGCAGATGACGCCGTCTTCCCCCGCTGCAGCTGCGCCGGCTTCTTCACGCCCCCGCGGCCCTCGTACCCGCGCACCAGACCCTCCAGGATCCCCAGCACCGTCCCCGCTCTCATCCCCAGCTGTGCGCCGACGGGGAACCCCGCATCGAAGCCGCGCTGCACCTGTGCGCCCTTGGCAGCGGAGATGCCGTCGCGGTAACCGGCGGTGACGTGCTGGCGGCGGAGGGAGGGGAGGTCGGAGGGTTCGGGGGCTTGGGTCGGTGGTGGTTGGGGATGGAGGTCTTGGTGTTGGTGGTGTTCGTGCTCGTGCTCGTGGGGAGGCGAGGAGCCGAAGATGTCGTCGAGGGAGTTGTGGGTGTTTGTTGCCATGATTGTGATTTTGTATGAATTGTGGCTTTTGTGTGGGATTATGTTGATTCTTGATTGCTCTGGTGGAAGATGGAAGGATTATGCGGCGGATTAATCATGATGTGCGGGGGAAGAAAAATTGAGCGGTTCGGGATCAGCGGGGAGAGATCGAAGGTGCTGTATAGGGTCGACAGAACGTGGTATTTATATTCTGAGAGGGAGTATATGATGCAGCTCGCTAGTATATACGGATTGAATTATTTGAATTGTCTGGTGGGTATTATTACTGCAGGTTATTCATGCAATACTGAGCAGCAATATATCCATACATCCTGCCAGAGTCCAACCATAAATCACCATGAGAATAGTAACAGATGCTCTATTATACACTTCAATATACTGACCTCTTTTTTTTTTTTTTATCTCAGAAGACTCTACAAAGCTACACATCTAGGCAGTATCGTCGAAGAGGTGGCCTGGACATAGCCTCCTTAACTGCTCTACCTTCCGCCGCGTCCACTACCTGTACTATGACTGACTGACAGCGTATGGGTAGCGAGGAGACGCATCTGGAACGGGCGGATGTCCCATCAGGGTGCATGAATATGGTGAAAGAGCTTCAAAGTGCTGTCAAAGTATGGGAAAAATCAGTAGATGCGATGCTACCTGGTTTGGTACCATATGGCCATCAGTGCGCTGTCTCCTATCTACCGTTGACCCCACATGGAAGTGAAGACGGATACTGCGAGGTTTGAGGCGGTATCAGGAGGAGCCCATGCTGCATTATGTCGAAGTTGAAGGGACTGTATCTCTCAAGAGCGATACTCTCTCTATCCTAATAATAATAATAATGGACGAGACTCTTCAAGCGCGGCGGGGTGATTTGCCCTAACAGCCAGCCCTAACCCGGAAGAACCATCGGGCCGGAGTTCTTCTCCCTGCTGTGAGGCTGAAATGAAGAAGCCTCCAAAGAGATGATGTGAGGTTTTTCCCATCAACACACGTCAGCTAGCTCAACATCTTGCGGTCAGACTAACATGACGAGTGACGGACGACTAACGAGCCATGACCCATGACTATGAGCATCAGCATTGCTGGTGTTGTCACTTTTTGCTCAGCCTCCCGCTGTCGCTGAGTCGAGCTGTTTGAGCCAAGATTTTAACTTAACCCGATGATCTGAGAGCCAGCGTTGATCACTCATCATCATCGTTGGCACTTGCAGCGGGCTGGAATGATAGAATAATCATCAATCTGTAATCACGGTTTAGCTTCTCCATACGGATGATGCAAGAAGAGGGCTAGGAAGTCTCGAAAGAGATACCCGAACACACACACACGCGCAAACTCTTGGCTGCTCCCTGAGACTCAAGGCTGGACTCCTTTCTTTCACGCGCTAATTCGCATCGACTACCGAAACAGGGATTTTGAAGGTATCCACCCCGATCCATCTCGGAGCTGCTGATAACCTTGATAGCAGGCTGTTTCGGATGAAATATCATTCCGCTAACCGTTGGTGTCTGATGTGCCACTCTCCTGCTGTTGATACGAGTGTCCAGCACTTCCGGGTAGACCTTATAGATCTCTTCATTCGCCAACCGAACATTCAGCCATCGCCACGTCGGCCTTTGGATCACAACATCATCCGGGCGGTCCATAAGGTCTCCGAACTCTGTCAGCGGAACCAATGGAATATCAGTGGGCCTGAGAAAACGAATCTGGTTGTCAATGACTCAATAATACCCAGAGGTTAGGCTCGACGGAGTCGGCTTGTTTGCTCGCCGACAGGTTCCGTCGTATTTACTTCCGGTTCCACACCCCAACTCTCGGCATTATTGCATTATTCCTGCTTGTGTTTGCTATTATTGGGACTCCCCTAGGAGGCATTATACCGCCAGAATGCATTGCATAACAGGCTCCAAACGAAGATTGTCGGGCTGTCCGAGATCTGGTACGCCTTATCCATCAGCACGCTGACTCCAGGCTTTATTTGGGTTCCCCTGTCGGACAGCAGTTCGGGATTTTTTAACTGTCACCTTCAACTGATTGTCCTTCGTTTATATTGTCTCTCTTTTCCCTTTTCTTTTCAATCTCCTCGTCCTGAATGGCGATTAAGCGCTCTCGTTTCTTTTCTTAGACCTTGTATAAATCAACCATATCCTTCTCGTTCACTATATACCTCGGTCCCATTCGTGAATTGCGTAATGGCGGAAGCCATATTGGACGGTCATGAGAAACGACATGGCCGATCCCCATCACTTGTCAGCTCCTCAACAGAAACTGGAGACGATAGCCGGAATGCTACCCTGACCGAGCTGGCTCCGGTAGTGACCCGACGCGCTTCCGTTGCCCCCGACGAAGCCCGTTATCTCACTCAGTTGGCCAGTCGTGACAATGCAGTCTCGCGAGTCAACACCTTAGCGGAAATCTCACTGGATGATCCGGCTTTGAACCCTGACAACAAAGACTTTGACCTGTACAAATGGTTGCGGAAAGTGGTACATGTCCTCAACGAGGAGGGCGTTCCTCGGAAAAAAGCCAGCATCTTCTTCCAGCACCTCCGTGTTTCGGGAACCGGGGCAGCCTTGCAGCTGCAGCAGACGGTGGCAGATCTCTTTACTGCCCCTTTTCGACCAAAGGAAACCTTCAACTTTGGAAGCAAGACCCCCAAGACCATTCTCCATAATTTTGATGGGGTGTTGCACAGTGGGGAGCTGTTAATCGTGCTGGGTCGCCCCGGCTCCGGATGCAGTACCTTTTTGAAGACTCTTTCGGGAGAGCTAAATGGCCTGCATGTCGATGAGAAAACAGTCTTGCACTACAGTGGCATCCCGCAGAAGACTATGATCAAAGAGTTCAAGGGTGAAGTCGTCTACAACCAGGAAGTCGACAAGCACTTCCCCCATCTGACAGTCGGCCAGACGTTGGAATTTGCTGCATCAGTGCGCACCCCAGCCAAACGACTGCACGGGATGTCCAGAGCCGAGTACGCCCAGCTGATGACCAAAGTGGTTATGGCCGTCTTCGGCCTCAGCCACACCTACAACACCAAGGTCGGAAACGACACTGTCCGAGGTGTGTCGGGTGGTGAGCGCAAGCGTGTCAGTATCGCAGAGATGGCCCTGGCCGGTGCTCCTCTGGCTGCCTGGGACAACTCGACTCGTGGTCTGGATTCGGCGACTGCCTTGAAGTTTGTAGAGTCCCTGCGACTCGCTGCGGACCTGGGCGGCTCTGCACACGCTGTAGCCATCTATCAAGCCAGTCAGGCTATCTATGACCTGTTCGACAAGGCCGTGGTGCTGTACGAAGGACGTCAGATTTACTTTGGCCCCGCCAGCAAGGCCAAGGCGTTCTTCGAGCGCCAAGGATGGTTCTGCCCTCCCCGCCAGACTTCTGGTGATTTCCTCACCTCGGTGACGAACCCTGTGGAACGACAAGCCCGGCCAGGCATGGAGTCAAAGGTGCCCCGTACCGCGGCCGAATTCGAGGCCTACTGGCACCAGTCCGATGAGTACAAAGCACTTCACCGTGAGATGGCCGTTTATCAAGGCGAAGTGTTCTCGCAATCCCAGGAAAAGCTCCTCGAGTTCCAGCAGCAGAAGCGCGAGGAGCAGGCTTCCCATACCCGTGCCAAGTCCCCATATCTCATCAGTATCCCCATGCAGATCAAGCTCAATACTAAACGGGCCTACCAACGGGTGTGGAATGAACGTACATCCACTATCACTACATACATCGGCAACTGTATCCTCGCCTTGATCGTTGGTTCTGTCTTCTACGGTACACCCACGGCCACTGCGGGATTCTACGCCAAGGGTGCGACATTGTTCTATGCCGTGCTGCTCAATGCCCTGACCGCAATGACCGAAATCAACAGCCTGTACTCCCAGCGACCCATCGTCGAAAAACATGCCTCCTTTGCCTTCTACCATCCCGCCACCGAAGCTATTGCAGGAGTGGTCAGTGATATACCGGTCAAATTCCTTATGGCAGTCGCGTTCAACATCATCCTGTACTTCCTCAGCAACCTTCGTCGCGAGGCGTCCCAGTTCTTCATCTACTTCCTCATCACGTTTATCATCATGTTCGTCATGAGTGCTGTCTTCCGGACCATGGCCGCGATTACCAAGACTGTATCTCAAGCTATGACACTAGCCGGTATTCTCATCCTCGCGCTGGTGGTCTATACTGGGTTTGTCGTGCCTGTTGGATATATGAAGCCGTGGTTCAAGTGGATTCATTATCTCAATCCCATCTTCTACGCTTTTGAGATTCTAGTGGCCAACGAGTTCCACGGCCGGGAATTCACTTGTTCTGAGTTTGTCCCGGCTTATCCCGACCTCACGGGCGACTCCTTCATCTGTTCCGCGCGAGGTGCTGTCGCTGGTCGTCGGACTGTCAGCGGAGATGCCTATATCCAGGCTTCCTTCAACTACAGCTACTCACATGTCTGGCGAAACTTTGGTATTCTCATGGCGTTCCTCATCGGTTTCATGACAATCTACTTTGTGGCCACCGAACTCAATTCGTCGACCACCAGTACGGCTGAGGTCCTGGTGTTCCGCCGGGGCCATGAGCCCGCCTCTCTGAAGAACGGACAGGAGCCCAGCGCGGATGAAGAAGCAGGCTCCGAAAGAACTACCGTCTCATCGGCTGGTGAGGAAAACAAGCAGGACCAGGGGATCTCGTCGATCCCCCCTCAACAGGATATCTTCACCTGGCGCGATGTGGTCTACGACATTGAAATCAAGGGCGAGCCTCGCCGACTGCTTGACCACGTTTCAGGCTGGGTGAAGCCAGGTACGTTGACGGCATTGATGGGTGTCAGTGGCGCGGGTAAGACTACACTGCTCGACGTTCTGGCACATCGAACCACGATGGGAGTCATCACCGGCGACATGTTCGTCAACGGACACACACTGGACTCGAGCTTTCAACGCAAGACGGGCTACGTTCAACAGCAAGATCTGCATCTTGAGACGGCTACGGTCCGTGAGAGTCTGCGTTTCAGCGCGATGCTGCGTCAGCCCGCCTCTGTGTCCAAGGAGGAGAAGTATGCGTATGTGGAGGAGGTTATCAAGATGCTCAACATGGAGGAGTTTGCGGAAGCCGTGGTCGGTGTTCCGGGCGAAGGTCTGAATGTCGAGCAGCGCAAGCTGCTCACCATCGGAGTGGAACTGGCGGCCAAGCCAAAGCTGTTGCTGTTCTTGGATGAACCTACCAGGTAAGCTGATTCTTGATCGATTATGGATCGAGTGCTAATTTGTGCAGTGGTCTCGATTCTCAGAGTTCTTGGGCTATCTGCAATTTCCTCCGCAAGCTGGCTGACTCAGGCCAAGCCATCCTGTGCACAATCCATCAACCCAGCGCCATTCTGTTCGAGCAATTCGATCGTTTGCTCTTTTTGGCACGTGGCGGCAAGACCGTGTACTTCGGCCCCATTGGAGAAAACTCCCGGACGCTGCTTGACTACTTCGAGTCCCACGGCGCCCCCCCTTGTGGCGACCAGGAGAACCCGGCCGAGTACATGCTTGAAGTTGTGAATGCGGGCACCAACCCGCAAGGCGAAAACTGGTTTGATTTGTGGAAGGGAAGCAAGGAGGCCGCCGAGGTGCAGGCCGAGATTGATCGTATCCACGAGGCGAAACGCGGGCAGGGGGCAGGCAGCGAAAGTGCCAACCCCGATGACCGCGAGCTCGAGGAGTTTGCCATCCCGTTCTTCCAGCAGCTCCCCATTGTCACCACCCGGGTTTTCCAGCAGTACTGGCGACTGCCCATGTACATCGTGGCCAAGATGATGCTTGGCCTGTGCGCCGGGCTGTTTATCGGTTTCTCCTTCTTCAACGCCGATAGTTCGCTGCAGGGCATGCAGAATGCGATCTTCTCGGTGTTTATGCTGTGTGCCATCTTCTCCTCGCTCGTGCAGCAGATCATCCCCCTCTTCATCACTCAGCGGGCGCTCTACGAAGTGCGCGAGCGGCCGTCCAAGACCTACTCGTGGAAGGCGTTCATGATTGCCAACATCGTCGTTGAGATCCCGTACCAGATCGTGATGGGCGTCATCGTGTTCGGCTGCTACTACTATGCGGTGGACGGGATCCAATCGTCGGACCGACAGGGCTTGATCCTGTTGTTCTGCTTGCAGTTCTTCATCTACGCCAGCACCTTCGCCGACATGGTCATCGCCGCCCTCCCGGACGCCGAAACCGCCGGCGCCATCGTGACCCTGCTGTTCTCCATGGCCCTGACATTCAACGGTGTGATGCAGACACCCGAAGCACTCCCGGGCTTCTGGATCTTCATGTACCGCGCCTCGCCGTTCACATACTGGGTCGGCGGCGTGGTCGCGACGCAGATGCACGGCCGCGCCGTCCAGTGCAACGCGGCGGAGACGGCGGTCTTCAACCCGCCGTCCGGCCAGACCTGCGAGCAGTACTTGGCCAAATACATGTCCGTGGCGCCGGGCTACCTGAACAACCCGAATGCGACGTCGTCGTGCGAGTACTGCTCGGTCTCGGTGGCGGACCAGTACCTGTCGAGCGTGAGCATCCACTGGGACGAGCGGTGGCGCAACTTCGGGATCTTCTGGGTGTATATCGTATTCGACATCGCCGCGGCGGTGCTGCTGTATTACTGCTTCCGGGTGAAGAAGTGGGATTTCTCGTTCGGCAAGGGCAAGAAGAAGGAGAGCAGCAAGAAGCAATAGATGATAGAAACACCAGACTTAAGACAATAGCCCATAGTGATATCCATATCCATATCCATAGACTAATATATCTCCCTTTCCTTTCCTTTGCCTTACATACATACATACATACATACATACACTAAATACATACAATTTACACCTTCACCTCTCCTCCCTCCCCCCTTCCCCATCATTCAACACGCCACATCCGCAGCAACAACCTTCCACCCCTTCCACCCCGAAAACGGATAACAAACCTCCCACCCGCTACGCAGCACATCCGCCGCCGCCCCCCTGCAGCCCGCATTCCCGTAGATGCACAGATCATACCGGTCCTCCCCGGGGCTCTTCCACGAGATACTCTTGACGGAGGTGGTGTTGAACTCGCCGGTGTCGACGGCCTCGCAGGACGCGCCGACGAAGCCCGAGCGGTGGAAGAGCGAGATGTCGATGTTGGAGTCGTTGGGGTCGCAGCCGGGGCCAAGGAGGCGGAGGTCCCACTGTGTGTCGGCGGCAAATGGGTGAGTTCGTTAGTATTCCGCTGTTTGCGAAGACGGAGGGCAAGGGTCATGGGATGGACGTACGTTGCGCGGTTTGAGCGCGTCGCGGGTCGGGGCTTGGATGGCGGCTACGGTGCCGAGGAGGAGGAGGAAGAGGGTGAGGAGGTGCATTTTGGCTCTGGCTTTTGATTGTGGTTGTTGTGGTTTTTAGATTTAGGGGGAGTGGTTCGAAGGATGGGAGGGAGGGGTTGAGAGTGGAAGAAGGAGAAGAAGTGCGACTGGTGGAATGGGCTCAGGCCCAGACGATGAGCGTATTAATACTGCTGCTTAAGACAGAGGATCGAAAGTGACGATGGCTGCAGACTGCGGAGTGACAAGATGGAGAGACGACAGGTGCAGAAAGGAAGTCTTGCAGCTGATCAGGAACATGGCGAATGACAGATCACCTTTCAGGGGTCATGGATCATGGATGTTGCAGCTTGGGAGCAGTAGCGCGGTGGAGAACTATTGGTGCGACGCTGTTTCATCTTTCGCCCAAAATTGAGGCTGGAGGGCAGAATACGAGCGCCTGCAGAAGTGCAAAAGGGATTTCATAGCCCTGTAAATTCTATATGGAAAGCTATTGGTGTCTAGTGGTGTCTTCTATCGGTTCCCGTTGCTTAATCTCCAGGCCCTCAGTGGCAGATTCTGGAGCTTCAGGACCGCCGGCCTGATAAACATGACGAAGGTGACGGTTCCAAGGAGCACGCAGAGGGCGTTGGTGATGTAGTAGCCGTCGCGGCTGGTCTCGCAAACGCCACCGCCATTCAGACAGCGGTTCTTGTCGGGCTCCAAGGCGCACGAGAACGCAGACGTGACCAAGTCACCCTTGAGCTTCTCGGCTGCAGGCGCCACGGCGGGAGGGATACAAGTAGCCACGGTGAAGAAGTCGACGAATTTCAGGATAAAATAGCGCGGGAATGTGCCGCCCAGGTTGGAGACGCTGAAAGAGGTTAGTATCCTGGGAGCCATCACAGGAGAAAAGAAAGAGAGGGAGAGAGAAAAAAAAAAAAAAAAAACTTACGTAGCAAGCATGGTCATGTAGGTGCCGCCAATGGCAGGATCCGCAATGCGCGCATGGAACGCAGACACGGCAACAAACATGACCGTGTTCATAAACGTCGAAAACACATGCTCCCCAATCACCACCAGGATGTACCAGAATGGAACGGCGTCGCCAGCGGGGTAGACCATGACGGCTGCCTGAGCTAGTACCGCCGCGGCCAGTCGTCCGATAAAAGCCCAGCACCACAGTCGCATGGGGGTATACTCCGTCGACCACTTCCCAGCGTAGTATCCCAGGCCGATCTCGAACGGGAAATCGATCAGAACGACCAGGGCCATGTTGTCCGTGCCAAATCCCTTGTCCAGCAGCTTCAAGCTGGTGACCGCGTCATTGGCCTGGAACCCAATCTTGGCGATGAGATGGATCACAATGATCGTCTGGATGTTCTTGAGC
This sequence comes from Aspergillus clavatus NRRL 1, assembly GCF_000002715.2. Lineage (NCBI taxonomy): Eukaryota > Fungi > Ascomycota > Eurotiomycetes > Eurotiales > Aspergillaceae > Aspergillus > Aspergillus clavatus. The sequence goes on along the minus strand of NW_001517097.1, from coordinate 577,215 downwards.
TTCAGGATATTCCACATGCTCCGGTACACGTCCATAATACTGTCCCGTTCCCTCGTCTTGTCTTCCTTCTTCAGGAGAGCGAGACAGACAGTCACGAACAGGTAGGCCCAGCCCCAGAAGGTCAGGTACGTGCCCAACGACAGGAGACCGTTCTCCCCAGGAATTGCCCGGAACCAGCGATTCGCAAAGTCCTTGGAGTTGAACGCCAGAAACACCGTGTAGGACAGAAAGTGTCCCGCCGTCAATCCGACAGTCTGAGCCGTCGAGGCATAGGAGATGTTGGGCGGCGACATCAACGTGATGGCCCAGCCATCCACCGCAATATCCTGTGTGGCACAGAAGAACACCAGCAGGAACCACCAGCAGGTGAAGCTCCAGACACCCGCACCGCCATTGGCGCCAGCTTGGACCATCATATCCTCGATCTGGGTGCCCAGGTAGATCATCGCCAGGCCCGCAATGACCTGCACGGGAGTGATCCAGCTCTTCCGTCGACCGAACCTCCGGCTCCAGACCGCGTCGACGATGGGACTCCACAGCAGCTTCAACGAATACGGATAGGACGCCAGCGAGAAAACACCGATCTGGCCGTAGGACAGGTAGGGTTTGAGCAGGAACGGGACGGACCCCGTGGCCAACCCCATCGGTACACCCTGCAGAAAATACAACACACACAGCAGCAAAAAGTTCCGCCGATCGGAGGCCGGCAGGTTGGCGAAGCTTGTATTCACCATGGCCGGCGTCTGCGGGGTGATCGGCGGGTCATCATTCAGAGAGAAGCTCTGTCGGGACATCAACCGGGAGGCCCGGGAGGCGGAGGACTCGAGGGAGGTGTCCCTCTTGCGCATTTCGATGTTGGAGTGCATCTCGCCGCCAGCATTGCCGTTCTGCTTGCCGGTTGCCACAGTCAAGCTCGGTTTGGAGCGACGTCTGGAGACTGTGCGGCCCTTGGTCTTCATCTGTATACGACGTCGTCCGCGAGGGTCGTCAAGAAGTCGCGTGTCTGGCGTGTTGTCTGCGCTGTTGGAGTCGGAGTCGTGGTCGAGGTTGGAAGGGGGAGAGAAGGAGATTTGCTGGGGATGAGGTCTATCGCGATCGCTTTCAACTCTGCTATTGCATGCTAGATGCTCAAGTTCAACCTCGCCGGGAGTGTGCGTGGGTAAAGGAAGGTGTTGGTCGCGGTGATGCAAGGTAGAAGAAAGGGAGGAGGAAGGATGGAAAGGACTGGAATGAGAGGCAGGACGATGACTGGGAGAATCCTGCATCCATCTACTCAGGGTCTCTCATGTGGCGACAGCAGAGTGGAGGAAAAAGAATACTAATAATAAGAAGACGGTATTATTATTAGCACTACTCGGTAGGTAGTTTTTTCTCAGGGTCCTGAGTCCTGAGTCCTGAAGCTTGAGAGTGGATTAGGCAAGCTGGCCTTAAGGGGAGAGAGGGAGAGCTAGTTAGAGAATGACTGGAAAGAGTTTGGGGCGAAGCTTATCTTATTAGCACTTAGCAGTGGGTTAACTGGTCGACTAACGACTTGGACGGGGATAGTTGCAAGTCTTCTCGATCTATTTAACTCGATTTATTATTCAAAATACACCCCGATTCTGGAGCTTTCTTCTCTGTCTTCTCGAGTCTCTCGTGTCACTTCAAACACCTCAAGCCCAACTCCCCACGTGACTCCGCAGTTCTCTCGTCTCACGCGCGCAATAAACAAAGATTCCTCCTGCGCAACAGCCTCCAAGCGTTGCACTCACAATGGATTCCCCAGACAGCCACCAGGTGGAAGAGCAACTCGACTCGGAGATATCCTCCATCCGCCGAGAACGTGAGTCCTCATACAGCTACTCGCATTGCGACAACACAACCCGGCTAACCAACAGCACAGTCCGCAACCTCCAACGCCGCCGTCGCCTCCTAACATCCAGCCTCCTCTCCTCAGAGAACCTCCACAAACGCCTCAAAGCCCACCAAGCAGCCTCCACACCGACCCCGCTCTCCTCCCTGACCGAAGACGTCTCCCCCCTGGTGCAAGCCGCGACCAAGCACACACAATCCAACCACCACCGCGTCGCCTTCTCCACCACCACCTTCCCCTTCAAAGACCCCTCCCCGCACGCCGACCAGCCCAACCTCCTCGGCGTGCGCATCGACATCTGCCGCCGCGACGGCCGCTTCGCGAAACCGTACTACATCCTCCTGCGCCGCCTACCGGGCGCGGAAAAGCGGCTGCGCGTGCACCGGCACACGATCCCCGCGTTCATCGCGCTCGAGAAGCTGGAGCGCGTCTACCTCCCTGTGCCAAGCTCAGATGTCGACGAAGTCGGCGGCGGCGGCGACGCGGAAGCGGAAGCGGAGACAGCGTTGAAGCCGTGGAAGCGCCGGGCGGGGAAGCAGGATCTGCGGGGTCTGGTGCGCGAGGTGCGCCGCCAGTTGGTTGCGTGGCATTTGAGGCTGGATGCGGTGGAGATGTTGAAGGAGGATCTGGGGGGTGTGGATGGGCTGGATGGTGGTGGTGGTGGTGGTGATCGGCTGGAGCCGAACGATCTGGGCATTGTGTCGATGGCGCCTACGGCGCGGGAGGCGACGTATGTTCGGTTGGAGTGGGACGATGGGCGGGTTGGGCGGTTCAAGCTGTCCAGCTCGGGGATTGTAGAGCGTGCTGTGGTTATTGGTGATGGTGGGCGGGATAGGAAACTGGAGGGCGTGTTTACGGGTGGGAATGGGAGAGTGGAAACGCTGCTTGAAAGGCTACGGGGGCATGTCCTGTCCGAACCATGATGCGTGCATGCATGAGACAATACTCGGTGCTTTGTAGCGAGTGAGCTACTGAAGTTCATTTCGCACTACTGAAACAAGGATATATCACATAACAACAACAACAAAGATCTATTAATGCGCTCTACGAAGCTAACATATCTATTAAGGGTATAACAACCCCTGTCATGTCCAAAAAAATTATACACAAGGTCCACAATGCCGCCAGCTGTATGTAAAATGCCCGCCTGTCCAAGAATGAGAAGAGAAGTCTGGGGTAAAACCAAGAAGAAAAAAAGACATCAACATAATTACAAGAAAATATGGATCGACCATGGCGGGAGAGGGATATAAAACACATTATCTCCGCCATGGCAATGGATCAAGGAGGGGGGGGGGCGGCTGCAATGTATGTGCAAGGGAATATTCGGGGATAAGAAAGGGTATCACTGTGAGACGTCACGTCATAAATCAATGCACCAGTCCACTTTCCTTCGGATGCGTCTGTTCGTCGCCGCCTATACTGGCGGTGGTCTCTGAGACGCAGATGGCAGAATCCCGCGTCTCGTAAGTCGGATTGGAAAAGGACAGTGGAGGCAAGGGGCCGTAAGGCTGTCCGTGCTGGAGTTCGAGTTTTGTGCGCAGAACCGCTTCCTCCAGGTTCCAGCGACGCCGCAATTTGGCCTTCTTTGCGTCGAGGGTATGCAGTGCCAGCGACTCCTCCTGCTGATGCTGTCTTTGGAGCTCGGCAAATTCAAGCGCATGCTTGTCAATCAACGCGTCAAGCTCCCTTTCCATGCGCGCGACGGCTACTTGGAGTCTGAGCTCCTGTCGGTCCCGCAGGACCTTGATTTTGGCCGTGTGAAGCCGGTCCATGCCTTCGTGGTCATGATATTCCTGCACGAGCTGGGCCTTTTGCTGACTGGTATATGTGCGCGCAGGGGGGGTTCTGTCGGTGTCAGATACCGACTCGGAGTCGGATGTTGGTGGAGGATGGGCATTGCTGAAGTAGCCCTCCATGTATTTGATTCGTGTGCGGGAATTTTGCTTCTCTTTTTCGAACTCGCGCAGTTGGTCGATCTCCACGGCAAGCTGTCGTTCCTCCATGCGCGCCGCATCTGCTGCGTTCTGTTGGTTTCATTAGCTTACTTGCTCCTCCCTCATTTAGACAATCGTGGAGCCTGACCTTCTCCCGTTTCTGCTCCTCCGCGGCCTTGTTCTCCGATAGTCTGTCAACAACAAGAGCTTGTTGCTTGCGGCGGAGTCGGATCAAAAATGCGTCTTGAAATGCAAGGTGGCGGTCTCTCTCTAACGTGTGGGAATCACGTAACTGGGCCAACTCCGTATTTTCCAGACTCCTGTCGAGCGATTCCTTGTGGTAAAAGGGTATTTCGAGCTTCAGAGCTTCTTCTTCCTCGGCCGCGCTAGAATTAAGTGACTCGCTCGGTTGGGCCTCCACATATACCCTCTCCACCCCTCCTTCATCCTTCGCGACAATGATCTCAGCCGCGGGTGGCAGCAGAACTGTAGACGGCGTCCTCCTCTTTCTGAAGTGGATCTTTCCGATAGCGGATTTCAGGCTTGATCTCCGTTTCTCCTTCTTGTCGGACGACGAGATGCTCAACAACGAGCTCCGGTGGCTGGATGGACGCGCGAAGATCCCATTCAGACTGTGAGCCACTATTCCTTCACTCGAGCTGTACGACGTGGGACGCGTGGAGAGCGAGGCGATGGACCGGGTACTCCCGCATTTGGGGGTATCGGAGGATACAGTGAGTTCCGACAGCGACGAAGCGACCTGGTCGAGTGCAGGAGTGTCGTGGGGTGGTGCGACCTCACATATCGAGTTGCGGTCGGTCGATGAGCCAGACGATAGGACAGGCGAAGAAAGATCGATCATTCCCGAAGCGATCGATGCGGCCAGCGATGCGGTCACTTCGATTTCCGGCACTTTCAATCCCAGCTCATGCGCTTCATCGGCCAGCTGTTGATCCCGAGAGGTCTCTGAATCCTCTGTTGGAAGAAGAAGAACCTCATTGCGGTATTGGTCTTCGTCGAGACCGACCGACTTTATCGGCTCCATGGTGCGGCCACTGTTGTTCTCTGGTACATATGGGGGTGAAAAAAAGAACCCCCACAGGAACCGACCCGTGAAATCTCCTTTCCCTTCCACACTATTTTTTCTCCCTTGTACTCCTGTCCGAGGTCAAGGGCGCACGGGGTAAGATAGTAACACACTCGTCCACAGTACCAGAAGCACGGTGGACGAGATAGGAGCGCTCAAGAGCAACATCCGACTTGCGGGGTGGGTTTCACACGGGAACAAGCAAGAACAGGACTTATAGTCTACAGGAGGGAACCAAAGCCAAAGGAAGGACGGGAAAAAGGCACTAAAATCTATCAGGCTGGCCGTGATGGAGACAAATCGACACCGACTCCGACCGGAGCGAAACACAATAGGATGACCTGATTTATTATCCGGGGGCCCCTCAGACTCTCAGGCTCTCAGGCTCTCAGGCTCTCAGGCTCTCAGGCTTGTATCTGGCGACCCACGACTGAGAAGAGAGTCAGCGACCCGCCTGACTGAAGGACGCGCCATGTTGATTACAGCACGGATACACCATGGATACACCACGGCACAGGCACATCAGCTGTTGTCTGCCCAGGGTCAACCAGTATGCTGGTAATCTTAATACGCCCGTTATTCCTCGACCTCTGTTATGGACTTATGGTTTCTCGGCCTGACATCTGAGGTGTACTCCGTAGACACTACCTGATTGGGCATTTAGGGTTTAGGGCCCGTTGTTTTACTGTTTCAGCCACGCTGCTTCACCATAGCTTGGGATCAGACAACGCGGCTTCAGAATAGTTCAATGGCCCACTCTCCTGGTGAATTAGAATAGTCGAACTTGAAACCAGACAGTCGTCTTCCATCGCCGTCGTTCCAGATGATCAAGGTAGCAATAGTCAAACCCTATGATTGGACTCCATCACTTGAAGAGGATTTCCAGGGGGAAATAAAAGGATTTTTCTCGAAGGATCGTGGGCCAACTCGCCTGTCTGCATTCTGCAGCCATCTTCGCATCGCCTACTCCGTATTGCCTGAGCCTGAGCCCAACCCGCAAATTTTCCGACGTCTTTGGCTTAAACCCAAGTGCCGGAACTTATCACTCGCAGATTTCAGGGGGAGGCAAATGACACTGTGGATCATATCTACCACGTGGTGAAAACCACTCTTCACTAGCGCAATAACATGGCAACTGCCATGGCGTAGGCCTTGTCCTTTGCGTCGCCTTGAATGGTTTCTGGTGGAGCTTTTTTATCCCAGGCGTGGTTGCATCCTTGCATCCTCTGAGATACGACTTGGCGGTCAGGCAACATCTCTATCTGTGCTGCCAGCTTCTCTGCTTCGACTGCAAGGTTGTCGCCTGCTGCTGTCACAATAAGGACGCGGTTGGGGAAGCGGTCGGCGTGCGCAAAGCAAGGGGAGATGCGGGGATCTCTGGCATCCAAGGGGGAAGGAATGTAGCACTTATTGAAAAACCGAGTCACGAGCGTTGGCAGGGGTTTTCCTGCAGGATCCGGTGGGCTTTTGGACCCCGGGTCTGTGTACAAGTCGAGCGGCGGGTAGAACGCGAGGACGGAGCGGAACGTTTCTCTAGGAAATGATGCACAGGAAGCCGCGAGAGCGAGATTGCCTCCAGCGCTGAACCCCGAGACCGCCACTCGGGATAGGTCGAATTTGTCCGGCTGCTGGAGCACCCAGTTCACCGCATCTTCTACATCGTGGAGCGCCGCCGGGAACGGATGCTCTGGGGCCAGACGATATTGAACATCCAACACCGTGTAGCCTGTTTCGCGACTAATCTGTCGGCAGAACTCATCGTCGCTCCCATGGAGCGGTATTAGGAACCCGCTGCCGTGGAAATTGACCAAGACGGGGGCTGGAGATGATACTGCAGTTCCTGGTGGTTGATAGACATGTGTTTTGATAGATCTGCCCGCTTCTCTCGACTTTATCTGAAGGAGACCATCCGGGGTCGCAGGAATGCGCTTTCCACGAGTCGCGATTGCTCGAATCAACACGGCCAATATCTTCCGATAGACGTAAATCAAGGAAGACATAACTTCAACTGTGTGTTAAGATGGATAAGTAGTGGATCATAGCTAGCTTCGCGAAGAGAGTGACCAGAAGGTTTGATGGATGCGAGGAGTGTCAACTAGTTGTTGATTGTTGATGGGAACAGCACCATGGAGAGCGAGTTCGCGCTCATCTAATGTTTAAATAGTCTGATGTTGCAGTGCAATTACCCTCATTACTGAGTCCCTGACCAACCTCCACTAGGACAAGGGAGTCTCTGAGGCTACAGCATTGCCTATTGAACTTGAATAGCTACGCATAGCCCAGTATTCGAAGCTTCACTGGACATCTACATGGATTCTCTCTTCCTGATTACTATGGTGTTTGGTGTAGCACAGCTTCGAATTAGATCACTATTGCCTGTGTTATCATGGGTTGTGGAAATAGGGCTGAATTTAGCGCCAAGACCAGAGTATCCCCATTGGAGATATAAGCACACGCCCTAAGCTTGACACTGCAACGCACCTTGACTACATGGAAATGGCGACACTTCCATCACTTCGACTGTTTTGCTTGATCACGCCTTTGTCCACAACGTCGTTCTATCTCTGTTGATCACTGGTCTACAAGAGTTTCAAACATTTAGGAAACTTAATATCTGACTGGACTTTTGATGAATGGTCGTCGTATGAACTCACAATCAACCCTTACCCTCGATCATCATCCCTTGGGATCAGTGAACTAGAAGAATCATACTTGCACAATGACTTTCCATAACCATGCCGGCGATACTAGGTTTACAGTCTTTATCCGCCTTCCATTTCCCAGAGGCGACTTTGTAGATCCGCCCCCTGCAAGTGGCCATGCGGATTAAACTTCCTCTTATTCCATTTACTAACAGCTACAGGTTGAGTGGAACGCCGCCAAGGACCAAGCCCTCTGGGATATCCTTTCCCGTCCTTCGAAAGGAGACGATATAGACTGTATGTACTGTCTAAAGTCTTCTTCAAATCTAACGTGATACTGACTCTCTTGCAGGGAAGGCACTGTATGTTTCCAGGGCGACTCACAAAGACACAAAATCAACATGCTTACGACTTGACCGCTTCAGCGCAGATAGCTTCGATGTGACCTTGCAGTTCCTTCTGCAGCAAGCAGCCTGGCTATATGACCGGCAACTGTCGCAAGTTCGCGCCCAAATGCGTAGAGTGGTGCCTCACTCGAACTCGCCATCTCCAGCTCCCGGTTCAATGACTGGGAGCACAGCTCTTGGTGGACAACCTATCAAAGGCATCCCTGGCGCTGGTATTCTATTTCCTCTTGTTGAGTATGTTCAAAGCTTTCAAGCTAAGTTGTCTCAAAGGCCCGCGTGCTCCATCCCGCCTTACGTCGCAACAGAAAGATGCATTGCCCCAGCGAAGTAAGTCGTCTCTGCCCTCTATGATTGGGGCTAAATTCCAAATCTGTTACTAACTTGACAAGTGGAAGTCCCTGGACCCCGCCGTACGAGCTCTACAACAACTATCAACCAGATAAGAAGTCAAGAAAAGCCACCCCAGCCCGAGACGGTGGCTGCTGAGACTGGAGACGCGAAACGAAATGGCCACGGCCGACAGCCTTCTATCAACAAGAGCAGACAGGCTCTGCCGCCTCCGCTTCATAGATCCCCGACGCTCGAGGAAGAAGATCCTTCCTCTGGTTCATCAGAAGAGTCTGATTCGGACGAGGATATCATGATGAGCAGAACGGGACCTAGGTTCAAGCGCTTCAGCAAGTTCTCCACCCATCGACCTGGCTTGAGAGATGACGAAGATGACGAAGACGAATCCCCTGCTTTTCTGCCCTTAACTCGAGAGCCTGCCGCGATTCTACGTGACTCCTCCCGGCAGGATCTCAATGCAACGCTTCGGTTAGAAGCCGAGCAGGCTGCGCAACGAAGACGCCCCATACAGCAGGAACCCATGATACGAAGGTCAATTACAACTGAATCTTCGACGAGCTCTGTCAGTTCGGGGGCACTTGTCCCTCTCCGACAAGTAGACGACCGCTGGAGTTCCCATCCGCCGAGTGGGACATTCAGTCCCCGGCGAACAGCACAATTGGCGCGGTCAAGCCCACGGCAGTCGGTTGCGTCTGGAAACGACGCGAGCGATACGCCTAGCATGGGCAGCAGCTACGGCGATTTAGACGGTAAGGAGATTGTCCGTCAGAATGCACATCCAGATGACTAATGTCATGTGCGAGCAGATGCTAGTGTGACGCAATCGGCGCTCGAAGAAGCTCTGCTCAGTAACATGCAACACGGTGGCATGGCGAGTCGGATGAGTACTATCAGCCAGGCGCTACGTAGCAAGTATCTATGAGAATGGCTGGATCGGACTGGTGGGGCTACTTCCTGCACGCTGCGATGTGATGCTGGTCTTGACATTTCAATACCGAAGACTATGATTCTCTCAGTCACATCTGATCTGCTGTCGCACCATGTAATTATCACGTGAATACTCAGTTGCTTTTGACGTCAGCCCCCTATCAAAGGCGGTGAACAATATCCAACAAACCCCGAAGCCTCGGCGAAAGCAGCAGAGAGGCCGATGAAGTATCTCGATCGCTGTTTTGAACATCGGCATTACTCCAAGTAAGTTCCATCATGAGCATCTATCCCTATCCCTGTATCTAATCGTTGTCCTGTAAGGACGCCCGCCAATTCGGTTTTTTTGTTGTGTTGAGGAGGGCTTTCCCACCAGGTACTTCTCGCTCTTATCGGTTGACGTCGGTTCAATGGAGGAGGGGCTGCAACTCCGTACGGAATGGGCTAACTGATTTCCTCGGTGGTTGAGAAGCAGATCCCAACAGCAGTGGTTAATAATATAATACGATATTGCTTCTAGGTTCCTGCTGGCGATATTTCCTGTCCATCTTTAGATCACTCGACTGTACAACATATCTATTTGCTCGTCCTCTTGGTTTCCGAGTCATCGCATATTGGTCGAGTACAAGTCGATCCTCAAGCGATTGGAATACCTTCAAAAAAGAAAACCCCCCTACCCACACCTACTGCCAGGTGCCTCCGCGCTATTCACAATGGCAGCGGCAACGACAGAGGAGATGACGCCTGCGCAGCAAGAGTCGGTCTATTTCAGCAACTACCCTCCACCCAAGAACCTACCAAAACACGAAGCCCTCGCGAGGGCCTTTATTGAATATCATACCGAAGCGAACAGACGGGTTGTCCTTGTGACATCCGGCGGCACAACGGTGCCTCTGGAAAACCAGACCGTGCGATTCATCGATAACTTCTCCGCCGGAACGAGAGGTGCGACGTCCGCCGAGTATTTCCTCCAGGAAGGATACGCCGTGATCTTCCTGCATCGGCAATACAGTCTTCTGCCGTATTCGCGACACTACAGCCACTCGACCAACTGTTTCTTGGATTTTATGGATGAGGCGGAATCGCCGGACACCGACCATGGCCGCATCGTGGTGCGCAGTGAGTATCAGGACGAGATGCGGGATGTGTTGCGGAAATATCGCTATGCCAAACGAAATAACCTGCTGCTGCTCCTGCCTTTCACCACGGTCTCCGAGTACTTGTTCGAATTGCGGATGCTGGCACAGTTGATGAAACCCCTGGGCCCCAATGCGCTGTTTTACCTTGCCGCTGCGGTCAGCGATTTCTTCATCCCCCGCGAGCGGATGGCCGAGCATAAAATCCAGTCATCCGAGCTCCCCGCTTCCCTGGATAGCTCCCATGCAGTCGCGGGATCGGATATCTACACCGGCGGAATCGAGGCCCAACCACCCACCCACAGTAAGAAACTCGTGATCGATCTGGACCCTGTCCCCAAGTTCCTGCACCAGCTGGTCGATGGCTGGGCGCCTGACGGAAGCATGATTGTCTCGTTCAAGCTGGAGACGGATCCCAATCTGTTGGTCTACAAGGCTCAGACGGCGCTGAAGCGGTATGCGCACCACCTGGTGATCGGCAATCTCCTCTCGACACGAAAGTGGGAGGTTGTCTTTGTGACCCCGGAGCCTCCCTATGAGCGTTGGATCCGGGTGCCCAAGTCGAGGCGTAGCAAGAGTATTTCCGGAGCGGAAGATCAGGTGGGATTGGCGGAGGCAAAGAAGCAACTCAACGATGACTCGACGAACCGTTCCCGTGGGGAAACCCGAGGGGAAGATGTACAGGGGCAAGGAAGCAGTAGCCCCGAGGACGGAGTGGAGATCGAGAGTCTGATCATTCCCGAGTTGGTGAAGCTGCACTCGAACATGATCGCCAAACACCAAACCAAGCAAGCAGTGATTCAGTAGCATGTAGAACCAACGCGACAAGAATCAAGCATATTCCTATTCTGCAATTCATCCGTTCATACTCATAGATCCCCTCGTTTCTCTCTAATAACAATCAGTATTTTCTTGTGCAATGCTTGGCGTGGTGGCCTGTGTTGACAGTCTTCCCACAGACACTCTGTTATGATTATTGAGGCAGAGAACCCACCCAGAGACACACAGCTCTCCAGACGCGCGTACTCTATAAGATCCTCTCTCGGTCTCTGTCGGTGGGCCAGATCGTCCTCACTTACGTCGCTGAAATTCAATTCGGTCCAGTTGCTTTCTGGAAATCGAGCCCCCCAGAGCAGGCTGTCATGCCGCCGCTTATCCCTGTGTCGATCTCCCCAATTCCACACCCTGCTTCTTTCCTCTCTCTCCCTTCCTCTACTTCCTCCTCCGCGCCTCCCACGACTTTCTCCAGCTTCAAACCCATCACTTCTGTGGACAATAATATGCAATTGTGACAAGGAATATCTAAGAATCCCTCTAAGAACCTAACGACGATGCCCAACAGCGTTGCAGTCAAGCTGGAGGATCCATTTTAACCGCGCTGTTTCGCCCCTCCCCGCCCTCCCCATCCTCTCCGCCGCATCGACGCTCCTTACAACTACGTCCAGCTTCTACTTCGCTCGCGAGGATGATTATTCCCCTTCGTTATCGTCGACGTATCACCGTTATCCTCGCGCTGCTCGGATTATTTCTCCTATACCATTTCGTCTCGATCCGACCGGACCTGCAACGACCGCTCTCCGCCATCCGCAGCAATGGGCGCCAGCAGCAATCACAAAATCCGGAGTGTCCGTCGCTTCCTGGGATCGAAGACGTCCTGGTGGTAATGAAAACCGGCGTGACCGAAGCCCTCGACAAAGTCCCCGTGCACTTCGAGACCACTCTGCGCTGCGTCCCCAACTACGTGATCTTCTCTGACTTCGAGGAGGACATTGCGGGCGTGCGCGTGCACGACGCCCTGCGCAATATGGACAGTGAGGTGAAGCGCACGGTGCCAGACTTCGATCTCTACAATCGGCTGCAGAAGCTCGGACGGCCCGGCCTGGAAACGCAGGATTTCGCCGACGAGGCCAACTCCGCCATCGGGAAGCCCAACAACCGGGGCTGGAAGCTGGACAAGTGGAAGTTCCTACCCATGATCCAGGAGACGTTGCGCTACAAGCCCGACGCCAAATGGTACGTCTTCATGGAGGCGGATACGTACTACTCCTGGCCCACACTGCTTGAGTGGCTGGCGCATTACGACCCGTCCAAAGCGCTCTACATCGGCACCGAGACCCAGATTGCGGACGTCATTTTCGCCCACGGCGGCTCCGGCTTTGTCCTCTCCCAGCCCGCGCTCCAGCTCGCCGCCGACGAGTACGCCGGCCGCACCGTCGAGCTGGACATGTTTACCGACGGCCACTGGGCGGGCGACTGCGTCCTCGGCAAGGTCCTGCTGGACGCCGGCGTCCCGCTCACATTTTCGTGGCCCATTCTGCAGAACTCCAACGTTGGCGAACTTGACCCCTTCACCAAAGGCTTCTACCGGCAGCCCTGGTGTTTCCCTGCTGTCGCGTTACACCACCTTTTACCGCAGGACATCCGGAACCTGTGGCAATTTGAACAGCGCCGATGGAAGGTGAGATCCCTTTCCCCCTCCCTTATCAACCCTTTCCAGCACACAAAACAAAAACGCCTTGGAACAGAGGGAAAGGAAAGGAAAAGAAAAAAGGGAAAAGAAAAGCTAACAGCAATCCCACCTGTCCAGTCCCGCAAACGCCTCCTCCTCCACTCCGACATCTTCAAAGAACTCATCTACCCCGAACTCTCCAATGTCCGCGACGGCTGGGACAACCTCGCCAGCGACGAACAACCCTCCGCCACCTCCTTCCACGAATGCCAATCCCTCTGCCTCAACGACCTGTCCTGCACCCAGTTCGCCCTCCGCGACGGCGCTTGCTTCACCGGCAAGTCTCCCCGGCTCGGCGTGCGACGGCCCCAGGTGCGGTCCGGCTGGGTCATGAAGCGGGTCGAGCGGATGTTGGCCGGGGCGCCGTCGTGTCCGAAGCCCGATTTTGGCGTTTGATTTCCCGGGATCCGAAAGCGAAAAGTAATCATAATAATACCATATTTATTATACCTGTCATCTTAGAACGGGTCGTGAGGGATGACACATCGCCGGGGTTTCCGGTCTGCATGTCATGTATTTTTAGATGCTGATGTCGGTTTTGCTCTGCGGTTGCTGCTGTCCCTTGGCTATTATTCATGGACAGAGCTGCGGGATATACATTGGGTGGGCGTTTTATGGGTTTGTGCATTGGGCATCAGAAGAGGTTTACAATATACAAACTTCGATCATCACACTGGAAGATTTCAGTCCAAACTTGTTTCCATTGGCATAGATGCCGCACTACCCTATTTGAACTGAACATTCAGGCCCATCCTTTGCAGTGAATCGAGGCCGGCCATGAACAAAATTCAGCCCGTCAATGGAGGACTGGCAGGATCCTCAAGGCACTGGTCGATCCGCATGATCGTGGCATTCCTCGCCTTGACAAATCGGATCACCTCGGGAAAATACTGCACCGTGCTCGGACTGAGGTAGTGCATCACAGCGAGATTGCCCCCTTGTCTCACATCGCGATAAAAGGCCTCGAGCTGTTTTTCCGGCGTCTCGGTACCGGCCCACAGCCAGTCTTCGATGTCCACACTCCAGTTGACAATCTGGGGATCCGTGATATGTGCCGCCAGTCGTTGACGTAGCCTTGCACCAACCGTCCCAAACGGTGGCCGAAAATAGCGAGCTGCACTGGGTTAGTTGGGTGTGTCCGAATGAGTACAAACCATGAAGCCACGTACACTCGACTCCGAGCAAACCCTGGAACGTCTGTATGTTCTTGATGATCTCATTGTCGATGTCTTCGATGGTCTCAAGGCCCTCCATTCTTTCACATTATCAGTATCGTTCAAGTACTCCCATAGCAAAGAAAACATACTTGCGATGAGTGTCCGAATGAAGGGCAATCTGATGTCCTCTTCTCAACATCTCCCGGTAGACTTGAGTGAAATTGGTATCCTCGCTCCTCAGTCCCGCTCCAACAACGAAAAAGGTCACTAGAATCCCCTCCTTTTCCAAGATGTCCATGACCTGTTGGGCAAACTGCGGCAGCCCATCATCTATACCGAACGCAAAGGAGTTGGGCCTCGTGCATCTAAGTACCATGCTCCCGCTTTCCAACTTGTCTGGTAAGCGAAGTCTCATGGGGAGCTCTGAAACGATCTCCACTTTGTGCAGTGTCAGCGTCTCCCCAGTGTAGAATCCGTTAAATGATACGGAGAGGACGTTCGACAGGTCAATGTGGAAATGCGCCAGGGGCACGAATATATGATGGCCCAGCGCGTACCGGGCCGCCTCGACTGAGTCCCACGTCTCCGGGTACGGCTTGCGGCGCGCGTCACACTCCCTGTTATTCTGATTCAGAGAGATGCTGAACTTGTTCGTTCCAGAGAACTCCACATGCAGGTACTGGTCTTGGTATGGAAGCAGACTGAAGCACCCTTCCGATGCTAGCTGTGTGTGATAGTTGTGGTCCGGGTCCGACGGGAAGAAACGCACATAGCTCCCGCCATACTTCACGGGAAGATCTTCGCCTGGTCCGTGCCAGAACCCGAGATTATTGCGGTATGTGTCGTGGAAAGTGTCGATCATGACGGTTGGATGGAAGTCCATGCCATTGGGGATCGAGATATTCGTGCAATTTGGAGTGGTGCCGGCTGATGGTGGCGTGGAGTGCTGGTGAAACGGAAGTATAGGGATATAGGTGCCATTCTGGGTGGTCCTGTTGGATGGAAATGCGACGACGAGGCAGAGAAATGAGAGTATACCCACGAGCCGGGTCCACCTAAGGCGATACACTGCCACGATCGCTGCCATGGTATATTGAACACTTAGGTGTCGGAAGTGATACACAAGCGGATCTATAATAAGGTAAGAATGCAAATGAGGATCTGAGGGATGTTATACAGTTCAGAGGGGAATACTACTGAACTTGATGAATCTGATGATATACAACGAAAGACTGACAGAGCTCGGAGCAGCGTGCATCTCTGCTAAAGGGAGGGGGGGAGTGACAGGAAGTCGGTTGTACGTGGGAGGAAGCGAAGCGATGACTCCCAAGTGGAAGGCGCATCCTGACCTTTGCCAGCGTTCTTCATCTCATACAAAATTGAACATCCAAGCTATTCGGAGAAAAAGAGAAAAGTTTCGAATCAATCAGATAGTCTCCTTACGCATTAAATATGTCCATACCAACATAAGACACTAGCTAGCCATCTACCTTCAGTCATTTGAGAATCCCGAGAAAGACCTAGACCTCATCATCCTTGCTAAGACCAGGGTGAAAGACGACTTATCCAGTTGACCCTCTACTAAATTCTCTGGCCTGACCAAGGTCCCAAAAGACAGCCTGCCTGTATCCATCGTCTCTGGTGGACTAGCATACCGCGATGGGAGACAGCGGAAGTACCTGGCGACACTCAGAGAAGCCTGCTCTGTCAAAAGGTCTGAAGGACATCAACCGTCTACCGGCTGACTGTCGGACAAGCTAGGGTGATCGAGCATATCCCATTACTCCCAGCCGTCGCCAGCAGGGGCGGGCTCATCGGAAGACTCCATAGGGATGCCGGCCCAGACCGTTCCAGTGTCATTGTTGTCATTTACAGTTTCATTCTCAGCACCCTCATCGTCTGTGTCATCGTCAAATTTGACCACGTCATCGGCAGGCTTATAGGACTCCAAAAAGTCTGGAATCTTTTGGGCGCTTTCGATCAGGATCTTGACGAGATCAGGGGCAAGCTCAGCATTCCTGTCGTTGTAGAATGAGGTTGCGAGTCCTTCGTTTCCAATGCGTGCGGTACGCCCTGTCCTCCGTTAGCAAGGCGTCTTCTCTGTAGTAAGTAAGTCGCTGTGGGTCTCACCGATACGATGGATGTATTCAGTAATACCACCATGCATGACACTTGGAAGGTCAAAGTTGATAACGTGCATGACGTTCTTGATATCCAGGCCGCGAGCAGAAACGCCAGTGGCCACCAGGATAGGGCATCTAGCAGTGCGAAAGGCACGCCTGAAGAGTAATAAGTCCTGGCGCTCATCCTCCAAGGAAAGAAGATCCAACTTACAGTGCATCTTCACGTTCACGCTGAGTACGGTCAGAGTGGATGGAAGTGCTGGGGAGTCCCATATTGTACAGAAAATCATCCAAGAAATCTGCCTGGGTCTTGGTGTTGACGAAGATCAAAGTACGAGAAGGCGGCATGGCCAACAGCAAGTCGTAGAGACACTGCTTCTTCAAGTGATCTTCTGCAAAAATGATCTGAGCCGACATGTCAGTAATTTTGGCGACCATGGACATCGGAGACTTACGTTCTGATCCACGTTGACATGAGTGCTGCCGGGACGGCCAATGCGAATACGGACATGGTCTTCGGCAAGGAACTTGCGGGCCAGGCGACGACAATCTTTGTTGAAAGTAGCCGAGAACATCATATAACGATGATCAGCATCTTCATTCACATCTTCTACTTGTCAGCGCATTTCGGAAAGCGACAACGGACTTGCTTACCTCCACCCGACATGATCTTGGTGAAATCGGATTCCCAGTCGGAGAGAAGGAGCTCATCGGCTTCGTCAATTATGGTATACCTTGGAGGATTAGTCTGGGGGCAAATGAGGCAAGGATTCTATGGCTTACTTGACGCGGCTTAAAGACAAGACATGAGGTTTGTCCATAAAGTCAAGCAGTCGTCCCGGGGTGCCGATAAGTATATCGCACCCCTTCTGAAGCTCTTCACGTTGTTCACGGCTCGGAGCACCACCATAGACAACACAAGGGCGCAACATCGAGCGGTAACACAGACGACGGGCTTCGTCAAAGATTTGGGTGGAAAGTTCTCTGGTAGGAGCAACGATCAAGACGAGAGGCTCGGCACGAACTGCATCGACGGACGGATTAAAGCCATTAGCCAAGTTTGGACGAGGGGCTGCCAATTTTTTGGCCTTTCCCATCAACTGGGAAAGGGCTGGGATCAAAAAGGCAGCTGTTTTGCCGGAACCTAGTCAGACAATTAGCTGTTCGGCCCTTTGAACCTCAAGTTCAGTGCTTGCCAGTTTGCGCGATCGCGATGAGATCATGACCCGTGAGGACAGCGGGAATCGAATAGGCCTGGATTGGAGTAGGGATCTCATAGCCACACAGACGAATGTTTTCACGCATGAAGGGGTGAAGGCCAGCATCATCAAACTGGAAATTGTCAGCGACAGGGACGAACACGGTAATGCCAGACAATGACAGCTTACGTTTCTGACGGGGCTAGGGCGTTCTCTACTTTCAGCGACAACATCAATCTTCTGCAAACTTCGAAATGTTAGTGGTAGAGTTTTGACGATCTGGAGAGGAGACATTACTCACTTTGCAATCTTGAGGCCAGTACGGTTGATGAACTCGTTACGGAACAACATCTCCTCAAGCTCAGGATTGGCAGGGCCAACGTCACCGAACTCATCACTCCACTCATACTTTGCAGCATTGGCAGCCCACTCAGGAAGTCCACTCTGCTCAGGGTCGGCAAACTCCTCTGGCTTCTCGGAGGGGCCAGTGTTGTACTTGGCGTAGTTGTACTGCTCCGGAGGCGCCCATCCCTTCTCACGAGCGAGATTGACAGCTTCGGCATTCTTGTTGGTCTGGTCAGCCGTCACTTCTTCGAGCGCATTGCTCATGTCTGTGACATCGAAGTTGTCCATCTTGGAGGACGAATGGCCTGGACGTGAAAGAAAAGCTGTCTAATATACTCGGAGTGGATGGAGTTAACTAAATGTAGTGTCTGGTTGGAATTGAGATGGGAGAAGGTTAACACCGGGAGAGTATTAGAGGGATCACACTGAGTACAGTGTAGAAAACTGGTGACAGAAGAAAGAAGATGGGATGGGAAGAACATACTTGGAAGAGAAAGATGCCAGTCAGTAAAAGCCGTTGAGTGCAGTGATGAAGAGGGTGATGCTGATCCACATGGGAAGAGAAGAGCACCCAAGTTATCTCTGCACAGGAGATGAAATAGAAGAAGAGAAAGAAAGGAAGAGAGAAGTAGAGCCAAAACAAACGAGAGGAGCAACAGAATCTGCCGGAAACGTAGAGGGATACAGGCAACGACTAAGCAGTTCTTCACCCAACCTGACACGGTCCCTTCTTCCTTCTGAGAGCCTATGTCTACCAAAGTGATGTGTTTGCTCTATGTCGAAAGAAATAATGATCTTGGGTATAATACTTCATTGGTAACTGATGTTCTTTAGAATGCTCTTCAAGGCAAAGGTATGTCACCCAAGTTGTAAGTGTTCTGTCAGGAGCAACCTCATAGTTGATAGCTAACTATGCTCTCAAGCCAGGCTTCTATTGTCTTGTTGCATTAAGAGTGTGCTGTCTCCTGAACCTCTCAATCTTGAATGAAGAATCCTTCAAAGGGCGGAATCATTATCGCAGGATATCTTGAACATGGCATCATGCATGGGAGCAGCATTCATAGGCAGCCGCCAGCTGATAACATACTGAACCATTCATGGTCACCTTCTCCTGAGCAAACTGCTGTCTGGTTGATCAGGTAGTTATGGGCTCTATCCCGGATGTGAACGAAGAGCAGTTGCACCTGAGCAGGTATAAACGAATCACCATTTGCAGCTGATATGCATTCAGCCTTCCTCTTGTTGATGAGTGAATGACAGTACTCTCCTTCCTTCTAGTATACCTGCCTGTTCATCTTCATGTCCGCTCAAAGTAGAGGGTTGATCTCCCACTGCCATTGGTGTCTTATCGGGATCATACTGTCGTTTGATCAAACAGGGAGCAAGCCCAACCGCGGTGCTTGTCCGATAGGCTGTTTTCATCTCCATTCTCTTGGTCCCATCAGGGATATCCCTCCCTGCAGTGAAGATGCCTGAGAGATGATAAAGAAAGGCCCGACTTTGCTTGAAAGTAGTGTTGGCATTTTGGAGCGGTGATGATTTTTTGAGTTGAGTAGGTGAAAATATATCTATACAATCATGATGTGCTCATAGTGAGTGGAAGAAGGATGGGACTTTTGAGACGATCTGTCTCACAGAAAAAAAAGCCATTGAATACACCATGGTCCTGCTCAATCAAGGTAAGCTCTATCACCGTCCAAATAATATCCTCAATATCATATAGAAGCATGCTTACATGAAACGAATGCCTCAGGCATCCAAGGCCTGCCTCAATAGACGTCATGCGGCGGAGTTGAGATCCTCAGATCACCAGAGAGCACACTGATATTCATCTTCAGAATTGATCTCGCTGCTAGGTAAGCCGATGTAGTTCCTCCATGAGCCATATTCTTCCGATGCTATCCACCGCCGAGGTTGATTAACTACTTTCTCTCCACCGAAGTAAGGATCGGGAATGCTCCACCCCGTCAAAGGTACCACCCTATCTCGGTACGCTTTGGTTCCACTACTCAGCAAAAGCGGGCAGAAGGAAATATACGCAGTAGGGGTTATCACGGTGTCCCTTTACTCCGAAATGCGCATCTTCTGAGCTCCTGAGGTGAGCGCGATTGAACTTCCAAACATACCCCTTTTCTACGGTCGTTGCGACTTCATCATGTCTTCCACAGAATCCAATTCCACCGGGGCAGATGCGGTCCCTCCGAAGCGTGCGACCAGTGCCTTCACAGAGCGAACGGGTCGCCTAGAACGAGCGATTACCAACCCCGGAGCCGTCAAGATCAACGTCAAAGGGGCTTTCATTGTCGATGAAGAACCTCGATCGAAGAGTCCTGCATCCTCTACTGATGGCGTATACTACGAGAGCCAAGATATTCGTCTTCCTCATCATACTGGCCTAGTGAGCCATGTCGCTGTCGATGTGAGTCCTGTTTCTTTTTTTTTTTTTTTTTTTTTTTTTCTTCCGCAGTTCCCCGCAGAATCCTCACCCCGCAATTCTCACGCGACGAAATATCAAAAAAGAAGAGAGAAACAACACCACCAGAGAGGGGAGTTGTCGCACATACATGACGCTACAGTAAAAGAAAAATCACTGACTAGACCTTCTTTGGCGACTATCTTCAGATCGGTGGCTCGCTCGCGAAACTCGTTTACTTCAGCCGGGAACTGGACTCCCCGGATAATGGCGGTCGTCTCAATTTCATCAACTTCGAAACTCACCGCATAGAACTGTGCATTGACTTTATCCGACAGCTGAAGGAGGAGCATCTGAGGCTCAATGGTCCCTCTGAAGATGAGTTGTGCATTATTGCAACAGGGGGCGGGGCATACAAGTACTACGACAAGTTGAAGGAGGCATTGAACGTGAACATCATACGGGAGGATGAAATGGAATGCCTTATTACTGGTACGCGCCAAAAATTTCTTCAACTGTCCGTGTTGGATAAAACTCACTTACCCATGAACTTCCGACAGGTCTCGACTTCTTCATTACCGAGATCCCCAACGAAGTGTTCACATATAGCGAAGCCGAGCCGATGCAATTTGCCGAGGCCCGACCGGATGTTTATCCCTACCTACTAGTGAACATCGGCTCTGGCGTATCGATGATTAAGGTATCAGGCCCAAAGCAGTTCGAGCGTGTAGGTGGTACGCACCTGGGCGGGGGCACATTTTGGGGTCTGATGTCCTTGCTCACGGGTGCCCGGACGTTTGACGACATGCTGGCGATGGCCGACCGAGGAGACAACAGTGGGGTGGACATGCTGGTGGGCGACATCTACGGCATGGATTACGGTAAGATCGGGCTCAAGAGCACTGCCATTGCCAGCACATTTGGCAAGGTTTTCCGGATGATGAATACTGCCGAGCGGCGCGCAGAGGATGGCGTGGGCCTCTCGGTTCATGAATCGGATCAAACAAACGGCGAAGTCAAGTTCAGCCCTGAGGACATGGGACGAAGCTTGTTGTATGCCATCAGGTATGTTTGCATGTCGACCCCAAAGACACATGACAGCGCTCCTAACATGCCACAGTAACAACATCGGGCAAATTGCATACCTGCAATCAGAGAAGCACCAAGTCAAGCACATTTATTTTGGCGGCTCATTCATCCGCGGCCACCACCAGACGATGAATACACTATCATATGCCATTAGATTCTGGTCCAAGGGTGAGAAGCAGGGTTACTTTTTGCGACATGAAGGCTACCTCGGCGCTGTCGGTGCGTTCCTCAGGAGACAACCCGAGAACTGGGGCCGCAGAAACAGCATCCATGATGCACCTTCTGCGATCCAGGCGGCTAAAGAGGCTGTTCAAACCAAAAAGGAAGATCCCTCCAGCTCGTGATGGCTGGAAGAGGAACCAGCACGACTAGTACCGTCACGCTGGTCTGATCCGATGATCCGCTGGTTCATCGTTTTTTTTTTTTTCTTTTCTTTTTTAGATCTTGATACCCGTTTGTTGACGTTTGCATATTGCGTACCAATTCCTTTCGCTTTGGAGGCTTCGAATTTCATTTGTCCCCCTTCGAAGTGATCAATTGCAGCGACAGGAGCTTCTTCTTCTCCTCGTTGACCATCATCCCTGAGCGTTCTGTACATTATCGGTTGCCCTACGTCCAGAGTCTTCTCACCGAGGTTTCATGAACCTTGCACCAGAATTTGACTCGACATGCTTTTCATATCTACCTATTTTCATTTACTCCTCGTCGAGGCATCACAAGCGCCCCCGGTCCTTCTTTTGCTATTCCTATCGGTCTTGATATTTACTTCTGTCTCATCCATTGTTAACTGGCGTTCTCACACTACGATTAGAAAGTCGGTATCTCTATCGATAAGTAATAATAGACCATACTTGATATTCTTAAAGCACCTCCCACAGTGTGCTCATTCTTCTGTTCCTAGATATGTCTGATAGCATAGTAGCGGCTTTTTGTGTCCCAAAGAGGGCAACACAGCAGTATCTCTCGGAGAGGCATGCCTGAAGCCAGGAAGACGGGTTTCTGTACAACTTGGAGATTTAATGTAATTTATAACATCTCAAGAGAATTAGGTAGTTCATATCGCTGATCTCGAAAATCGAAATGCCCAAGACCTTAGACCACGCTGATGAGCCTAGGTAGTCGATAAGCCCACTTGAACGCGTCGAGATCAACCTCCAGCCAATCGAGACGCGTATAATGTTATTTTCTTTGTGCCAATGCACCTCCCTTCCACTGAAGACGCTATATGGCGATTGCAATCACGGCGTTTGTCCTGTTGCAAGGATTTATTTGATTTCTCGCTCTCAATGGACTCTTCTCTCCTTTACCCTTCTCTATTTTATATCAAAAAGAGCCCACTTCTGTGCATCTAAACTCACAGAGCTAAGCTGCGCCGCAGACATGGGTGACAAGTATGTATCTATCAAATGGCATGCATGTCCTGACACACGCTAACATGGACACGATCTCAGTTATGTTATGATTCGTGTCCGCTATGAGGAGGACCGAAAACCATCGCTGTCCGCACTCGATGAGGATCTGCAGCCTTCTCAGCGGACAGTAGAAATCAGCCCCGAACCTGAATATGGTCCCAAGCGGCCCATACCAGATCACCTCGCAGATATCCTCGAAGAGTGGCACCGGGAGAGGAAGGGATTACCGCCATGCGGATCTTACAATAGTTCTCGCCCCGTTCAGCAGTGGAAGGTCTTTGACCGCCAAGGCAGACAGATACAACTCTCTAAATACGACATCATCAGTCCGTGTACATATTCAGTCCTTGTCCTCCACCCATCCGACTCTCCCGAGATGTTGGTAAGAAGCCGTCTGCCGCACGGTTCAAAGCATGGAACTTATCTGGTGGCATGGCTGGGCCTCAGCAAAGGATATGAAGCTCAATGCTGCGCCATTCGCATGTTCGCTTCAAGCACGAAGGAAATTGTCTACACGCAAGAAGTCTGGAATAACAACTTCCCGGACCTGGATCCAGAGGGCCAAGGCCTGAAAACGTCGCTGTCGAAGGCGATATCGCAGACGCAGCCACAGGACCGGGGCCGAGAACGTGAGAGGGGGCAGGCACAGAAGAAAAGGAGCGAACAGATGAAGGAAAGGGCTCTCAGGAATTCGCGGGCTGTGAGAAACAGGGCAGATGCAGGGAATAGTCTCGAGTCACCGGACGAGTTTTCAGACACTGCGTCGTCGTCCTCGGAAGAGGAGGAGGAGGAGGAGGAGGAGATCGTTGCTGCATCAACTGCCAAGAAACGCAAGCTTCAGCATCAGTCTTCTAATGCCCCGGTGAAGTCTCCCAGGACGACCAACTCGGCCAAAGTGACAGTCAAACTCGTTTCGTACAAATCGGGCGCCATCCGCGCCTTTCCCCTTAAGGAATGTAAAACGGGGAAAGATCTTTTCCACAAAGCGCAGACATTCTTCCGGCTGTTTGACAGAGATGTCGAAGTGAAGATCCTCTCATGTCAGATCTCGCCGGAGCGCATGCAACATTATCTTTTCGACGGTAGCGAAGGCGAGTTTGATCTCCTCGTTGAGCGTGCCAAGGGCATCAGTAGCACAGATGATGGGCTGGTCACCATCGAGGTCAATCATGTCCTAGGGCTCTGAGAGCTTGAGGAATTCGGTTATTGTCGTATCAGGCGTGATTGGATACCCAGGAGTCAGAGGAGTCTCCCCGGGATCAAGGCGCAAAGCGGCGGGAAAGGTATATATGGATACCATTGTCTTAAGTGTAATTGTAACATATCTGCATTCTTGAATAATAATATGTATATTGTGTTAATTTAAAGGCTGCATCTAGTTATCGAATGTACCATCTCTTTGTAGTTATAGCCCTGGCCAGATGACTAAGTCACCACGTGGGCTTGGGCGCTTCCGGCCAATTCAACTCGAGCGTCGTCGCGATCTTTGTATTCCCCTGAGGGACTCTACAGAATTTCGACCAGGAAATAGCTTAGCCATGCTCCAAGCATGAATTCTGCGTCTGCTCGATGCCTCCTCCACCCGACTCACCTCCCCCCATCCCTCCACCGGTCCCCGTCGAAACCCACCCCAACCGAACAAGCAGCTTAAAGCCACCGTCACACCTCCGAACCCTCCCAGATCCCACTCGACTGGCTCCGGAAGATGCATATCTGTCATCGGCTCATCTAAGAGGTCGAGCTGCGACGGCAAGCTACGATGACTCGCTCCGAGCGCTGAGCAGCAACGCCGCGGGGTTGCGACCGCCGCCCGCCTTCTCCGACGCGGACCGAAAGGAGGCGCGCAAACGGAGAGGAGCGAGCCGACGGAGACGGCGAAAGGGCGCGTGGAAGAAGCTTCTCTGGGTGAAACAGTCATGTACGGGGACCAGGAACCCTACCCCCGTGAACTTGAATCAGTCCAACTGATGCGAGATCTCTTAGATCCGGACAACTACACCGACACCGAAACCTTCCTGGACCATCTCCAGCGGAACCCGCGCGTGCGGCCCTATGACTTCTGGCCTCTTGTGGCGGACTCGACGGTGATCGTGCAGCATGTCTGCTCGGTGGCGATCTTTGTCTGCTGCTTTGTGGGCATCGTCAAGGGACGGGTGAGCCCTGTCTCGGTCGTCTGCTGGGGCAGTGTAGGGACGGCGGTGGGCTGGATTCTGTGGGACTCTTGGGTCTGGAGAGAGCACCACGCGGAAACATCGCGGAATGCGGAGCGCGCTACGGAGGGAGACGATGGCTCGAGCTCCAGCTCGGTCTCCAGCTCGGTGCATCCGTCCTCGTCTGGACCTGGCCCGCTGAGCGGACCGAGACCTAGCCCGGGTCAGGGTCATGGCCAGGTGCACGGGCTAGGGTTGACCATGGCTCCCAATGAGTCCGGTGAGCTGCTTCGGCGACGAAGCACGGGGTTCGGCGGAGACACCTACGGCTTGGCTGACCCCGGCGCATCATTGAGTCAAGCCAACGGTGCTCCCGGCGGTGGTGGTGTGCATCCCGGGTACCTGGCGCAGGAGAATGATGAGACGGCCGTGTTCTCCTCGCGCAACCGCCAACGACTCTCGACGGTCAAGTCGGCGTTTCTGATCTACTTTTCGCTGCTGGGGCTGAGTCCGATCCTGAAATCCCTCACCAAGTCTACGGCTAGCGACTCGATCTGGGCCATGAGTTGCTGGTTGTTGATCATGAACATATTTTCATTTGACTACGGAAGCGGCGAGGGCGCCGGCGCCACCAAGTTTCCTGCTTCATTGTCTACCAACGCGGCCGTGATGGCGTCGACGGTGCTCGCGTCCCGCCTGCCCTCGACGACCCATGTCTTCAGCCTGATGCTGTTTTCCATCGAAGTATTTGGACTGTTCCCCATTTTTCGCCGACAGCTGCGTCATTTCTCCTGGACGGGACATGTGCTCTTGACGCTGGCGTTGGTCATGGTGGCCGGCGGTGCGGTCGGGATGACTTTGCGTGGAGGATGGACCGCTGCCGTGGTCGGATCGATCTTGGGGAGTATCTTGACGGCCTTCGCGATGGGAGGATGCAGCTGGTGGTTGATCAGTCTTCAGAAGTACAAGAATGTGGTGACAGGCCCCTGGGACCCAGCACGGCCGATCATCCGACGACAATGGGACTAGACACTCCAAGCGTTGCGTTACTTGGGTAGAGATATACATTTTTTTTTTTTTTTTTTTTATAACTTCTTCAGTTCGGTCATGAATTTTACTCCCAACCCCCCAAATACTCCCCTAAACCCAAACCCAAAACCCAAAGCCTGTTTGGTCCCCATGAGTGATCGATCATGGAATGCAATCAGGAATGTATGGGACTTTTTTGTCACCATTCACTATTCATCATTCACCCAGCATGCCACAAGGCGGATTCGTGAGTAGTTTCCACCTCGCCAACAATAGCACTATTCCGTCGCTACTACACGCCGGCCCTCACGATCCCTGCAAAGAGCTTTTTTATCCCCCCCCCAACTTCAAACAAGCAGGGCCGACTCAACCTGCGGCAGTTGGGGGCTGAAAGCGCCTCGCCTGCTGATTCTCGTTGGTTGTGTTTGGGGCTTCAGACTGCTGCTCTCCTCTGTCATCCATCTTATTTAGTCCGATCCAGCATACTTCAGGACCCTGTAACTGGGGGCCGTATCCCGTCTCTGCCTGGGCCAAGGCATTCTGCTTCCCCCCACTGTTTCATGTAGGGAATGAAGATGACTCCGTCATGAATGCTGACGATGCTATTGCTCGGTTGGCAGATCGGGGCGGCTAGTACTGCCACTGTGAAAGGGGCCCCATTGTTCAGAATGCCTGCCGGGTGTTACTTTTTAAGCGCAATGTTCCTCTTGTGTCTTGAGTCTCTATTTGTATTTCAGAGGGCCAAAGACAGAGAGAGCTAATTGCGCTCTAGTTTCGGGGCTGCGGTTCGGGTATATCTTGTCGCTGTTGCTGCTGTCTTTTTTCTATTACTATTGACGACCTACGTCTCACTTTCCTTGATTTTTTTTATTGGATTTAGAACGCAAGATGTTCAAACTCCTGTTTCTCAGCCTTTTGGCTGCCCAGTCCGTGCTGGCGATGAGATTCGCCATGTACATCGACGAGTTAGTCAAGGTCCCCATACTATCAGAACGAGCAACATGCTGATCTCTTAGATATCACACCGTTGATCTCCCAGGCAGTGATCAGACTCAGGGTATCACCCACGCGATCATGGCCTTTGCCAAGTCGACTCTGTTTAACTCTGATTCTCCCGCCCAATTCAAGCCCTTCGAACCCGTTGACACCATGCGGAAGCGCTTCGGACCCGATACAAAGGTTATGATTGCCATTGGAGGATGGGGTGACACCGCTGGGTTCTCCGAGGGAGCCAAGGACGAAGCGTCTCGCAGCCGGTATGCGAAGAACGTTGCGGCGATGATTAACAGCCTGGGGTTTGACGGAGTCGGTGCGTTCTTCCCTTCAGTTTCATGGAGTAAGCAAGTTTGATTTATGATACTGACAACCAGTAGACATTGACTGGGAATACCCCGGTGGCAACGGCGACGACTACAAGAAGAACCCCAACTCTGGGAAGACCGGCGAGATTGAGAGCTTCCCGCTCTTCCTGCAGGCGCTCCGCCAGGCCATCGGCAAGGATAAGCTCCTCTCCATCGCGGTCCCCGGTAAACGCGGGGATATGATCGCCTTCACCAAGGAGCAAGGTCCCAAGATCTGGCCGTCCGTGGATATGGTCAACGTGATGTCGTATGATCTGATGAACCGCCGGGACAACGTGACGAACCACCACACCAGCGTCGCCGGCTCGCTCGATACCGTCAAGGCGTATGAGGAGATCGGACTCGACCCAGCCAAGATCAATCTGGGCTTTGCGTACTACGCCAAATGGTTTACCACCGATCCCAGATCGGACTGCAATGATCACGCGCTCGGGTGTGCAGTCGCGACCCTGGAGAACCCGGATGGAACGGACGCGGGCACGTCCGGCGCGCTGACGTTTGAGAAGAGCACCATGTCGCCGGCGCCGGCGGATCTGAAGGTGTCTACGGACGGAACCTGCGGCTTTGCCAAGGGCACCAAGTGCCCGGCTGGGTCGTGCTGTAGTCAATATGGCAGCTGGTATTTTCATTTTCATTTTCATTTTTTTTTTGCCCCGGTGTTGTTACAAGTCCCATTCACTAACCCTTCATCATCATCGATAGCGGTACCGGCAATGACTTCTGCCAGGCAGGATGCCTTTCCGACTACGGCGAATGCAAAGGCATCTCGGTCATCGACTCCTGGCGCCGTGCGCTCAAGGACGGCAAGACGGACGAGAAGGCCGGCGGGCAGTACTACTGGGACAGCGAGACGCATCTCTTCTGGACGTGGGACACACCGGCGCTGATCGAGCGCAAGTTCACGGACATTGTGGACGCCGAGAAGCTGGGCGGCGTGATGGCCTGGAGCTTGGGAGAAGATAGCCTGGACTGGGGACATCTGAAGGCGATGCAGAAGGGGGTTGATGCCAACACCGGGGCTCGCGTCGGGGGGCCTAAGTGCCGTTGAAATCGTCTTCGTTTGTATGTACTTTTGTAGACAGAGAGAAGCCAGAGAATAAATCGCATGCCTTTATCAGTTTTGTTTTTTTTTTTTTTTTAAAAAAAACCCCCCGGTACATACCGTTGACTACCTAGTTGTTTGTGTATCTTCCTAATCTATACGTCAAACCATCAACGGATCCAAAGCAATCCGGTTGCGGCATACAGCACGGGGGTATTTTGACCGGCGTCCATCAGCCGCGCAACCATCACAACAGACAGCTCCCTTCTCGCTCAGCCATAAATTCAGAGAGGGCTCTGTCTGCTTCCTCGGTCGCGGAATTCATGCATTGCAAACGTCTCAACTTCCAACCAGTCCTACTGCCACTGCCACTACCGCCATGAAACAACCTCTCCTCTTCCTTCTTCACCTCTAATGACTCCGGGCCATTGACACGATCGACAGCGTTAAACCCGACACAGACGACCGTTCTGATCCGGCAGCCCGTCCGCGCTCCGGACGACCCAGTCCTCGCTCCCCACCGCGGTCGGCGCGTAGAACAGGCCGAACGGATCATACCGCTGCTTCAGCGCATACAAGCGCGCATAGTGGCTGCCATAGAACGACTGCTGGAAGTTCGGTTCCAGGACGGTGGCCTCGGACATGTACGCGCCGGCGTCCGGGCAGGTCTGGCGCCACCCGTCCAGCACCTCGGTGGCGAAGGTCTGCATGGTCTGCAGGATGTCGCGGGGCGAGGCGGCGTCGGCCCAGCTGGTGGAGGTGATGGCGTGCAGGAGGGTGGAGCGGAAGGCCGGGTTGGCGGCGTTGGCGGCGGCGCCGGCGGCGAGCTCGGCCTTCAGGTTGAAGGCGAGGAGCGGGTGGCCGGCGCGGATGGTGGCCTGGAGCGCGGCGAAGGTCTGGTTGAGGCGGGCCGGGTCCTCCCAGTTGGCGCGCGGGAAGAGCCGCGAGCCGGTCATCATGGTCGACAGGGCGACGGACTCGAGCGGGAAGCCGGCCTGCCAGGCGGCGTGGAAGGTCGGGTAGTAGGTGGTGTTGGGGGTGTAGGGGATGGCGAGGGCGTCGAGCTCGTCGAACCACGGCTGGAGCAGCGCGTGGCACTGCGCCACGGTGTGGTTGACGGCGAAGAACGGGTTCATCAGGAAGCGGAAGTCGCGCGGCCCCGTGGGGAGGACCCAGAAGTAGGCGTACGTGCCGGCATCGGCGTGCGCGGCGAAGCGATCGAAGTACGCGCGCACGCCGGCCCAGAAGGTGTCCGCGGAGACGGTCGGGCCGGTGCCAAAGGCGAAGGTCGACACCGTCACCCCGACGGGGGGGTACACGCGCGAGATGATCGACGTGACCACGCCAAAGGTGCCGCCGCCGCCGCCGCGCAGCGCCCAGAAGAGATCGGGGTCGGTCTCCTCGGTCACGGTGACGAACCGGCCGTTGGCCAGCACCACCTCCAGCGCCAGCACCTGGTCCGCGGACAGGCCGTAGCGGCTCGACAGGGGGGAATGGCCGCCGCCGAGGACGTAGCCCCCGGCCACGCCGACGGTCTTCCCCTCTCCGCCGACGGCGGTGAACCCGAGCTGCTGGGCCATGGCGTAGAGCTGCTCGGCCTGGACGCCGGCGCCCATCTTGACGGCGGGCCCGGTGTAGCGGGCGCTCTGGTAGTTGGGGAGGTACGCGAGGTCCTTGAGGTGGTGGGTCCAGATGGCCAGCGCGCCCGCGCCGGTGGACTTGCCGCTGAAGTCATGGCCGGTATTCTTGACGACCAGGCGGAGGCCCATGTTGCGGGCAAAGTTGACGGCCAGCTGGATCTGCGCGACGGTGCTCACGTTGACGGCATAGCTGCTGTACCCGCCGACGGTGCAGGAGCCCGACGGGTCGCTGGTCGGCATACAGGTCCGGCCTTCATACAGCGGCCACATGACGGAGGCGGGATCCGCAGCACTATCGCCCCCCCCCCCTTTCGTCAGAAAGCCGCACTCCGCGAGCGAGGGAGGAGGGAGGAGGAGGAGGGGGGCGCACTCACTGCATGTCCGAGTTGGTCCAGTTGGAGGTGACCGCGGCACATTGGGTCGGATTATACTCGGGCCACGACGAGTAGCACGGGGCGGCCAGGGGAACGGTCTTGATCAGGGCCCCGCCCAGGAGTCGGTCCACGAGGCTCCAGACCACGGGAGGTGGCCAGAACCAATCGCCGGGGAAGGTCTTGCAGACATTGAAGCCGCGGACGGAGAGGTTCGCGGACGAGGCGGTATCACCGAATGCGAAGAGATCGGATTGGTTGGCGAGCACGGGGGCGAGATGGGCCAGCAGCGAGTCGGTCAACTGCAGGGTCTCTGCCGGGAAGAGCGAGGCATCTGCAGCGGTGGATGCAGCGTCGACGGGCTCGGCTGCCACTCTGGACGCAGTGGTGTCGGCCTTGCACAGGGTGGTGAGGGCCAGCGTGGCCAGGAGGACGACGGATCGACCAGGCGCCATGTTGGATGTCCTACTATGTACGTGTCTACCGACGAAGGTGGAGAGGGAGATGCTCTGCAGGAGCGATTAATGATATTTATACGAGATCGATCGGTATTGCTTTATTGAGGTGGGTTGGGGGGATTGTCCACCAGGCAACAGTAGTAGCAGTAGTAGTTCCAGCCCTACTGCATACTAAAAGCGTAGTGCTCAGAGTCTTCCAATCCGGCAGTTCAATTGCCGGGATATCATCATATCATCAGGTGTAGTCAATTCCCATTCTGATCCGTGACAGGTCGTCAGTCTTGATGTCCCGTCGAGGATGGTGGTTGAGCCTCTATACGCGAGCATCGAGGACATTCTTTGGCCTCCATGGTAGATACCAAGGCAAGAGGATCGTATGATGGACTGGAGAGCTCCGGAGTGTTAGCCAGCTGGTGAAAAATGGACTATCTCTTTCCATAATCCATAGTCAAGCCTCCAGCCCACCTTTTTTTGTTTTTTTTCTACTCCACTGGGGGGGGACACTAATAGTTTCATCATTTCAGGTCTTAATTGGCCGTTCTGTTCTGCACAGGCTCAAGACTACCAGCCAGTGGGTTTTCGCTTTTCGCTTGAGGGATCCCCAATTCCCAATCGTCCGGTTCAGGAAGGGAGAGATTTTTTCCTCCATACGAACTACTGAGCGAATGGTTCTAGCTCGCAGGGAGTTGCAGTTAGTTGCACTTAGTTGCACTTAGTCCGGGACTAATTCGAGGCACTGACCCCCTCTGGAGAGACATGTTGATGCTTAACTGACAGTGACAGGCTGACAGCATTATTATTATTATTTTTATTCTTCGTATTCTGTTCCAGTTTCGAACCTTCCGGTGGAAATTCGACGGGCGGTTCAATCATCCACGATCGAACTATCGAAATTCCTACTCTCCTCTCGAGATGCCATTGCCCTTCCCTTCCCTTCCCTTCCTTTCACTCAAACAACACCCGACGATGAAGTCACGGTACAATGGTCATCGATGACAGTCACCAGAAGACTGCCTTGGGGGTGATTGTGGCCTTCCCTGTGTTGGGAGGCATTGCCGTGATTCTGCGATACTGGAGTCGCTTCCTGTCCAAAACCTCGTTTGCGGCAGGTGAGTCGAATCGCATAGACGGAAAAGAAAGGAAGAAAAAAACGAAAAAAGACTGACATCGGCGTTGGATGGAAGATGATCTGTTCATCGCGCTAGGATATGTATGTCGATCGATCTCCGCGAGAGTGGAGGCTTCATTGGGAGATCAGAGGCTGATCCGGGGGATGTCTGGTCTGGTCTTCTTTTAGATTCTCGCCGTCGTCCAGTCCATCACTTCGTGGTACTGTGAGTCTCTGCCATCTTCTCGCGATCTTCGTATCTCTATATTGACTGGTCGTCCTTTCTCAACCCCCAGACGTCAAGGCCAACTATGTCGGGATTCACATCTGGGAAGTCCCCCAGGATCGCGATATCAAGTCCGGCATGATCGTAAGTGCCTGGAGACCGAGAGAGACCGAGAGAGAGAGAGAGAGGCTCAACGCTCGTGGGATATTATTTAGTGGAGCTTTGCCAACCAGCTCGTCTACAACCCCTGCCTGACCATGATCAAAATCTCCATCCTGCTGTTCCTCCGTCGCCTCGAATCCAGGTCCACCGTCGTCAACCTCCTCATCTGGTCCTCCATCGTCGTCACCGTTCTGTTGTTCGTCATCGTCCTTTTCATTGATATCTTTCAATGCACGCCCGTCGCGTACCTCTTCGATCCCACCATCGAGGGGGGCTCCTGCATCCACCAGGCCGCCTTTTACGTTTCCACCGCCGCGACCAACCTCTTCACCGACCTGCTGGTGCTCGTGATCCCCATCCTCATCACCTGGTCGCTGCAGATGCCGGTGCGACGGAAGGTCGCCGTCTGCATCATCCTCAGCTTTGGCGGCGTGTACGTTTCTTCTCTGTCCTCTTCCCCCCTCCCCACCCGATCCTACCGGGACAAAAGATAACGAACCAAACCCCCCTCAGGGCCACCGCCATCGGCGTCTGGCGCATCATCAGTCTGGCGCAGTTCTTCTCCGTAGCGCCCAACCCGGACCCGACCTACAACATCAACTTCTGCAGCTCCGCCATCGAGGTCAATGTCGCCGTCATGGCCGCCTGCGCCCCGTCCACCAAGGTCCTCCTCGCCAGGTACCTGCCGCGGCTCCTGGGGACGTCCAAGGGCGTCTCGGGGTCCCGCTACGGCGCCAGTGGCAGCTGGAATCCGAGCCACCGGCTCCGATCCGACGCCGGGTATTCGCGGACCAAGTCCCACCGGGAGGCCGAGGATGATATCGAACTGGCGGATCCGGTCCAGGTCAAGACGCGTGTGGTGGCGGCGGAACGGGATCTGCAGACCGTTCCGCGACGGGGAGACCGTCTGAGTTGGAGCAGTGAAGATGGTCTGGCGGGGATCGTGCAGACGATCGATGTGTCGGTGCAGTATACCCGCGATGGGGAGCAAAAGACGGGAAGTATTGATCGTCTCGTTTGATGTTGATCCGATCCCGTGGACTCCATGATCGAGGTCGACTGTGTACGGACGGAGTAGGATAAATCTACCGCGACGGCTCACCAACCAACTACACTAGAATCTAGTCGATCAGCTCATCCAGCTTGGTATCCGCCTCTTCTCGTCTTTGGACTCTTCCGTTCGTAGTCACGATAGCCTGGAGAGGATTGTGCCACGATCGATGGGCCGTGCTGTATGCCGTAATCACAGTGGTTAATCACAGTGGCCGCCATGGATCCCTTACACCACAAATGTGATCGGCTGGTGGGATCTGCAGTTGATTTGATGATGACTGATGACAGAAGAAGAAGAAGCCAGTTGTACAGCCGAGATGCCGAGTGAGGCGGGGGTGAGGGAGAAGATCAACCAAACTAACATCCTCTCCTTCTTCTTCTCTTCTTCTCTTCTTCTCTTCTTCATCCCTCTGGATTTCTATCAACTACGAGGAGCACCGTGGTGTGAAAGAAAAAAAAAATGCCAGAGTACAACCTTCCCTTCCAGCTGGAAGACCCCAGTCTTCTGCATTTCGACTCGTTTGTGGGAAACCAATGGGTTCCCGCCAAAAGTGGGCAGCGCTTTGAGGTCGTTGGTACGTTCTCCCCTGCCCTATCCTCCGTCCAGACGATCGAGTCGATAGACCAAGGGAACGAGCGCTCAGATCCAGTCAAATAGACCCCGGCTCCGATACCCCCTGGGCCAGCTGCCCTGCCAATCGCGTCGAAGATGTGAATCCGGCCGTGGAGGCCGCCCATGCCGCCTTTGAATCCTACAAGAAGACCAACCCGCGGCAACGCGCGCAGTGGCTCATGAAATGGGACGCGCTCATCCGTGCCGCCCGCTCGGATCTAGCCCAGATCCTCACCCACGAGACCGGGAAGACCCTGGCCGAGTCCTATGGCGAGATCGACTACTCCACGGGCTTCACCTGGTGGTTCGCGGGGGAAGCGGAGCGCATCCACGGCTCCGTCAGCGTGCCGGCCGCGCCGAACCGCCGCGTCTTCACCATCAAACAGCCCATCGGTGTGGCGGCCGCCCTGGTGCCCTGGAACTTCCCCATCGCGATGGTGCTGCGCAAAGCCGGCGCCGCGCTGGCGGCCGGGTGCACGATGATCGTCAAGCCGAGCCCGGAGACGCCGCTCACGGCCCTGGCCCTGGCCCACCTGGCGCACCAGGCGGGCATCCCCGCGGGCGTGTTCAACGTGCTCACGACCGACCTCGACAACACGCCGTCGCTGAGCGAGGCGCTGTGCAAGCACCCGCTCGTCAAGAAGGTGACCTTCACGGGATCAACGCGCGTCGGCAAGCTCATCGCCGCCCACTGCGCCGAGGGCCTGAAAAAGGTCACCCTCGAGCTGGGCGGCAACTGCCCCTTCCTCGTCTTCGACGACGCCAACCTCGACCAGGCGCTGGACCAGCTGATGGCGCTCAAGTGGCGCCACGCCGGCCAGGCGTGCATCACCGCGAACCGCGTGTACGTGCAGGCGGGCGTGTACGAGCGGTTCGCGCAGATGCTCAAGGAGCGCACGCAGGCGCTGGTCGTCGGGCACGGCGCGCGCGAGGGCACGACCATGGGCGCCGTCACGACCCCGCGCGGCGTGGACAAGGCGCTGGCGCACGTGGAGGATGCCCGGCGGCGGGGCGCCGACGTGATCCTGGGCGGCGGGAAGGTGCCCGGCACGCGCGGCTACTTCTTCCAGCCGACCATCCTGACAGGCATGACGCCCGAGATGCTGGTGTCGCGCGAGGAGACGTTTGCCCCGATCGCGGCGCTGTACCGATTCGAGACGGAGGAGGAGGCGGTGCGCCTGGCCAACGACACGAGCATGGGGCTGGCGAGCTACGCCTTCACCAAGAACGTCGACCGCATGTGGCGCATGCTGGAGAACCTGGAGGCCGGCATGATCGGGATGAACTCGGGCAACTCCTCGGCGGCGGAGTCCCCATTCGGCGGCATCAAGGAGTCCGGCTATGGCAAGGAGAGTGGCAAGGATGTGGCCGTGAATGAGTATCTGATCACCAAGACGGGGACATTCACGATCGAGGGACAGTATTAAACGGCAGGCGATGTGAAGGCTACCTTGGGGGGGGGGTGGATATAGAAAGGTCTGAGTAGTAGGAAACGAGACCATTTGAATGCCATGAAAATCAATCTCGTTACCTCGTCTGGCTATCATAGGTACCTAGTCGAAGTACATCGGGTTTTCTATTCACTTTTTTCAATGCTCTGTCCTGAGATGTTCTATGTTCTGATCATGATGTCCCGAAAGTGCTCTCTCTCATCATCGACTCGACTCCGCTGCATTCAGCATTCACAGGGATTCATTCTGTTGAATTGTTCATCCTCATCTTCCCTCCAACTCCTCCTCCTCCTCTTTGTTTTTCAAATCACGGACCACGTCTGACTCTATGACCTACTCCATCATTCATGGCTCTTCCTACCGCTCCACCGCCGACAAACCCCTCAACGACGGGCTCGTCCGCGAGGCCCTCACCCTCACTCACCCTGGGGCTTTGGAGAAGGTATTCCCCCTTCCTACCTTTTTATTGTTCCCCCCCCCGCCCGAAGGAGAGTAGGAGTAGGAGTACGGACTACTAGGGACGGTACTGAATGCCCATTCTCGGGTCTAGGTGTTCAGGCCAAGATGGCCGTTGCAAATATCCTTTTCTACAATTCGGATCGGTTGTATAGGCTTGGGCTTGGGCTTGGGCTTGGGCTTGGGCTTGGGCAGAAGCCCGTCTTTGGAGGAGGCCGGACAGAATGCCTAGCTCCTACGAATACCTCACAGGAAATGGGAATGCCAGAAATGGGACGCAGGACGCACACATACACATACACTTAGCCACATCATATCATATCATATCATATCATATCATGTCATCTCAAGATCTGCGGAACTGCAACACCATCTTGGCCGTAAAACTAATGCATCTAAACTAACAATATGGGGTATAACGTGTATAAACCTCTAAACCGTATACGGAGGAGTAATCCCAATATCAAGACAATCAAAAGAATGCAAAATATCGTGGTCAATCCGTCCTTTGGACTGGATGAGTGACCGAACCAAGTCGTAATATGCAGCCGGCCGGAACAGCCATCGGTGCCGTGTCATTTACATACCGATCTGATCACGTGTCGTTGTCGTTGTCCATGATCAGGAAGGAGACGCCGCCACCGACGACTTGCGTTCCTTCCATTCATCAAGTAGTCGCGAGACTTCTTTGAAAGACACCGGCTTGGTCAGGAAGAGATCCACGCCCGATGTCAGCGCCTCCGTTTCGTCACGCGAGCTGCTGAGACCCGTCAGCGCGATGATCGTCGCCGGTCCGCAGCCGTCGCGCTCTTTCTCCAATGAGCGGATAGCCCGTGTCGCCTCGAACCCGTTCATGACCGGCATGGACATATCTTGAAAACACGTTAGTCTGTTTGACTCCAAAACCGAGGGGCAGGACAACGGGGGAAGGATGACATACCCATGAAAATCAGGTCATAGCCCTGCTGCATCTTCTCCACCGCGTCCACGGCCAACTTGCCATTCTCGGCAGAGTCCAACACCGCCAGATCCCGTTTCTTCATGAACGTCAGCATGAGATTCAGGTTGATCGAGTTGTCATCCACCACGAGAATCCGCGTTCTGCGTTCGCCAAGCTTGGATTCCGCCATTTCGGGTGGCGTGGGCAGCGGTGAGGCAGAGGAGATGCTGGTGGAAGAGGTTTCGCCGCCGCCGTCACGCGAGCTTTGTGACCCGCTTGACCCTTCCGGTGGCGTCGTTGCCGCGTCCGAAGTATCGAGTATGGATTCAGAAGTAGGGAATTCCGAGGCGGGCAGAGACTGCACGGCCGAGGAGAGACTGCTATCATACAGGCGAGGCCGGCTGGGAAGCTCGATGCGCCGGGGTACGAAATGTCCCCGCTGCACATTGTCAAGACACTTCCTGATGCACCGGGCGAGCTTGTGCGGGCCACATGGGCGGCGGATGATGTCGACAAACGCGGCAATTGGAGACCACTCCCCGCGGATGGTGCTGTAGTCTATCGACTTGTTGCAGAGAATCAGGAGTGCCGGCAACATACCATTGATATCTTTCTTGGGATTCATGGCCAAACACGCTTCATCCGCAAGAAGCACGTCGATGGGCTCCTGGGACGACCACGAAACCAGTTTCAGACCGTACCAGTCGGTGAGATACCGGACGATGATGGACCAGAAGCGATGCTTAGCGGCTTCAGCGGGCTCCACCCCCAAGATCGCAACGCGTCGGCCGCCATGACTATCACGAAGAGAAAAGGCCTCGTTCATCACGCCATCCTCCCTCGCTGGAATCGATGGTGAAAGGAGTGCGTCCTCGGCGTATTCTTCCGGTCCAGGCCGTGTCAGCGGTAGAGACACCTTGACAGTCGTTCCTTCTCCCGGTTGACTGTGGATGTTAATCGTGCCATTCAAGGACTTGACGAGACTCCGAACGATGGAGAGGCCCAAGCCCGTCCCCACTGCCAGCGTATCCTCCTGCGCGAATGGGGTGAACAGCCGCCCACGCAAAAACTCTTCCGAGATCCCTTTGCCCGTGTCGGAGACGGTCAGAGTGACAAGCTCTTCCACACCGTGTCGCCGCGAACGACCTTCGGATGCCTCCGTCATCCCCAAGTGCACCGAGACGCGGCCAGAGTCGGTGTATTTCATCGCATTACCAAAAACATTCATGATGATACGCCGCAAAGCACCGGGCTGGGTCCGATACATCCAGTCGTTTTGAGCGATGTCCATCACCACCTCTACCTCGGCGTCCAACACATTGTCAGACTTGGTTTGTTGCCGCGGAATCGACCACGTGGCGGCCGACTTGGGCAACGTCGCGGATTGATCCGAGGATGCCATAGACTTCTGACCGTAGGTGTGGCCCAAGCACACGCCTTCCACGACCTCCTCCGCCAAAATGGCGAGATCGGTGGCCACGTACGTGTCCAGATGGGCCGCCGCTTTGTCCATGTCCCTGAACTCCGATGCGGAGGCCTTGTTTCGCTTGAGCTGGCGCCAGGTCCGCTCGATGGAGACAATCTTGCTGAAATCCAGAACCTGGTTCATGGTGTCCAACAGGGTCCGACCACACGCGTTGATGGTTTCGAGGAGTGATAGCTGAAACTCATCGAGCTCCGTGCCGTGCAGAAACTCGGCGGCAGCAAGAATGCCGTGGAGGGGGCTACGAAGTTCATGCCTGTAGACATCGATTTCGTCAATGATTATGATCTGGCGAGGAGAACTGTTGCGAG
The DNA here is from genome assembly GCF_000002715.2 of Aspergillus clavatus NRRL 1. Taxonomy (NCBI): domain Eukaryota; kingdom Fungi; phylum Ascomycota; class Eurotiomycetes; order Eurotiales; family Aspergillaceae; genus Aspergillus; species Aspergillus clavatus. The sequence goes on along the minus strand of NW_001517097.1, from coordinate 538,778 downwards.
ACATGGCGCTAGATACTTACGATATACTTCCGATGAAGTCGCCCTTCTGGCGGTCGGATATCAGCGATTGGACTCGGTTGCATTCAACCATGATGGACGAGCCGAAGCCCAGCACCGAACTCAGCTCGACCGAGGGGCTGAAGACTCGTGTCTCGATGGTATTCCAGCAGAAACAACCGGCAAACCACTGAGAGTTCGCGGCGTTCCACAAAGGAATAAACATTACTTGCGTTGCATTCGGGAAGAACAAATTGAGCATCGCATTCTCCGACTGTTTCCAACGCCTGCCACTGTTCCTGGGCACATCCGCCGGTTTCGTGCCCCGTGAGCGGTTCCGGCTGGGCTTTTTCTCATCGTCCGAGCTGGACAGGATGCCGTCCCGGTGGAATGACCAGAGCTTGCCCTTGGTGTATCGACGCAGCAGCTGGTGTAGGAATCCGCTGTCAAAGTTGGCCGCTGGATAGAGCACCGCGGAGCCGGGTCCCGGCGCAAAGGGCTCGTCCTTGGTGGAGATGGCGAGCACCGGGGCGGGTGGACCATTGTTGTCCCCGGAGCAATCACTTCCTGTATCGACATCGAGCATATGCCTGTTGTTGACCTCGAGAAACATAACGCCGCCGTCCCCATCCAGCTCGAGACTCTCTCGGAGGAGGTTGGCTGCCCTTCGGAACGCCCAGGAGTTGCCATGTGATTCATCCAGATTCAACCCTTTCTTCCGGCTGCCTGCCCACCAATCCGGAAGCGGTGTGTCCGGGCCGGACGACACATTTTGATCGCCCTGGTCGACTTTCGAGTCCGAGACCGAGCTGAAGGAGCGTGCATCGACGCTGTTGGATCGTTTACCGGGGTGTTCGAAGCTTTGGGACGAGTCGCCAGAAAGGTGATTGGTGCGCACATTTGAGGACGCGGGGGTGCTGAAGGTGGTGGCCGCACTACCGGAGCAGGAGGGAGGCGGATCAACAAAGCTCGAGCTGCCCTCGACGAAATAACTCAGACCTCGAGACAATCGCGCGGCACGTCTTCCCTCGGAGGCCTGCCGGCTCACCTGCAGATACTCCATGATCAGCATGCCCAGAGACCCCAGCGTCTCCTTCTCCAAGTCGGAGAAATCCTCACGGGGTTTGGTGTCCAAGGCAAAGAAACATCCAATGTTGATATTCGTCTCGGTGGTCAGCGGTGTACCTGCGTAGAACCGAAACTGAGGCCCTTCGGCGACGAAAGAGGTATTTTTGTAGAGTTGGCTGTCCTGGAGATCGTTGACGACTAAGAAACTATATTCTCGGGGATCCCTCGACGATGGCGGAAGCGCAACGGTAGACTAGAAGCGATACCCATCAGAACAGGTTCGGTGGTTACAGGTAGGGTTGATTTTCACGGGGCAGAACCAAAGAAGAACATACCTCACACATTGTCCAGGCGCTGGCTGGTAAAGTGGAACAGCCGTCCCATACGCCATCTCCGCCTGCCTCATATTCACGAGCGAAACTGCCGATGGGGGACTGACTCGCCTGTGCGAGAATAAATTGTGAATCTCGATCTGACACACTGCAGGGGTAGGAATAAAGTAAAATGTGTCAGCCACCAGCCATTAAGCTCTTGTCGGATTCAAGCCACCAAAAAAAAAAAAAAAAAAAAAAGTACCTGATGATGACGCGCTCCACATTTAAACGCAGAGCTGCCAGATGGGCGAAGGATGTCAAGGTGGCATTATTCTGGCCTAGAACGAGTGTTTCCGGCACAACTGGCGACGAGGGAGAGGAATGGTCTGAGGGGACATCTGTTGTGACAAGCGGTGGTGAGAGTTGTGGTGGGGGCGGCGGTGGAGGTGGTGCGGAGGATGCATGGATGGAGGCATCGAGAGCTTGCGCGACGGCTGGAGGGAGGACATTGTCGGCGAGAGGGGCATCGTTCACCTCTAGAGGAGTTAATCGTTCGGGTTGAAAGTAGCGATAGAGCTCACGAGCTCTACGACCGGCGCTATGGTCATCGCGAGAGGTCGATGGTCGTTCCATCACTCAGTGGAATGAGGATCGGGGATCCCGTGATATCATAGGAGAGATCGGATAAAAAAGGCGAGGGAAAAGGTTATTCCATCGATAGCAATAGGGAGTGAAGCTCCATCCTTTGGCCCAATGAGAGGGAGATGGGGCTGCTGGCGTCGCTCGGATTGTCTAGTCAGGGCGATAAAGTGTGGCAACAGGATTTGGACTGCAGGAGGAGGATGAGGACGATGGTGGGAGAGTCGAAGGAGAGTACTTTGATGAGAAAGGATGAGAGAAGAAGAGCAAAGGTGTGAATAGTAGTAGGAACAGAGTCCACGAAAGCAGAGTCCTCAACGCTGAATCTCCTAGTTAGGTGGCATGTGCCGAGATGCGGGTGGGATGGAGGAAGAGGCGAGTTTTTTTTCTCCCTCTTTTCTCTTGATCACAAAGCAGAGTAAGTGGTAATAGTGTAGAGGAGGTTTCGTGCATATGACGACTCTGAAAAAGAAAGGAACACGACGACTTTTTATTATGAATTCAAATACTGGACGGGACTCGTAATGAGGACGGTGTAGTAGTTACCTAGTTAGTAGGAGAGTAAGGATGAGTATCAGATAATAGTGAGAGAGATTCTCTCTAGGAGATTCTTTTTTTTTTCGGCTGGGAATTCGCAACGCAATGTAGCAACTCCACCCGTTGTCTCTTTCCGTCTGGCTCATCCAGGCTTTCAAGTTTTGGTCGTGGCTGTTGATCTTCCTTGAGGACATTACGGAGTACTTACTACTGGACGGTTAATAATGGGCAAGGGAAATGAAGCTGATTAAGAATCGGAGGGGACGGGGGGCGGTACTACGGAGGATAGGTACGTATGATGATATGATATCCTATGATACGATGCGGTATCCTAAGAGGATACTGTACTATGTAAGGTATGGGAGATATGATGCCTTATGATCTGATATGATATAACCTGCCGAATGCCTGGTCCAAATTCCATCCAGTGACTGCGAGTAGACAGGGAAAGACGACGACAAGTCACTACTTCGTACTACTTCTAGTCCTTGTACTCCGTAAGGTAGAAGTATCGTACCTAGTAGTAGTAGTAGTAGTAGTAGTAGTACTCCGTCGTAATAACAGAGATTTCGAGACATTAATCATTATTAATATTCCATCTAAATCATCTCTCTTGCCTTTTCTCTCTCCAGTTTTCTCCTATGAATCTAATCCTATCAGTCTATCACAAATCACAAACCGCCCCAACCCGACCCAAATCCCAACTTCACGATTTCCCTGTTTTCCTTCCCCAGACTAGTTCCCTTTTGGGTAAACAAGGGGGTTCCTCCCGTCCCGTCGGAAAAATTCCCTAGCCTTTTGATTGGTCTACGATGCCGCCCGTCGAATCAAACGACGCATTGGGTGGATTGTGGGGCTTCTCCCCTATTTTGATTGGCCCCTGAGTCCTGACTCAGCAGCTTTGATTCATAATGATTAATGACACTAAAGTAAGTCCATGCAAGTGCATAAGACACTTCTCCAGGACAATGGATCAAGGGCTCGGAGCTTATCCAGTCTGGGACTCTTGAGTCTTGACTCTTGGGGAGGCGAATACCTAGGTATTGATTATTCCAATGGTAACATATCAACAGCCCAATGCATGATGATCTAATGCTGCTAACTAGACTACTGCTAGTCATGATCGACACTCTCTGCCACGCTAACATCGGACAGGTCGTCAGTGTCACTGGCTTACTGGCTTACTGGCTTACTGGCTCACTGCGGAATTTCTGATCCATTTGTGAAGCACGTCCCAATGTGGACTGCGGATACTGTACGCCTCTCCTTGTGATTTGGGTACCTACTCTGTACACAGTAGTGAATAATTAGGAGTCTATCTAGTCCCTGCTTCATGTAGTTTAGAACATGAGCCAGAGCTAGGGGTGGTAATCAAAATGTCAAAATGACAAAAATGACATGTCATTTTGCCCTTTTTTTTTTCTTTCTGACGAGGGAATAGTTTATCAGAAAAAGTTGAGAATCTTACGGAGTACTACAGATGCCATATGCTGGTGGAGAACTATCTAAATCTCATCTCCTACGGAGTACGAAGGTGTGGTGTAAAAGTATACGACAGTCACGTGATATTGTACATACAATTCCTGAATGATAATTGGCTGGAGGTGTGTGGGTCTGCCAGATAACTTTTTGCACCACACGGTCCACACCTCTGTACTCTGTACTCCGTACGGAGTACTCCGTAGTCAATTCTACCTACTGTGTAGTTGACTACTGGAGGTACAATTCCGATGACTAATCGGGGGCGTGTGCTGTGGCGAGTTCCCTACTGGCAGTCAGGCTGACGCAAACACCCCCATGGTCAGGACGTCTGCATAAACAGCGACCTCGGTACATAAAATAAAAGAATCGATCATAAAATATAATGCAATATGTCCAGGTCATCTCCTGTAGAAATGTATATACCATGGCCGTCAAAATTTTTCCATCAGGCGCGTGCGCACCGTCCACATGCGAGCCCGCTTCCCGTAGATGTACATCGGTATCGAAAATAGCAAACAGCCAAGCTGGATCCCTCCCAACGCAAGAAACACCGTCCGCGCGCCATTCGCGTCCAGCCAGTCGACGATAAATAAGGAGAACACCAGCCCATGAAACACGTCTGCATTCAAACCAGTCAGTTAGATTCCGTTCAAATGTCAACAACCCTGAGGAACAGATGGATCACCCACTCTTACTCCAGTTCAACGTCACCAACGCCTCCCCTGCGTATTGCCGGTAGCTGTCCACGCAGAACGTAATCGACGTCGTGCTGCCCAGGCAGCATCCAAACGAGATCAGCCCGAAGAAAATCGTCGGCACGATCCACGAGTCCTTCACCTCCGTGCTCCAGCCGAACGCCATCAACCCCGCCGTCGTCGACAGCCCGATAGGGATGGCCATTACCAGTCGGAACTCCGGTTCGTAGACACCGCCATTGCGCCGAGTCATATACCGCACAATGATATCCGAGACCTTGCCAGCCACCGCCGTCCCGAGGAGCCCACCCACGAATGGCGAGATATAGATCAAGCCCGTTTGCAGCGGAGTGAAGTTGTAGGCGTCCTCGCCTTGGTAGAGATGCGCCACCGATTCGGACAGCACGATGAGCCAGCCAACCGACAGCGAATACACCACGGTCGACCAGAGAACTGCCGGATATGCAAATAGAATAAAAGGTCGAACCGCGACTCGCCACCACTTATCATGTGAAATGCGTCCGTTCCACGGTCGGAGGTAGTGCGTGAACGGGACCTGAGGCTTCTCTCGGAGACGGTTGGTATACTGCTGCGCTGGGAGAAGCGGTCCCACGGGATCCAGCGACTCACTCCGGGTCCGGGACAGACCGGCCTGCCGACCACGTTCCAGATCAACACTCGGCGATGCCGTCTCACGTACGACTGCCGGTGCCGGGACTGGAAGGGACGTATCAGTCTCCTCGGTCACTGCCAGAGGAGCCACGTCCGTGGGATGGTCGTCAACTGCAGCCGCTTCGCACGCTACTATTTGGTCACGGTCCTCAGATCTCCTTTCCTTCTCATCATACTGATGTTTGTGCTCATCCTCATTTTCCACGAAGCCGACATGGGCCAGTTTCCTAGACTTCCTGGGCGCGGGCGAGACTGCATCATCCTCGACCACAGCATCCGCCAAGCGCTGATGCGGTGGCCGACCACGGAGACCATGGGACATCAACTCCGTGACGCTCTGTATCACGTGGGGCCGCTTATGCGGGCGACGAGGACGCGGTGTCCGATCCCAGAATGTCTCGGGAACGAAAAAGAAAAGCAAGACAAGACAAGACCCAACGACAATGGCGACAATCCAGAACACCCACTCCCAACCGAGTCTGCCAATGATGGCAGCACTGACCAGCGGCACCAAATTCTTGCCGCCCAGTAGAAGAAGTGTGTAGATACCGATACGGTATGCACGCTCATGCAAAAAGTAAATCTCCGCAATCGTGGCGGAGGGAAGACACTCCACAGGGCTCACAGCGATCCCTTGGAAAATTCGAGCAACCACCAAGCTTGGGTAGTTGGGCGACAGAGCACACCACACTGCCGACAGAACAAAAAGCGTGGCCCCGAGTAGATAGACCGGTCGCTTTCCCCATAGAATCGCAGTCGGGGACATGATGACGGAGCCAATCCCGAGTCCCAACATGTACAGTCCGGTAGTATAGGCGACCTTTTGGGTGGAAACACCGTAACTCTCCGCGACTTGGTTAAACCCAGCAGCCAGTACTGGCGTCATTCCTCCTCCCATCAAGCAGTAGAAGCCTAAAGAAAGCAGTGCAGCGTCCCGCCGCCATACGGGCCAGTTCAGCGGATCATTGACCGAATCATCTGGCTGAGGATTCAGGACGATCTGTCCGTCCGAAGTCTTCTTCGGTACGGGGGCTACCGTACGCGAGGACGACCGAGACGATGGGTAGTTTGGCAGAGACGACGCCGATGTTCGTTGCGGCTGGTGTCTCAACCCGAGCGGTTCATTGCGGTTTGAAGATAGTAGAAGTACCGTTCCTGGGGCCGGATTAGAATTCGGGCACATCACTTTATACGAGCGGAAACTGCGCGCATACCTGGTACTTCATCGGTGTGCTTATCGCTGAGAATCCCCAACGTTGACTTGGCACGATAGTTCTGATTACGAACAGACTCGGGATCCTCCATTTGTCTCCCTTTCCACGATCGGCGCCACCAGCCTTGCCCCTGCACACGCTGCGAGCCAGGCTCGGTCTCCTCCTCGACCATCTTCACCGGATGGACGGCGGAGGCTTCTTCTTTTCGCCCCTGGGGCTTGGATCTGAATATTCTGAAGCAAAAACACATGGTTAATCCTGATTCATCTACTTGGGTTTTCAAAAATGAAAAAATCGCAAAAAACAGCTAGGGGGACAATCCCACAAAATTATAAGCACCTGTCACTGCAAGGATTTCTCTGGTGGCAGCCAAATCTAGACAATGTAGAAGCGCCACGAGAATGCAGGAAACCGCTGCACACTGCAACAATCTAAATTTCCGCCTCGATGGGTAGCTCTAGAATCACGTTTTGAATGACTCGAAAATGCGAAAAAGCAAGACCCCCTTTCCCCTTTGAAGCTAGGGTTTAGATCATGATCTGCCAGACGAGACCAGAGAAATCACCTGCGCGACCTTGCTGACAGGCATTTTTTTTTCTTTTTTTTCAGGGAGCGGGAGCGGCAGGCAGAGGTCGGGGGATTTAAAGAAGAGTAAGAAGCACAAAGGAAGACCGAAGTAAGATGGACTGCGACGGAGATAAAGATGAAAAAGAATGGCGGACTTGGGGAGTCAGTAAAACTCGAATACAGAAGACGGCCGGAGCTCCATGCCCGAACCATCACGCGGATGAAGGAGTGGATGATGGCGTTCTGCAAGTAGCAAATCTGAGGCGGATGACAGAGTGGACTAGTGCCATGATCGCTGTTAGCCTGGTTGCTCTGTATCGTACGAGTATATCTTTCGGGCGGTGAGTGTCGGGGACCGCGGGGGTACAATCAGACCACCAGAAATTCGAGAGGGAAAAGAGGTTACATGATTGAGACTATACCTTACCTTGGCGTATTCTGGGCGTAACACTTAGATCAACTTAAAGTTTACCGCCTAATGTCACTCAGAGCGATACGTGAATAAGGCATCCAGGCCACGGACTCCATGGAAGGGGAGGATAGACAGGGATCGGCATGTATGTAGCAGGCTAGCAGCCCTCCATGACATTCCCACATATACAGCACGAAAGAACCTCCGAGACGTTTTGGCTCCTTTTTTTTTTTCCGTCTGTCAAGTTGTCAACATCCAATCTGGTCTTGGAACCGATTGAGGGGCAATGCATTCAGCCAATCCCAATGATAATGCAAGAAATGTTCGGCTGATGGTGGCACTGCTATTTCAGTCCTCCAAAACTCAAAGCATCAAGCCATACCGCTTGGCACGTAGGATGAGATGTCAACAGTCTACGCTGAGAAGATCCTCTCAGGCATTTGATTCCTTCTGTTGATGACGGGTTTCACTCATCATACCAATTCTGTGGCAGTACTGTCTCAAGTATAGACAGGGCCAGCAGGAACATGCCGCACACACGTTGCTATATGCGCGCCTGTGCTGTCCCATAACCCATTATTCTGTTTGGCGGCTTGGCCTGCAAGTTCCGGTATGAAGCATATAAGCGACATGCAAGAAGCCTGTCGAGTGTCGAGTCAATACACACACATCGACGTCTATTAATCTGACTCGACGGCCGATGCTGCACACTGTCGTCATCTTGCAGAGGGTTTCCGCGCGGAGGGCTCAAGAAGGTAAAATATAGGCTCATTGAGTGTCAAGTGATCCGTGGGAGAGACTGGGGAAATAGTATCTCTGTCATGGGGTAGGTATAAACTGGCTTATCAGCCGATGTCAAGTCAGTGATGATGTCTCAGATCTTTGCTTCACCAACGCCGGAGCCGCTGGAAAAATCCAATACAATCGTCGTCACAAGGTCATTGGTTTTGGACGCATGCATGATTCTCTGCATTGTGGGTGAGGGGAAAAGTGTTATTTCAATGACCCTAGTTTTTATAGTGACCGAGACCGAAATTCATTGTGAAAGAGGCATCTATACATTGTGCTCTATACATATACAAAAACAAGACCTCTATGTACAGCATTCGCCAAACCATAATCAATCATGGTCACCATCCCTTAAAGCGTCGATTTCACAGACTCCAGGTACCCCTGGTTCGCATACATCGAGCTTGCATCCCAGAGCATCACTCCTCCGAAGCTGGAGAATGCCTTACTCCACTGCACAACCTCGTGGAGCTGCGCAGCAGCGACGAAGCCAGATCTAGCTGAACCCGCGCTCGCCGGCAGGCCAATGAACACCTTGACCTGCTTATTCTTCGACTGGCTCTTGGCCCACCCATCCCACAAGTCGAAGTTGAAGGCTCCCTGCGGTGCCTTGCCAAACGCAAACGCATTCGCGCCGCAGAAGTTGTTGTAAAATTGCACCCAGATCGCATCAAAGGCGACTGCGCCGTTCAGCATTTCCTGGTCGGCCACGTCGGGGAAGACGCACTGTGGCGCTGCAGTGAGGAAGTATCTCTTGCCCCCGGCTCCGTCCATTAGACTGCGCAGCTGATTGGCAAAGGGGACCATGTTGGTGACTGTGGTCTCAAAATTGAAGTCGAACCCGTCGATGACGGCGTCGCCGAACGGTCGGTATGCGGCGCGCTCTGCCTGAACGGGTCCGAAGACTTCCCACATTTTGTTCGCGGCTTCAATAGCAGCAGCATCTGATGCGAAGCCGCGCTCGGATGTGGTGGCTCCACCGATAGAAAGAAGGATGGTTTTGCCTTTCTGTTGGCATTGCTTGATATCCTCCCTGGATTTGATTGGTCTGGTTAGTGCACCAGCATAGCACTCACAACCTAGAAGTGCGACATACCCAATTTGGGGACAGTTGAGCAAATTCGTGCCAGGATAGACCGTGCATCCGGCTTCCTGGTTGGCAAAGTTGACTTCGGGGAGAGCCCCAGCGCCAGATATCCGAGTCACGAATGATATTTGGAATACCTGCTGGCTGTTAGCATTTCTATATTACCAGAATAGGACTCGACTGCCATACATCAATGTTCGGATCTAAGAAGTAGTCATTAGCACTTGCTCCTGCCCACTCAGCCCATTCCAGTATATCTTACTATCACAATAGAACCCTAACCGCTGTTGACCTGTATTCCCCGAGTTTTGACCTAGACAGAAAGCGTCAGCATTCGTCTCAGAAGACACAATTAGAGGCCCATACCCCAATACACAGCAACAGTGGATGATGAACTGGTATCCAAAAAAGAGTATACATCGTGAAACAGAGCAGCGAAGGCTACTAATGAGCACAACAGGGTTGTATAAGAAAACATCTTCGGGGACCTTGCCACGAACTCTCCAACTACAGAAGCGTAGAAGCCAGCGTGGAGTATGAGTGCACCAAGCGTCCACCACAATCCTGAAGCAAACAATACAGACGTCGGAATACAGACCTTTATAGAGTATCTCGGTATCACTGAAACGGAATCTTTGTTGGATATCTATTCAGGTCCGCCCACGGCATACTCGAAACCCGAGCTGCGCCTCGTCCTTTGACTGCAACGACCCTCATTGTCAAAAGATCTCAACGAGGCCAGGAACGCCATTACGGGCTGGAAATGCACCTGCATTAGTCGATAGAGTATACGATCTGATGCAGAAATCATAATCTGTAACACATTGCGGATCCATGAAACCTGCGCGCCATCGCCGGGCCCCCAAGTCATCCTAGTTGTCAGCATTGGGGGCAGTTCTTCCCAACAGCCCCCAACTCGAAGACCGTTTTAGTGTTCCATTGGGTTTTAACGAAGAGGCTGAGAACTGCTCATGAAGAATCGATTCAAGGGGAAAACAAGTTCAGAGCCTCCTATAGAACGATGCGGGTCAACTACACATGTGCAAGATGGGGCCCTGTCGCTTGTTTCTCGTGGACATCTAGTCAGCCTTCTACAAAGATTGGGTCTCGTACCTATTTTCTTCCTCAGTTTTAACCACTCCGGCATGATCTCACGGGTACGGATGACTCGTTTCAGCCCTTTGTTCTCAGGAGGATCAACACTACCCATGATTCTAGACTAGAGTCTGATGTTCATGGCCCGTTCCTCAAAATATCCTCAAAGGGTGGGTGGCTCAGGCCACCAGCTCCCGTCGCATTGCTCCTGTTCACCTCCGGCCTCAGTCATTATTGGAGGCTATGTTAGTCCATGGTCAATCATTACATCGTGTTCTGCTAATTTTGAATTCGTGTTAAGGATACGGAGAGGATTTTGTTCATGTTATTGCATCCAAAGCCATCAGGCTAACTAATGTGATTCTCTTTGATGACTAGAGCCCACCCTTTGCATCGCTTCACATATGAGCCAGAAATCCAAATTAAACACGGGCTGGAAAAGGGAAATTCTTTCGAGTTTTCTGATTGCAGCCTCTTGCTTCGACGTGTCTCGCTTCGAGGGTCGAGCGCTGCTTTGATGCGAAGAGGCCACCTCTAGATCGCTCCGAGCATATACCCATACAACGTCTTCGTCAATATCACTGTCGTCGCTCTCTGATTCACTGCAATCACCAGTTCGCTTGTACTTTATTTCCCTGAGGTAGTCGCGCTTCGCCCATTCTTCCTCAAAGGAAAGCTCATACCAATGTCGGAGCTTTGTGATGGTTAAGCAACAGTCCATGGGGTCCTCGTCTCGCTCTTTGCCGTCCGTCATTATCGATTCGTATCCAACCTTGTGAAGCAGGATTTCTGCAGTTTCCGGCTTGTATGCAGGTTCTCCTACAGCCTCGGACTCCATCAAGGAGAGATCAGTGTCAGGCTCCAAGCCGGGAAATACCAGCTTGATATCTCGCGGCAGCACTAGTTTGATGAACTCGCGGGCAGCAGTCCGAGCGACTTCCTCACAAAGTGTTCTGCTTTTGCAGATCGGTACCACAAAATCAAAGATATGAGCGTCGCTTGTGCCTCCCATGACTGCGGTCATCTGCGGATACGACCACCGGCCTTGGACAAACTGCGAAAGTGTTTTTATTAACCCTCGCTCAGATTCATTCATCAGGCCTGTTTTGTTCGTTCGGACAAAGAGCAGAGGTCGGTGCACTAGGCTCTCTGCAGAGACAACTTCCGAGCATATGGCACAGCGATAGTCCGCGGAATCAAGTATGTATTGCTCATAGAAGCCCGCAATGCGACAGTAAAAGATCGCATCATCTGCCTCATTCATAGCAACACCGGGGAGGACCGACCCTGGCCAGGTCGAAGCATAAACCGAACAAGTAAGCTGACCGCGTCGCGGGGCCTCGCTAAGTTGGAGGCTCGGTCTCCCAATGTATACGGTAGCACCGATGGTATGAACGCTGGTGCTAGGGGACCCAGCTGCCATAGACGGGCTTCTCAGGTAGATATTTCTATCGTTTCCAGCTTCGGTCCTTGGGATATACTTTTTCGGACTGCGTGCAGATATCAAGCTCAGACTTGTCTGTGAGTGTGATTTTCTCAGGGCCTCGTCACCCTCTTCCAGTTCCTTAGGTCGGATCGTTCCATCCCGGATCCTCTCAACGTATGTTTGCAACATCTGCGTCGCAGACTGGTGACATGTTTCCCCCGAAGAACAGATGGGCACCGCCACCAAGCAAATATATGGTCGATCACTCATCACACCCCCAACACTCCAATCGACCTCATCTCGCCGTGTGAAATGCGCTGTGTGGGACGCCACCGTCGTAACCAGTTGATGCACTTCCACAAAATCTGATAGTTCGACATATCCATATCGCGTGGCGCACAGAGGACGATGGACCAACGCCTGCGCTGGGGCTTGTCCACAGACCGTGCAGGATCCTGTAACACAACTGAGTATCTCATCTTCAAATTCACGGCACAGGGAGGTCATCGCTTGAAACACAGGGGCATTGTCAGATAGGCCAGAACGCGGCAGGGAGAGGCGACTCGACACGCTCGTTCTGAATGACGCCTTGGAGGGGCTGTCAGCGAGAGTGTGGGAGAGCTCAAACACGCGCTCTGATGCCTTAGCGTTAAACCGTGCATGGTCCAGCTGAGGAGACGGTACGCTGGGGTTTCCAAAGAATACACTGAGCCAAATGGGTATGACTTTGGGGTCAACTGTTTGGATCGAGATGCCTGTGGAAGAATTGTTGCAACTAATAAGAGAGCCAGTTTCTGTCCTGAAGAGGTCTTTTCTGGGACTTTGACTCTTTCGTTTCCAGAGCTTCTGAGGCTCGAACGCGGGGGAGCTAGCATGTGGGAAGAAATACATTCCGTGAGCTGTAATATCGAGGAGAAAGAAAGGATGATGAGGGGTTGAAAGAGAAATTGAAGCGTTGTGGGATATGGAGAGGAAGCAGGTCCCTCGTGAATGCTGCTGGTGTTCATGGTTGTTAAGTGTAGCAGTTATGTCACAAGCTGTTCTATTGATTCCTCACTTAGTTCTCTTTATAGCCTATTTAGTACACTCATAACTGATATCATTCAGTGTAACTATCTTTACTTGCATTGGGGATGCACAGATGCAACTAAAAGATACTCCTCTCATGATGCTTATTGGTCCCTCGAAAGGTTAGGCTCGAAACCATTATTCTCATAATGTCAAGCATGTCAAAGGCAGCTAGATCATAAGGCTGAACGTGTCATGCTTATTCAAGGCGGATCACTGATCACGATGATACTTGACAGCCGTGTCTCGGCTTGCCAGTAAGATTCCTGGACAGAAGACAGCAACTGCATAGAGATACATCAGATGGGGGGAGAATGCCCTACTCCCACACAGAACGATAGTAGGGGCTTCCAAGCCTCAAAAGCGTCTCGAGGCATGCCCCTCATGAAGTTCCTTACCATAGTACTCCGTAGTCGAGACGTTTGCGGAGGATTATCCTGAAGAGCACGTGACAGGGGTATCGCCCCCTTTGCGGCCAGAAAAGGCAACCAGTCTTTTTCCAGAAGAAACCTCCATGATTTTCGAGATACCTTATTGTTCCCCATCCTTTTTTAATATTTTATTCTTTTCCCTTCGTACTCTTCGAAATTTTTGCTTTCGGATCCATTTCTTTGCTTCTATTCTCTTTTGCGCTCATATAATAATCGTGATCAATTCCTCTTCTGGTCGTTCATTCCCAGTCCCGCCTGTTTCTCGATATCGTTGCAACCAGGGACTCTTCTCCCAGCCCATCGTGGGCATTGAAGCCTGATTCTCTCATACTGTCCTTGCGAAGCGTCTAAATAATTATCAGCGATTGCGTTCGCACCCATCGACGATGCGGTTCTCTCTTTCATCGCCCCTTGTCCTCTTACTGTTGCCTGTCATTTCAACGACAGTCGCCGACTCTCTCCCGACCAATGGAGCTGCGACTGATCAGGTTCTCGCTCAACGTGACTCTACAACCCCCGACTTGGTCGTTCCAGCCATAGATGGACTCGCCCCCAAGGCTACCCCCAAGGGGACGCTGGACGCTCCGTTCGATGGGAAAGATGGTCGGCCGCACGCTGGTCCGTGGGTCGAAACCAACGCCGAAAGGGATCGCAAGAAGTCGGGTACAGCAAGCAGCGCAGACAAACTAGAGATTGCGACTCCTTCGGCAGATCATCAACACACGGGCCCCGACGGCAAGCCCATCCCCCACTCGAATGACGGTGTCATGGATGATAGGCACAGGACAGGTCCCAAGGAGGGGACTCGGGGGACGGAGGGCGGAGTGTCGGAGAAGGTGAAGGGTACTACCTCTTCCGGCGAAAAACTCCCCGATGGTCCTAAGGAAGCGCCTCCTCTGCCTCATAGTGAGCAGCAGAAGCTTCCGACGTCGGATCAGAGCGAGCAGAGCACAGAGGGGAAAGGCTCGACTGGTAGCGCGAATCTGGGAGTTCTTGAGGTACATTCTCACGCCGCTGATCCTCTTTGATCTCGATTTTTGACAATCGCTAACATCGCTCTATAGAAACCAGATGACTTGCCGGAGAAACCTCACGATATTCCCCTTCCTAAATCGCCAGCGGCTGTGAATGATCACCCTCTCGGCCTTAATGCCGACGGTAGCTCAAAGACCGGCGGTAAATCGGGACAGGACGAAATCGGAAGCTCGGCTTTCCACTCTCTTCTTTTCTCCTTCACAATGATTGTCGTCTCTGAAATTGGTGATAAGACGTTCCTGGTTGCTGCTCTCATGGCTATGCGGCATCCGCGCCTGCTTGTCTTTTCTGCGGCCTACTCTGCTCTTATTGCCATGACTGTGCTTTCAGCAATCCTCGGCCATGCAGTACCGACGCTGATTCCCAAATATTTTACCAAATTCCTGGCTGCTATACTCTTCTTCGTTTTCGGATTGAAGATGCTCAAGGAAGGCAGGGAAATGTCGCCCGATGAGGGTGTTGGTGAAGAAATGAAGGAGGTTGAGATGGAACTCGAGGAGAAAGAACAGGAGCAGCTACGCAAAAGCCGGCGCCGCTCCTCCATTACTCCCCATTCTTTGGAATCCGGCCGTCTCAGCGGCCGTCGCAAGTCTCGCTCATCCGTCAACCGCTTCCCGTCGCCTCCCGAGAGCATTTCGTCGTCTTCTTCGCGGGCATCTTCCCCTAGTGCTGGTCGCCGTTGGAGCGACACGCTGAACGGAATGAACAATCTCTTTTCCCTTCTTCTCAGTCCCGCATGGGTCCAGACCTTCGTGATGACATTCCTCGGCGAATGGGGCGATCGAAGCCAGATCGCGACTATCGCCATGGCCGCGGGACAGGACTACTGGTGGGTGACGGTCGGCGCCATCAGCGGCCACGGTATCTGCACCGCCGCAGCGGTCATTGGAGGTGCCGCTATTGCTGGCAAAGTCAGTATGCGAGTCGGTATGTGCACTATCATTTTTTTCGTGACTGTTTATAGAACTCGAACTAACATTTTCCGCAGTAACTCTTGGTGGTGCCGCGGCGTTCTTGGTCTTTGGAGTCATTTACTTGATCGAAGCTCTTTTCTACTAGAGAGAATCCTATGAGATGATCATCTCACGATAAACGCCCAGTTAAACGGTTGAATTCGATTGATGATTTTGGTTTATTTCTATAGCTGTAATGTAGTAGGGAGCTGTAATATAGTAGGGATTGCGTTGACAAAAGTACAACAACCACAGAGCTTTTCTCTTTATGGGAGCAGTGAACTTAATATACCATCATAATTTCTCCCTCATACCATCTCTTACTGTTGCGGGGTATGAAATCAGGCCATTTGTCATAGGAATAACGGCGGACTCCTTGTAAAAACAATGCTTATTACTATTACTATGGATTCTTGAAGACAAAAAAAAAAAAAAAAAAAAAAAAAAAGACATGGCCGAAAATTGAAAGAAGAGAGATAAGATAGCAAATTTCTCCGCATTGTGGGGCCATGGGAATAACATTTGTCCGTTCATTCTGACCGCCTGGAGCTTTGAACTGTCCATCGACATCCAGCAGTCCATTCGCAGCCACTCTCCATGATAGCCTTGTATACCCATATATATGACGAAAATGTCCTTTAACAAGGTATAGAAACCATTATTGACCTGAAATTAACCTATACATGCTAAAAAAAAATTATTGCGGAATTATAGGCGAAAATGGCGCCAAGACAGTTTGCTAGGGTTGAGGTTAGGTATAGGGTTGAGGGTTTGGGGGTAAGGGGTAAGGGTTAAGAATAGGGTTTGCATAAATATTGCTTAGATACTGCATAAAATCGCCTCAAGCATCGGAGTTTGATTACATAATGACCCTAAATCAACCGAAACCCTTCCGCACCCTAATTCCCACAAACTGGCTTCTTTCCCTCAACATCCTCAGTCAAAACAATCCTAACGCAAATCTCCAGCCTTTCCATCCACCAGTCATCATTTCTCATCAAAATTGACCAAAAATCGACTGTTTATACAACGATATCGCTCAAAAAGACACTCGAGCTCGCCCCTGGAGCTGCCGCCCCGCTGACCGCCTCAGGACCCAAGGATGGCGCGCCCACGACAACGCTCTACATCAGCCGCCCAGGATGCCCTGGCGGTTGGGAGCAGGAAAGAAGTTGGGCCGATGAAAGAGCTGATCTCTGGTGCGCCGCGGATGCGTATTACTCGGAGTCAAAGTCGTGAGCTTGAGTCTACGGAGCAGCGTGAGTCTGGCAGCTCTGCTGGAATGCCGGGGGATAGCTCCCGTCGCCGGTGGGGGCAAAACAAAGGCAGAATGAGTAAGTCGGGAGCGGCTTCCGTTGTCTTTCGTTGAATGCATTATTATCCTACAATGTTTTTCTTCCTTCTTTGTGCAAGAATTTTATTTTTGTTCGGGAATTTGTTTGATCAAGTTCGACTTCTGAAGCGCAAATGGCTGCCATGGTTGATCATATGAGCTTCGTCATGCCACCATTCCTCAACTTTTGCCATGTCATATTGTTGTATACTCTTGCGTCGTTGATTCTTATGTATTCTCAATTCAATAGGCCTAGGCGTTGTGGTCGAAGAACCGACTGTTCAGTCACCCCGGAAATCTGGTCATGCCTTTGGGAACCGATCGTTTTGGGAATCCCAAGAGGATACAGTGAACATCTCCGGGACCACTATCCTTCCGTCTGAACCAGACACCAACCTAGATCCAGATATGATGATTGAGACACTGCCAGATCTTCAGCGGACAGCTCAGAATGTCTTGGACTATCTGATCCCCAGCTCAGGAGACCCCGTCAGTATCGTCCATGCTGCTAAAAGGCTGGCGGACCCGAAGAACACGCAAAGCAAACGGCTCCAGCGCGCTGTGCCGAATCTGGCTCGTGAAGCCGCGTACTTTGGACACCAGAAATACATCGACGTTAAGCTGGTCAACCAGCTGCTCGCGCCAGCTCTCGAGAAGAAGGATGCACAGGTCGGAGAGGGCTGGAAGCCAGATCTGGTCCTTCATCAGGCTAACTGTGCGCGATTCGCGCTCGAGGTCCTGCTGGCAAATGCTGGCACGAATTCACCCAAGCAAGCCATCAAGAACTTGGAAGATATGTTTCCATTGCCGTTCATGAGTGGCATTGCAGATAGCAACGAGCAGAAGGCTGCTGGCGAGAGCTCTCTCAATAAGGAGACGTTCGATCTGGCTCTAGAGATTCGGACACAGTCTTTGATATTGGACCTGGAGAGACAACAACATGAACCAGAATTCGATCCTAACGCTATAGTGACGGATCACTTTTTCGAAATGGATGTGTATGACGAAGACGAATTTGACAGCAGCATAGCCCCGCTGCGCGGCTTCGGCCTTGCTAAATGGGAAGACTCGGATGGCCATCTTTCGGAGCAGTATAGGGATGCGATCTGTGACCGGTATAACGAAATTCGGGTTTACTTGCTAGATGCGGAGGACGGGATGGCCGTTGTTGATGAGCTGAGAAGCGGTTATCGTTGGCAAAAATTCGTTCTACGGGCTGCTCAATGGGTGCGCAAGAGAATCCAAGAGATTGCAGCGGATTTGCAAGTGCAGAAGAGCGCAGAGGTTGTGCGCAGTGAATTTTTTGCGAAACCAGAACCTCTTGAGCGTGTCACTGGTACTCCCCGTCCCAGTGTCACTCCTGTCGCGAAAAACAGAACGCCAGTAATCGTTGCTCCACGGGTCGAGCAGCGCGAATCAGTTGCTCCTGCAGCAGAAAATAGACTTACTACGGCGACTACAGAAGACCGGGAGCGACGAAAGTCAAAACCGTAAGTGCCTAGCCTTCTTCTCTATGCAGTTCATATGCTAAGCCCTGCTCTAGAAGTTTCCTCAACCCCACATCGCTTCAGCGCCTTATGCAAAGAAAGCGGCGGTTGCGCTTCTCGCTTGAGGCCCCAGAAATTCGGAGACAGTCAGACTTTGTCACATCGGCTGTGGATCATGAGAGCACATCGTTCACCTCGCAAAACCGTCGACAAACTTTGCCTGCAGTCTTGCAACCTAGGCAGGAAGCGCAGGCTGAACCTCGTGAGATATCCGCGTCCCCCGAAGGGTCTCCAACGCTGCTACCCGACGATCAGGATTACCTCACTGTTGATGATTCCCAGTTGAGTATCAGCGAGCACATCGGTGCCGGACTGGAGCGATCACATAGTCCTCCAGTTAACAGAGTCAGCCGAGAGCCTATCTTCAGCCAGCGGACACATACACCTAGTAGACTGGCTACTATTCCTTCCACTCAGGATATATTGAAAGCAGTTCAGGAAACTCCTATTCCCAGCCAACCAGTCGAGCGCATGAATCCACATATCCGCCCGGCCTTCATTGACCGTCAGGATAATGCGGAGCGCGTCTCACCAATCAGTCAGGCAGGAGACCTCCTGAGTGCCTCAAGACGGCGTGAGCCACCACCCTCCAGGAAAAGGGCCCGTGAAGTATCTGAGGACGAAGAAACAGACAGCGACGATGATTTCTCAAGCTACGGCCGGGCCATTGACATCAGCCGCAAGCGTGAAGAAAAGGCGGAGCTGCAGCGACACAAACGCCAGAGAATACAAGAAGAAGACGCTGACGAGTCTGCTTCTCAATTGCAGCATGGCTTGGAGCAGACTGCTCGAGGTGAGGAAGCGCAAGGCCCGCCTTCCACGGCTCCTCTGAATGATTCCCGTTCCCCGGATGCAGCGTCGCCTGCCGGACAGCCGTCCAGAACCAGTGATTATGGTGTGAGGACGATACTTCGACCTTCGAGATACAATCCCAGGTCGCGCTGGACGCCAGCCGAGGACGCGCGGCTGATCCGGTTGATTGAGGAATACGGTTGCAAATGGGCAGTAATCGGGCGGCAAAATGAATGTCAGCCCCCGCTGGACGGAGAGGCCAAATTCGTAGACCGCACACAAGTCCAGCTGAAGGATCGGGCACGGAATATCAAAATTGCTTACCTGAGGTATGTCTCTCCCTGCTTGGCAATTCGACCTCCTCTTGGTGTTGTCTTTTACTAACACTCGGCGGTAGGGAAGGACTGCCACTGCCCACGCACTTTTGGAATGTGACTATGGGCCATAAAGACTATGCCGCGCTTGAGAAGAAAGGCATCAAAATCCCGAATCTTCGGCAAGAATCTCTAGAACCATCCGCAGAGTCTTGAAGAAGGGTCGACCGACTTACCAGTGAACCTTTGTTTTGTATTAATATCTTTCGTTTCTCCTAGATCCGTTTTGGTCTATACCCTTGCCTCCTAGTGATAGACTATTGGCCATTGAATTTCATATACATTAATAGATCACCACTCTTAATTGTCGTGGTATTGGCTTTATTTAAAGGAATGTTTTCAAAAGGGTATCATCTAGCCATGATATGGTTATCTGTAGAAAAATGAGCAACCAGATTGAAATCGACCAGCGATTTCCCAGTTCGCACGCAGCAAGGAAAATCCAGTATCTACTCTCGTAGTCTAAGATCTTACATCATGTACACCGAAAAACCCCGCCAGAAACAAATAGGATACTGAGGACTCCGCACTGGGAATTGAGGTCAACGGTTTCAGATCCTGCAGACGAGTATCTAGAGCAGGCAAAGGTAATGGAATTCCCGGAACAGTCACATATTCACAGGTCAAGACACTTGTCTCGGTGGTTCTCATTCGCTGCTACGCACGCAGGGTGGGTAACAAGGCATCGATTTAGAACCAAGACATAGCCAATGGGACCAAAGCCGCCCCCAAAACCGAGCCAGCGCCTAGGATCCCTGCGGCCCCAGAGCTAGCGGATGGCGATGCTGCACTGGATGGGGCAGAGCTGGAGGACGCAGCTGTCGACGAGGACGCAGCAGGTGTGGCGTCCGCGACGCCTGGGTGCTTCGTGAACGAGGCGGACGGCGCGGTCAGGATGTCGGCGGGAATAGTCGCGGTGGAATCCATGCCCTTCCCATTCTGGCCGGGGAGGATAGCGGTCGCTGTTTGCACGACGGTCGGGTTGACGGTCAGGGAGGTGGTGTCCTTGGAGTTACCGTCGTTGGAGACGAGGGTGCGATCCGCCATGACAGTCCAGGTTTTGGAGCCGCCGCCTGGGGCGAAGATTAGTTCTTACTCATCTTCGGAGGGGGAGAGTTGCGGAATTTTCGTAAACGTACAGAAGTCAGCGGGATAGCCTGGGCAAGCCATATCGCATTCTTTGTCGGACACCCGGGTATCAGATGGGGGGAGGCTCTTCCCGCAGTAGCAATCACTGCCTTGGACGGCGGCCACGGAATTCTTCGCTCCGCATTGTTGTTCGCAGTATCCGATGGACATGTATGCAAAGGTAGCGGCCAGTGTTAGATCGCCGGGGCTAGAGAAGCATCCTGTTTGGTTATACGAAGCGAGAACCTGGGGCGAGAGAGTCGCAAGGGAGATGAGTGCGAGATTTAAAAGGTTCTTGGACATGTTGGCCGATGTGGTTCTGCAAAAGAGGGAGGCTCTTCAAGATAGTTTTCCGGATGCGGAGAAATAGGTAGTAGGTCGAACGAATGTTAAGACAAAACAGTCTGCCGGAAGATAAGCAGCAAAAGAAAGGAAGAGTGGGTGTTCGAGGAAGAATATATTGTTGAAGATAAATCCGAGAGGGAAAGGGTCCATTGGTTTATTTAAATACGACCCAGTTTGTAGATATGGGGGCGAGCTAAACAAACGCCTTGAATGGAGGCATCGATCAGATAATCCTTCCAGTTTCTGAGGCAGATGTCAGCATGCTGAAACACCACCAGAATGATGATCCCGATGCTCCCTTTCTCCAGATTCCGCAAGAGTTCGTTGCCAGTTATTTGATCGACGAGCCTCAACCTCTGGGAAGTGGCACTGTGGCAGACGGGCAGGGCGTCCCAACGATCCCCTTGCAACCTCAAAATAGCATTCTCATTGCTCTTTGTGTCAAATCGCCGTCGCTTAAGATCGTCCGTCGAGTTTCGGGGCATTTTTTTAGCGTCGTTTGACTCGTTTGGCCTGCAAGTCCGAACTAAATCCTTCGTTAGTGGGCTGGTCTCAGTGGATGATGTACAGGATCGACACACTATTGGTTTCTGAGACCACCAACATGATCACTATTGATTATCCATTATTGTCTGGTTCCATTTATCATGGAATTGGATGATGCTGAGACATGTGAGATGGGAATAGGATAGATGGGATGAACAGTTGATTCTTGGTATGGCAGGGTGTCGATGTCACGAGACTGCACCTGATCAAAGAGAAAACCGAGTACAACTTCATCTCTTCGCATCCTGTTTTCTCTGCTTCTTCTTCTTCTTCTTTCTTCTTATCTTGGATGCTTTATTTACCAATTACCCACTCACTCATTCTGGCTGCATCTAAGCCTGCCATCAATGAACGATGCACAACTCACCATGCAGCTCTAAACCGAACCAAGAATTCGATGAACTCTGCTAAAATTTCATAGCAAGAATCTATCGAAAGGTTTGCATCTATACATCCCTGATTTGGTGATGCCTCTCGAAAGGAACTCGACTATGCTTGAGTTTGAGAAAACGCTCAACCAGGGATTCCTAAAGTCAAAGCAACATGACTGAGACCAATGAGCCGGATATCCAAACAAAGATGCTTCTAACAGCAGCGTATATCGAAAAGGACCTGTTATCGGCGAACGGCCCAGTCCGCTTTATCCGAGTGTTGACCTATCAAAGATCGGCTCGGAAACTCTGCACAGGCACGGACGGAATTGTGTGCGGAGAAGACGACTGCGACGATCTTGTCGTCAACAGCAACTCCCACAAGTGATAAGACGGATTGCCCCGACGGCGCTCGTCTTTCATTTTCGTTTCTCGGTGCACTACTGTGTTATTCTTCCAGGCCTCACCCTCGAGAACAATAGAAATGCGTTCAATTGCACACATCATCCCCGCCCTTGTTGGGTTTGGGATACCATCGGCTATGTCATTCAGCATCCCTTCTCCGCAGCAGATCCTCGAGTCATTCTCAGGTACCGGCAACGAAATCTGTCCGCAGGCATCCAAGGTCAGCTTTCCAGAGGATGGACTGCTTTCTGCTCTTCGATTTGTCCAAGACGAAGCTGTTCGCTCGCAACAGGCCGAGCGTCTCTCCAAAGCTATTCAGGTTCCCACCACAGTCAATGATTACATGACCGATCCATACGACGAGGGGTTCGCCCCGTTTGTCGAGTTCCAGGAACTTCTCGAATCACTTTTCCCACTTCTGTATGCTTATAATATCCGATCAACTTATGCGATAAAATACTAAGGCGAAAATAGCCACTCGCGTGCTCGCGTAGATCACGTCAACAGATTGGGCCTTCTCTTTACTGTCAACGGCACAGATGACTCACTCAAGCCATTGTTGTTCATGGCTCACCAGGATGTTGTACCAATCAATGATCCATCGGATTGGACATACCCGCCGTTTGCTGGCCACTTCGACGGTGAATTCATTTGGGGTCGTGGCGCCAGCGACTGCAAGAACGTTCTGATTAGCTTGCTGTCCGTCATTGAGGACCTGCTCCACCAGGACTGGCAACCAGCCCGCACAGTTGTGCTTGCGTTTGGTTTCGACGAGGAATCCAAGGGCTTTCTCGGCGCCGGCCATCTCTCCGCCGCCCTAGAGCAGCGATACGGCCGTGACAGCTTCGAATTCATCCTCGACGAAGGTGGGATGGGACTCGAGACCCTCGGCGACAACGACGATATTATCTACGCGCTCCCCGGAGTCGGCGAAAAGGGATACATAGACATCGTCTTCGCCTTGGATGTCACGGGCGGCCACAGCTCCATTCCACCCCCGCACACGGGCATCGGCATCATGTCGGAGATCATCTACACGCTCGAGCGCCAGGACCTCTTCGTCCCCGTTCTGAACGACGAGCACCCTTCCCGCAGGAAGCTCGAGTGCCAGGCACGCTACTCCCCAGACTACGTTGAGCCGTGGCTCGCGTCCGCCCTCAGGTCCTCAGACCACGCCGCCGTCGCCGAGAAGCTGGCCGTCGCCCGCGGCGACATGTTCCGCTTCAACCTGCAGACCTCCCAGGCCGCCGACATCTTCCACGGCGGGATCAAGTCCAACGCCCTGCCTGAGAAGATCTCCGCGCTCGTCAACTACCGCGTCGCCCTGCACCAGACCCCCGAAGTCGTCAAACAGCGCGCCATCGACATCATCCGCCCCATCGCCGAGAAACACAACCTGACCTGGAGCGCGTTCGAAGACCCCGCCACCGCCAACGAAGAACCTGCCCCCAGGAACAACCACCTCGCCCTATCCATCCTCAGCACCCCCCTGGATCCCGCGCCCACCAGCCCGACCAACGTCAGCACCGACGCCGTCTGGGCCCGCTTCGCCGGCGTCGCGCGCACCTCCTTCGAGTCCGTCCCTAGCCTGAAGGGCAAGACTGTCGTGGTCAGCGGAGATATCATGGGTGGGAACACGGACACGCGCTTCTACTGGTCTCTGTCGCGCAATATCTATCGCTGGAGCCCAGCGCGCAAGGACGCAAGCGTCAATATCCACACCGTCGACGAACGCATGTCGATTGATGCCCATCTCGAAGCGATGGTTTTGTATTACAGTAAGTTGATGAAACTCTTCGGGAGGTAGAACCCGAGCTGACTGGTATAGATCTTATTCGATCCTTCGATAGCTGGAAACATTCCGCCGAGGTTGTTGCCGATCTCTAAATCACAGCTCATTAGTGCTCCTGTATCTTCGCGATCCCAATACAAGAGTATCTCTGCATCCAGACTGTTATGAGCTCAAAATGGGCAGGAGAACGGCGCCCATATCCAGATCTAATGGCAACCTCGACTCTTACGAAATCTACGTACCCTTATCTCATTTTGCAGACGTAAAACGGGGTATATTTGCAACCTTGCGGGGTGCAAGTCCAGCTATATATGTGCACCATGATCTTCCGGAAGGCTCGCTGTCAGGAGGCAGCCAGCGGCGACATAGACGGGGTCTAAGAATGGCATAAAAATAGACATATCCAAAATTCATACACAAGAATAAGCTCTCCATCTCCAAGTCAGACAGAATGGTAGGCGACGGAGTATCAGCCTGATCAAAGACCTTCCGCCAACAGCAGTAGGGCAAAAGCGCCCCCCATGACGGGTCGCGCGATGAAGACATTCCCGGGATAGCTAGATAATTAGCGATGTTTGTTCTCGGGAATTTCGTGGGAACTTACTCTCCGCTAACTGTATCATAAAGGTCAGTCAGGGCGCGGTTTGTAGGCGTTTCATTGATCCATTTAGCAAGCAACTGGATGAACATGTCTCGTGTACTCGGTGAGGCAACGGCTGCTGCGAACAGCTCCCAATCACCTGCATGCTTGTTAGTGGGCCATCCATTAGGGGCGAAGGAGAGTCATAAACATAGCAAGAAAGGTAGGGCGTGCGAGGTGTTCCAGCAATTACCTTTGGTATATTGGTGTCGTGTATCTAGCGGAACACCATACTTTTGCTTGACAGTTGGGTAAAACTCGCTCTGCATGTCATAGACACTTTGAGGGACCAGGTTCAAGCCCAATTCACGATCAGCAAAGAGGTTGTATAAAAGACCTGTTTCCAGTCAGTCACTGTTCTCAATGGTGGGCGACGAGAGCGGACTGACCATGAGACTCATTTGAACCATATGACAATGTTGTATGTGGAGGATTTGCATCGTGTGCAACGCCTAAATATTGCCATCTATTGATATAATCGCGGGCAATGGCGGATCGATTAGCAGCCGCATCAGCATGACCGGTGAGATTGCTGATGGCTGCCATGGCCTCGATACCAATCATTCCTTTCAGAGCCAGATTTGTTTGGTTCCTGCAATGTTTCGTTACGGAAAATCATAAAGTCAAGCTGGAGATCATCACTTACGCCAAGGGACCAGCAAAGTCATCCGTCGAGATCTGGTTTGCTGGGTAGATAGCGTCATCAACAAGGTATGTCGCCCATTGCTCCAGCATGGAGTAGTGATCTGAAAGATATTTCTTGTTCTTTGATTTGAGCGCGTACGCGAGAGCCATGATCACCATGTTGCCGCACTCTTCCAACGGCATTGGTTCATCGTTGCCCTGAGGATGGCCAGTAGCATTTGGATAGTGGGTTCCAATATCGTGCATGGCGTATGCGTTGGGGTACTGACCGGACTCTTGAAGTTCGAAGTGAGGCTTCATCAGGAGTCGCAGTAGCTCTGGGTTGGTATACAGGAAGACGGGGTGAGCAGGGAAGATGACGTCCACCGTGTTCATGTTGCCATTGGATGAGATCTCCTTCATGAAGAGATATGGATTCTCACTTGTACCAGCCAGCTGTGTTGCAGCAAAGGCCTGGCGAGCACTAAGGGACGTAATCGTCAAGTAGTCCTGGCCAGCTGCCCGGATGGAGTCGCTCGCGATCTTCTGATCCAGAGCCGAGGATATTTCATTTGCCTCTGAATAGTCGTAATGGAAGAAATTGAGCTAATCACGGGCGTTAATGAACAGCCGGATAGAGATGGCGATATACATGAGGACAGGAATGTACTCACAGCCGCTAGATCGTCATCAAAGTAGCTTGTCCACAAGGAGGGTACTGCCTGAGTGCCTTTGGGACTGCTGTATTGGATGGCTTCGGTCTGGGCGAGGCCAATGGTAAAAAGTGTATCCACTGGAGACGAGCCAACGTCACCCAGGTCCACTGCAAAGCCGAACACTGGCCAATTCTTCGAAATAGTTCGATAGTTTGCATCTTGCGAGTTGCTCAAGACTCCATTGGCCGAGAATGCGCCTCGGACATCGACATCAGGGCCAGACTGGTATGTCAGATTATCGTTATCCTCGGTTGCCCAGTACCAGTTACCCCATTCGGCCTGTTCCTTGGCTTCGGAGAACAGAAGCTGGTTTTGACGATGGACCTTGTGATATGCAATACCATCGTTGGTGACACCGTAATCCCATTCTGCGACAGCAGCACGGTCTCCCGACGCCCATTCTACAACCTAGTCAGCCAAGTGAGCTTAAGTATAGTGGACGGACGAGCTTACCAGCCGCGATATCGGAATACAATTGCACGTCGTGGGAGTCACCATCGATTGACGAAATCTCCACATGGAGGTAAGAGAACACCAGCGACTGCCTGCGCAGATCATTGGGAGTAATGGGAGACAAAAATGTCACTTTCATTTCCACTGCATCTCCAACATTGAAAGTGAAGATGCTCTTCGTGGAGGTGTACTCATACTTAGTCTGATTAGCAGTCGTCGTACCGGGTAGCCCCATCCATGTATAGACGGAGCCATCGACGCGGATTAGCCCAGCCCAGCCATTGACCTGGCCCCTGAAAGGTAATCGAACTGATTAGGCAAGTATTCTTACACATTCAGCTGCAATCACTTACTCCCAGAAGGTCGGCCATTCGCCAGCCAGATAGCCACCATTACCACCGTCACGTCCTGCTGAGAGCCATGTGCTCAGGTAAGGAGACTTTACCGCCAAAGGCAATGCCGGAGGCCTTGCCGGGGAGAACGTGGATACTGCGCCTGCCAGAGAGGCGAGGGAGGCGGCTAGGACACCGAGAGGAAATAGCTGCATTGTGAAGTTGTTTGGGAAAGGAACGATCAACCAGGAAGCATGGCCGATTTATGAAGAGTCCGATCTGAATCCAAAACAAGCGATCAGCGAGTTTGCCACGAGAAACAAAGAAAGAAAAAATCTTTGACAATTCGAGAATGCCGACTGGTATGCTAGGGATGGTTTTATAGTAGCTGGGCGAGACCGGCATACCAGATCAAGGGAGGAACCTTACTGTCCGAGTACCGCAGACCTATAAACAATCCGAGACTGGGTCAGTCGAATAGTGGTCTAGATGAAGATGAGGAATGGAGGCACGCATGATAGAAACCACAACTGCCCAAACGTCTTCTGACCTGTCAGACACATGTGGTCTTCGGCCATAAGGCCAAGGACAAGGGGGAAAGACAGGTATGTGAAGGCTGACCGGACTATTTACCTTGCAATGTGTGGACAATCAATGTATTATCCCTCCCTTTTTTTCTTCCCTTTGCACCGGTGATACTACTGCTGAACGGTTGGTATATGGAAGCCAAGGACGATCTATGAAGCCAAAGCCCCGCGAAGCTAATGGTCGTGCTTGTTTAGGAGATGCACCTGAGCATAGGGTAGCAATATTATAAAGACTAGACAAAGTATGAGTCCGTTGTCTCTTGGCTACTGCGACATTGCGAGTCAGAAGACAACTTACCAGGAGATAAACGAATGGCACTGTCATATGCCGACAGAATGGAAGGGAAGAGTGAAGCAAGTGACAGCCTGGGGCCGGTACAAGAGGAACAAAACGAGTGTCGATAGTTGGAGACGGTTAGAAGAAGAAGAAAAGAGGAAGAGAAGACAGAGAGAACGAGAGAAGACGGGAAAATTGCCCAATATGCCCAAATAGGCAAGTGGCACACCACCTCGATCTCGGCCTCAATTATCCTTGACATTAGCCATGGTTCATGGGGGAAATTGCAGTGCTCAAGGCACCATGACAAGGTCAAGTCCCTCATCTTTCTTTCAGATCCGCGATCATTATCATCAAAAACTTGTCGGTGTGACCGAGATTTGTGATACCATCATGTGAGGCCCGACCTTCTCTGCTTCCCCTCTCTCTCTTTCTCTGGTGGACGACAAGCCGGTCAACGGACAACTGCATGACCCTCATGCAAAGGCCCTGGTCCAGAAGAGACATTATAACCTCGACTGCCAAGTTACGCTTTGAGGGTCCGACGCTATCGATAGTTGTTGGATACAGGGAAAGTTGTCGATCATCATTAGCCATGACAAGCCAGCCGTTCCGCTAAGATGCTTGTGGCCTCGGTAGGGGTTAGTTAGAGCATAGAGCACTAACTACTCCGTACACGAAGGATAGCTTACCAGTTACTTGTTACTTGTTAGTATATCCTCGGTGCTTATTGATCCTTACTGCTGCAATTCATAGAAAGCTACAGGCGATCCCGGTTGACCACGCCGGTAGTAACAACCTGTGCTTGAGCTGAGACAGACCAGGAGGGGATAGCCACCTGGCAAAAGACGGAGATTGGCTTTGATGGTTTCTTTCGATGGAGATGATTGCGACATTCTTCCATTTCTCTCGATAGCAAATGTGCTCTACTAGATAGTCTGCGTCTACAAGACGACTATGTAGTAACAACAACTACTGAGCTTGCCCCTTGCAGTGTCGCCCTACCTGCAAGGGACGACTTCTCATCTCGATCCCGGTTCGACTCGCAGAGTTCTCCTTTCTGCGCTGGATTCAGGGAGAAATACCCGACATGCATGTTATGGATGGGGATGGTTTAATTTCCTCAAAATATGGATCCATGGACGTTTTCCTCCAAAGGGAGAATAGAATAATACTTCCTCCTGTCACATCGGCATAGACTCCGCCAATAGAGAAAGAGATATCGTATTCTTTCATTTCTTGCCTCATCTTCCATAGAAAACGCCATCTCGGCATAGCAGAGCAATCAACTCATGATCCCATACATCCCATACATCCCATACATCACTCATTACCCGAAACCAACGTACCGCATAACACATCAAATCAACAAGACATCGATCGGATCACCGTCCAACAAGATTCTTCGAGCTGCGCGCCAACTCAATACAAAACTCTCCCCACTCGCTTCCGCCGCTGCTCGGCAGGATCTCTTCAGCAATCGCTTCCTCCAGCCTCTCCCCATAGCGTCGGCGGTATTCGTTCTTCACCTGTTCCAGGTGTCGTGGTTCCCAGTGCAGACGGACCAGACGCGAAATCAAGAGCTCGGAGCGCTCCTTGCCCGTGCGAGACTCCCGTAACGCTTGGTGCAGGAGCAGGGCATCGCGCATGGGCCGGTTGATTGCCCCGTTGAGGATGTGGGCAAGCGTTTCACCCTGTTATCGGTCAGGTTAGACAAGATGTTTAAAGACTGGGGGGGGAACGGTACGTACCACAAGATTCTGGGACTTGGCAATCATCGCACGGGCAAAGTTCTGCTTATAAACCTTCTCATACATGCGCAGCACCTCCCGCAGATGAGCATCGCTGCGTCGCACAATGATGTAGATCATCGCGGTCTCGCCCCCATGCCGTGACATCAACGCCCCATACAGGTCCCGGACGTCGCGCTGGACCAGATCAGGATCCACCGGGTCCCGTTCACTCTGACGGGTTTCCTCGAGGGCAAGTAGCACAGCGACTCGAAATTTGTCCGCCTTCAACTCCGATTTCATGCATTTCTCTAGACTGTCCAGGTACCGCGAATCGCGGAAGCATTCCTTAATCGCGCGGATCTCACCGTTGCTGCGGCCCATTAGGGACTCGATCAGCAGTTCCCGCCGGGATGTACTTGACTGGTAGTAGCAGTTGGCCCAGTACGCCTCGGACTCCCAGCGTCCCAGCGCGGTGGCGTAGCATACTTTGCCAAAGGCGCTGTTGCCCAACTTGAGCCGGATGTGCTTCGCCATGTTGATTCCTTTGCCCTGCAGTTTCACTTGGCTCTTGTATTCCTTCCGCAGGTCTAGCATTTCCTCGCTTGTTAGGTGAGGCAGGACCCGGGTAATGGCCTTCGTGTCAATATTGATGGTGTGTGACAGCGCCTCTTGCATCAATTTCGCATCCGGGCCGGGGTCATAGAACGTCACCCGCTTGCGGGTGCTGCTGGGTGAGATCACCATCACGGCCTGCTCAGAGTCCTGTCGCCCGTGCCGTACACGGCTGCTATCCCGGATCCGGCTGCTGTCCCGCTTCGGCCGGTCGGGTTTCAGCTCTTTGCGATCCCGCTCGTCCTTGGACTTCTTCCGCGAGTGTCTACGTCTCCCGTCGGTATCAGAGCTGCCGTCAAGGGGTTCGAGATCCGATACATCTTCATCGTATCTGGAGGGCATGACGATGGGCGATGGCATGGGAGATATGGATTGATAAGTTCCCTTGTAAGCCTCTAATAGAGGGCTTGCAGGCCGGAGATTCGGGTCTGCCCCCGCGACGTTAAGGTTGTTTGCGGATGAAACCGAGAGACTGGCGGGTCGACCGCCGGTTCGGCCTCCGGGCGTAATCTCAATAAATCGCTGTTCATTTTCCCGGCGGCTGGACGAGGTTGGTGTCTGAGGCGGCGGCTGTGGGGCTGCAGTGTATCTGACTCCCGGGTGTTGTGGCTCAGTCTTCGAGGCCGCGGGTTTTGGAGCTGCACTTGGCTTCGAGGACTGAGAGTTGACGGGGTAGGTATAAGGCGCCGAGCCCGTTTTCGAGGTATACTTGACATTGGGATCAATATGGGCATATTGAAAGGGCGCTGGGTTAGCATATCCCGGATAATTGCTCGTATCACTCGATGCAGCTCGCTGATGGGTAGGAGAGTTAACTTGGGGAGCATAGGCGTTGGTCGTCGCACCCGACAGTGGGCGAGTAGTCTGTGGGACGTACGGGTTGTGCTGTTCGAAGTTCGTGTACTGTGGCATTGGGAACACTGGAGCAGTTGTGGCAGCAGTCATTTCGGGATAGGTCGACACCGGCGGCGGGAATGCACCCGGCATATGCTGAGCTTCGGCCTGCGACGACGGCGGCACAAACCCTGGTCGTTCGCACTCCGGAATCGGTGCCCAGTTGGATGGTGGCACCGAGGACGTGGGCGGATAGCCTGGGTAACCGGGGTTCATGGGCTGAATATGACCATACTGATTCGGCATGACATATTGGAACCGTCCTGGCGCAGCATGGGTGGGTTGAGGGCCAGAGATATCCTCCTTCGAAGTATGACGGGAGCGCGAGGATTCCTGCTTGACATGCGGAGCGCCGTTAAGCGCTCCAGACATCACTGGGCCATCGACCCTGGTCGCGGAGGTACGAGCAGGGCTCTTGTAGCCGTAGTAATCGCGCTCCAGATCGCTGGGGATGTCGCCATATGCAAGTGCATCGTCTCCTGAATCCGAGTAGGAATCATCCGAGTGGCTGTCATACTTCACTGGTCGAAGGTGCGACGGTCGCGCGTAACTCTTCTGCTCGTCGCGTCTTGTAGTCTTGCTCTCCCCCGAATCGGAATGATAGTAATTGTCATGGCGGCGCTCAGTTCGCGAGTATTTGCCTTTGCCCTTGCTCCGATCTGGTCCCGACTCTGAGTCTGAGAGATCATAGCGAGAACTGGCCCGCTGGCCCCCTCTGTCTCGAGGATCGCGAGGCCGCGATTGTAGGTACTCATCTCCAACGTCCGAGACACGGTATGTTGATGATCTTGGAGTGTCCGATGGGAGTCGCGTGTCGCGAGATTTGGAACGTTCGCGGATGCGCCCGCTCGGAGACTTGGAACGGCCGCGCGACCGTGGGTCGTTGACTTGGAGTGACATGGATTCGAGTGACGAGGTCTTGCGGTCGGGAACCCACAATGTAGCTATACTCCCCGCCGATCGCACAAATCAGATTTAAACGATCACGATTGTGTATTGAGCAGCGGCACTTGTCGAAGGTCGAAGGCAAGATCGACGATTTTAGACGAAGGGTCGACTTGAAAGCACATTCACAAAAAGAAGCACACAGGTGGCAGAAGAGAAAAGAGCTCAGAAAGAAGTGGACATTGGCCAGAAGAAAAGAAACGGTCAAAACTCAGAAGCGACTCGAGGGAGCCGCTTTCTTCTGTTAGTGGTCCGAGGCTGAATCTGTGATCACCGGTGTTTCGCGCCAAAAGTTCAGCTGAACAGTTAGGTTGGCTCTGACACGGAAATGAATGAGAGCTCTAACTATCCATCGGTCAGATAAGCCCAGCCAGCGTCCATCCCATTCATTCCCCGCTGGAATGAACAAGGCTGGGGCCGCTGGGCAGCTCTTCATCATGGACATCATCTAAGAGAAGGACATTATCATCAACACATCTTGCTTTTCCGCGTAATTCCAAAGACAGGAATGAGGATATTCCTCTTAGTCTGGAGAATTTGAGCCGCACAGTGCTGAAGCTCAACTGCATAGTGCAGTAGTATGCGGCAGTCGAAGAGGGGCCAGGATAGTCAGCCCAATAAGGACGAGATCATGTTACCTCTGCAGCGAGAGTTTCTATCATTAATCGCCAGCATCGGCCGCAGTGTGCACGAATGGTCGAGTCAAAACCAGGCCCACAATCCTGTCCCGGCTGGATTGTTGGAGGTTAGACTGGCGATGACTATGATGGAGTCAAACGACCTCCCCTCTTCCGGAGTAGTCCTGTACACAGTAGTAGTAGTGCCTCGTATCTGGCTAGCGGGCAGCCACCGCCGCAAGACCGCCAGGCGTTTAAGGCCCTAGCCCCTAAGGCTGTCAAGGACTCAAGGACAAAGGACACAAGGGCCAATGGAGGCATTCTAGTCCAGTTGCTGCTGTGCTACGATTGGCTGCGAAGTACTCTGTGATACTAATTATCAATCTGGACTTCCGGGGCATTTGGCGACGTTTCAGCCTTATCTCATCCTTCACTTGGTATTATGGAGGGCATGAGAGGGCATACTTGAGAGACGTGAATGATACCATGCTCGTTTTACGTCTTGCTAATTGCGTTTCGGACGATTTGTTCAAAATACTAGCTCATTGGGATGAGGAAAAGTCACGAAGGTACTAGTCTAACAGCTTCAATGTCATTCAAAGTGGATGTCAAAAGAAGAACAAGACTTGATAGAGCCTCCAAGGGAATCGAAAAATACATCTCCTGGCGGTAAAAATTACCAGAAGCGAAGAAGAAAAGAATCAAGCATGATGAAGCCAAATGCCCCTGGGATTCGAGACGCTCCATGCATTTGGAATCACGAGGTATCAGGTCATCAGAAAGTGATATCACAGAAATAACGTAGGTGGTATAGGAAAGTCAGAAGTTGACTGATACAGAAGAAAATGAAAACAATTTCCCACCCAGTCGAATCGTACAACAGTCAACGGTGTATTCGGTTTTCGGCCGCCAGATATCCTGAGAAATCGATGGGGGCCACGGAAGTGGCAGGAATGGAGGAGAGTCCACTACCAACCTGGTTGTCCCTTTTGGGTTGTCTATGGCGTAGAAGGAGACTTCCTGCTCAGCGGAGAATCATGCCGTTCGACCAAGATCTCCAAGTGGGACGAAAACAAATAAGAAAGGGAAAATGTTGCTTAGAAAGTTATAAGTCAAAACAGACGCCGATCCCAGTTCCATGTCAATAGTGCCCAACATGGTGCACCGTGGGAATGACCCAGACGTTCTGGTAATCGGGTCGGGAAACGGACTAGGTGTAAAGTGTCCGTCAGCCTTGAGGAGTCGGAAGTCAACTACCTTCCCCGGCGGCCATCGTCGGAGGGACCGGTTCGGCCACCAAACGCCTTTTTCAGCGGTGTAGGCGAAAGACCATCACGGTTGAGACGGCTGGTTCTCCATCGTTCATACCAAATAACCCGGCTGGCTTCCCGAAGCTCGGAGCGCCAATCACTGAAGACGGAGTCCTTGAGCTTGAGAAAATCGCAGTGTTCGGGGTTGTACGGATCGGCGAAACCCCAGGGGAATCTGCGGCCAACCGGCTGATCCCCAGCTTCTAGGGAGTAACGATCGGGAGATAGGGTTGAGAATGGCAGGTGAGGGACCGCAGCCTGTGAACCGGAAGACCGATTGGTCTTTTCGCTTCCTTGAGATGGTGAGCCCGGTACGGCGGGTTCAGCCATTTGCTCCTTGTTTGGGCTGGTGGTCGCCTCTGCTGCTGCCTTCTCATCCTCATCATCGCTCTCGGAAGAGGTATACTCCTCCTGGTCTTCCAGAGTCAAGATCTCAAGAGGATCAATATTAACCTTCTTCAAGCTCTGCCAGACCTCTTTCTTCAGGTAGCTCATGTGCGCAGTGGTGATCGTGTCCGCCTTGCTGATGACAGGGACAATCGTGGTCTTTCCGAGCACGGTTCTCAGAACCTGGATGTCCAGGTACTCATCCAAGATCCCAATTACAGGGGTATCAGTCGCTTTAGCAGTTCCCTGAGCAGCTCGCCCAGCGGCAGCAATATTCTCATC
The DNA here is from genome assembly GCF_000002715.2 of Aspergillus clavatus NRRL 1. Lineage (NCBI taxonomy): Eukaryota > Fungi > Ascomycota > Eurotiomycetes > Eurotiales > Aspergillaceae > Aspergillus > Aspergillus clavatus. The sequence continues at coordinate 504,255 of NW_001517097.1, read as the reverse complement.
CAGACGCACAGGATCCAGAAGCAGGAAAGTGCAATGGATATGGGTGTCGCGGAAGCCGGGCGAGCGGATAACTTTCATCTCTTCATGCAGTGTCTCTTCGAACTTGCTCTCCAGAAATCCCGTCACACCGCGCAATTGGATGTCAACGATGCTCTTTTCCAACCCTTGGGAATCCCACAGGGTCAGGCCCACACGCTCGCCGTCAATTTCGGTTTCGAGATATTGAGAGGTAAAGCCTTCGTTGGCGGGAATTTGGCGCTCGTAGGCTTCGGTCTCTTCAGGAGAACGGCTAGGATGCTTGTGCGGTGGCATAGTCAAGGACTTTCTGAGAAAATTCAAAAATGAAGTCTTGCCAGAATTGCGGGCACCGATAACGAGGATGCTATCCGATATGTCAGCCTAATTTTCTCTTTATTCTTGCCATAGCCCTGCCCTGTGTTACAACTCACTTGTATGGTGTAGGATCCTTGCGCCTCCTCATTCTGCGCGGGTTGTTGACGGTACTGACAGCGCTGCTGGCATAGCTATAACGTCCACGGTGGGTCATACTCTCCGTGCGCGCATAGGGATCGACGGGCTCCGCGAGAGCACTCATATTGCTGCGGATGGAAATGTTTTGCTGACCGGCAAATGCCTCGTTTGACGGAACAGGAGGAGTGTCACGGTGTTCGTCACCTCCAAACGACTCAATGGCTGGTGCCGGTGCGAGATCGGGTAGGCGAGGAGGCAGTTTCGGCATAACCTCGCGCTGACGACGGAGCTCCTCTTCCGGGGCCTGCGACCTCTTCTTGCTTTTGCTCCCAGATAATTTTCGATCGTTCAACGGCTCAGTGGACTTTGCGCGACGCAGGAACCCTAAAGATGACGCACGACGTTGATCCTTAGACTGACCATTGCCATTCTCCGTGATGGCAGGAACTTCTGAGGAAGGCTGGGTCCGGCTAGGGGTCCGGGGTCGCGACGCGGTTGCCATTATTAAAGTGCTATTGATGGGTATGTTCTCAGAGAAAAGACCTCTCTCCAATGGAGTCGCTTGACAGGGTATAGTTTCAGGTGAGAAGTGGGGAAACCGTGATTGAGGATTGTCTCAGATATAGATCGTCTCACCAATAGTGGGACGTCACACCAACACTTTTCTCTGTTGGCTGGTCCTTGTGGTAATTTTCGGACAGCGTTCGAACGTGAGAGTGGTGGTGACTCTTGAGAGCTCTAACAAAGGCACAGCATCTGAAAGTCAGCCAGAGCAGCCAAGGAGAACTAAGAACGAGGGAACTGGGTGGCTTCATGAACTCTCGTTTCTCGTTCAATTTTGCATTTTCCGCTTTTCTACCCATATTAAATAAGAATAGATTGCAGTGATTGAACTTACGAGCGTTGGAATTTAGCTCTGCGATCAAACAAGGCAACGTAAATTCCTCCACGTGGTGGTGGATTGACACCAGGCACGTTCCTGTTGACGTCTAGTGGTGACGGGTTGCTAACTTGCGATTGTGCGAGGGATCAAAGACCTCAAGTCAAATTGATCGGAAATCGCTGAACAAGAGAGGATCCGGCTTGGAGAAACGAATGAAACGATGGATGAGTCGATCCAAAGTGACAGGAATCAGGAGGGACCAGGTAAGATGACAATCACCAGCCCAGCAAGTGTTTGTTCAATCCAGCCCCGTGTCTCTGCTTGAGGACAATAATGAGGGATAAATGCAGTAACGAAAGACAGGGATTTTCGAAACCAGAGGTTGCTGAGTCGATTGCCGATAAAAAATTCTTTGCTCTTATCTCTGTTTCTTTTCCCTTGTTTTTTCTATTTTTTTTAGGGATTTTCTGCTCTTTTTGCCTTTCTTCAAATCAAAAGAAAGAGTGTAAGATACCTGCTTACGGCGTCCGGCTGAAGCGGCGCTTGGAGGAAAAGAAAAAAGTGGAAGGGAAAGAAAGACCGGAAGATGGTGAAGAGAAGGAAGTTTGCCCGGTCAAGAATCAGTTGAAATGGAGGGAAATCGACGACGGCCCGAACTGATGATGATCAGCTAAAGACGAAGACGGACGATGGTGATATCTAGTATGGCCATTGCAGCCCCTCTTGTTCTGCCTTCTTGTCGAAACAAACCAGGACAAAAGCTTCGAGTCAATTCCTGCTACTCCGTACATAGAGTGCCTTGATCACATTGCATGCTAATAATTCTATTCCGTCTACAGGATTTTCTCGACTTCAATCTGACTCTCTCTCTCTCTCTCTCCGTGAAGTTCTTGAGCTCGTCGGGATTGAGATTCAGGGGCAAACACAGAAGCGAATAATAACCTTGAAGGGGCTCGGCCTTTTAGTTAGTTCTCCACTGAAAACGAACCTGCTCACTTGGGCTTAGACTTGGGACTAATTAGATACCTTCAATAATAGGCTTAGGCTCGGTGACCGGTGCATGGGTTGTTTCCCTCTCTCCGTCTTCCGTTCTCTGAAGTTTGTACGCACTACGCAGTCTTACTGGCTGTGGTGTTGGTCTTACAGTGTACAGAGGAGGGGTCAAAGAACGGGCAATTTTATTCGCAGCTAGCCACGGATAAAATCGACGGCTCAAGGGCTGGTCGAGTATGGAATGGCATTTGTTATGAGAATGCGAATTCCATGACTGACATTCTCAATGGCAAGCTCATTGATGACCATGACAAAGTCCCTTTCAACAATTACTTCATACTTGACCCCGATCAATAATAAATTCAGAGTTCTGACACATCCACATCGATCAGACAATCACAACGGTCATGCAAATTAGTCCACTTTTTTTTTCACTTAGTCAGGGGTAATTGCTATGCCTACCCGTGTCTGGTTCGTAGTATGCCAAGATATGCTACTGTATGTAGTGTGTACAACTTGAGCCTGACCGGCACTAGATAGAATGATAGATAGCTCGCAATATGAGGACTGTGGTGGAATGCTATCCGAAGCTTAAAGACATCCAAAATGTCCTTTTTATAAATGCCATCTTGACTGTGATGAAAAGCGAGTCGACAATATAGTGGGTGGTCAACTGGTCATTCTGGGCCTGATGGGGCCATCCTGAGATCAAGCAGTGATCAAAACTCCCCACACGTGGGGCCTTGTCTTGATCTATCTAATATCTCCATATCTTCTTCAACATGCCTGATTCAAGATGGCATACAGATGCAACCTACAGAGGTATTCAGTATTGTATGGTGATCAGAGCTTCAGGCTGTATCCGAGCAACAGGTGGTCGCAGACCACTCAGAAACAGTCAGGTGACTCGCCATTGACACAGTTGTATAGGTACAACAACTCCTTGCTTGCTGGTATACCAAAGCATCATCAGAGAAACAACAGATACGATCTCTACGGAGTACAGTATATCCAGGAGATCGATCCAATAATCTGGATGGATTAGGATCAAAAAAAGGAAAGCAAATATACTCAAGAAGCAAAACAGAATAAAGGGCAGGTGTACGACCCCCTCAATATTCTGCCCAACCCCTGCTCCTATTTTTGAAGGGAGCAGAGGCTGTATTCGAACCGGGGACCTACTGCAGCTGTCGCGAGAGCCTGTCTCAATGACAGGCTGCTCGCAGATGATGACCGCTGCACTATCGCCCCCGGTTCCTTGCTGGGTAATAGATGACGGGGGGGCATATGCTGCCTGGTGGGAAGCCCAAAAGGGAAGGAAGTGAATGAACGGGGGTGGATGCCTGGGGAACGGGGCATCTGCTTCGTGCTTAAGGTATAACGATTTTGTTACGAGTCACAGGACCTGAGTATACTTGGGAGTCGCACTCGTCATCAGGGTCTATTCCTACAAGACTAGACCTTGCCCTTCCTAAGCATACTTCTCAGGTGTATCTGGTGAGACACACTTGCAAATTGCCTCGTCTTCTACACATCCTTCTATAGCCGTGGATTCAGACGCGGCGTTTCACGCCCTCTGTTGCTCTTCTGACGTTTCCATCCAAATCCGAAACGGGAGAACGGTGCATGGATCGCTCGGGCACACTTTCTCGCGAAGAAGCTTCTTGAATTTTGGGCCATTTGGGCCAGCGGTATATTTCGCTTGCCCGAAAAGCTCTGGTCCTCCAGGCAGTGCATCGTCTCCCCACTGACCGTTGTAATTCAACCAGTTTACCGGGTAGCTAGGGTCATATGGCAAGAAGGTTCTGCTGTTGGCATCATAGCTGTATGCGTAAGCGCTCAGCGTCGGATCCCACAACTTTCCGCGGTCGGTATGATCAACAACGAATCCTACTGGGAGGTTCAAATGGGGAATGGCATGGTCGTGGTTCCTGCACATGCATTCAGTATTCCTCTAATATCCATCTAGAATGGTTTCTTTACCCGGCAATAACGTAGACTGCATGCGTCCCGTTTGCCGAATATGCGTACGGCCGCTTGCCTTGCTTTTCAGTCGCGTTGTAGGTGAAAGCTTGTCCTCCAGCATGCTGGCTGTACCAGATTGCTTGAGGGCTGCCATTCTGGAACCGAATCATATTATGCTCCCTGCGCGGTATTAGAGCACGTAAACAACTTCAAATCTGGACAACAACTTACCAATCGCCAATATGATCGCCGAATTCCATTCCCAGAACGGTATTGCCTTGATTATACCTAACTTGTCAATACACACACAGCCTCGAGCTGAGAAGCTCTAAATCACTCACGCATAGAAATAGAAGTAAAAGGCATCTAAGGTTCCATTGTTGTGATCACGAACCACAATCACCGATGAGATCGCACCCTCCGTCTTACCTTGCTGGTCCGGGACGGTGCCACGGAACCATGGCGGTTGAGGCTGTGCATCGATGCCCTCATGCGATGTCAAATAAACGCTCGTGTTTCCCAGATCATTCAGGCTGTCAAGATTGTCCAGAGTCAAAGGCGACGAGGCCCCTGAGATGCCTTTCCAGTCCACCATCGGTGTAGTGTGCACCAGCTGCTGGCCAATGTCGGAAGGCATGTACACATCCTGACTATGCAGCCATACGAGCGGTGCTGCACCCAGTCAGAGGCCAAATTCACTGTGATTCGGGAATGGAAACGCACCATATTCCAGGACAAAACTTGGTATTTCTGTCGCAGGCAATTCCTTCACTCCACCATCAGTGATGGCCGTTGTCGATTGGAGCAAGTACGCTGCGGGAATGAAGATTGAAGTCCACATGTTGATGTGATGCAGGAAACAATCAAAGTGTTCGAGGTGCAGCCATGTGTCTACCGGTTATCTGGCAGTGCCGATGGAATATGCCCTTACACAAGACATCAGCGGCAGGCACCTTATAAAGCGTGTGGTGACAGGGATTCACAGATTTATACTTAGCCCTCCTGACCACTCTTTAGATCCTACCTTGACAATCCAGATATCTGCAGACTAAACTAGTAGAACACAGCCAGTCAGCAGCTGATAGTGTATGGTATCCATCAGTGGCCCCCGAATCAACCTCGTGCAAGAGCGAAGCGATCCGAATTGAACTTCCGTTGACGTGAAGTATATCAACTGCCTTATTGGTTTGGGGTCATTCCGTAGTGGGATTAGTATGAAGTGGATGGTGCAATCAAGCATTTCATTTCGAAGCCGAAGGGACGTGTGACTGCCCAGTCACATTGATGCTGAGTTACATCGTGGAGGGATCCTGTGATGCTGTTAGCCAAGCGCAAACAACGGCTTACAAGGGTTCTTTCTTCCTACTAGAGCTGCTCAAGGGATCCCTGTCGAGATGGAAATCTCGTCATTTCCAGCCGTCTGCTGAAGAGGAGTTGTGATACTTAAGATCCGTTCGGTATCTGGATGTCTTTGGTCACATGTCATCCTGTGTCTTGCCTATAAACTTAATCTGTAGTATCAACTCAACAAACAAGTCCCTGACTCCGTCAGCGAAGTGTGGCACAGTTGGCGAATCTGCATTGACTGTTCATATCTTTCATTCTATACTACATCCTTTCAAATCATCGTGACCAGATGCGTGTGTCTCTGCGATCATGACTTTCCCGCATTCTGCTCAGCTTCCAGCGCCCTCTTCTTCTCTGCCTCTTTCATCAACTTGAACACCCGAAGGTCCAACGGAATCCTATCTCCCAGCCATGTGGCACGCTGCGTATGATTCCGTTCCTCCTCCGAGTTTATCGTGTTCGGATGAACCAGGGCACTTAATGGCCCCCGATTGATTATGAGCCAGGGCACGAAAGCGCCAAACTGAGCGGGCGTGAAAACATTGACTTCGAACATGGCGACTGGATGAGGCCCGAGTGGCTTGTCGTAGAAGGTGTAGATGCGAAGCTCGGGAACTGCATGCTGTTAGCTGACCTCTGGTCTTTAACGCCAGTGGAGACATGACAAGCTTCCTATGTTTGAAGCCGTCAGCGCCACTAGACGGAAACTCACATTCTCGCCTGATTCTCTCCCATAGAGCTCTAGCGTAAGCGACTTGGTCTGGGTTATTCTACCCAAGGAAGTCAATATGCATGTTTCTTAAGAATGGGGAGGGGAGAGGAGGGCAGACTATTGGCAGTCACAGCCGATTTTCAATACTAACCTGGAAGTGGTAGATATGAATGTCGAAGCCCCCACGACCTCCTTTTGCAAGAGGATCAGGGAATTCCTCATATGCTTTACTTAGTATCCCATGTTGCGGGTTCTTGAAGGACTTTCCGTCTTCATTCCGCTCACTATAGAGTGACTATTAGCTCAATTTACCAGATAATCATTAATTGCTTGGAATGCAGTATCCCGTTAGCAGCAGGCTGCAGCTTACTCCGACAGTGGCTCGAGGTTTTCGTAGCCCTCAAGCGGGGAGGGATATGTGAATGCGAATGCGTCAGTCATCGTTCACTCTGGGGATATCAGGAAAGTATAGTGAGATAAAGTGAAATAGCAAGATAATATCCTGAGGGTATGTGGAAGTTACAGCCCAGCTCAAGAAATGTATAGTTGCAGCAACATTAAAGAGAAATAAAGATGAGATGAGATCACGGCTGAGCCCCCCGATGGTCTTTATATCTAATCAATCAGGCCGAGAAATCGCACGCTCCACAACATTTGATCCATTTATCATCTATCTGACTGTACTTCTGTATTAATTGTCAGCAAAGCAGATAGACTAATTCTGAGGTCTTTAGAGCCATCCATGAGGAATATGGCGTGTGCCATAAAATTGTGCAGGTGTGTCTCAGTTGGCTGCAGTCTGTATTTCCGCACTGTGACAAAGCTGCGGAATCCACGTCCCATTTTTCTTGGCAGGTAGAAGTGGATTCTGCGCTATGTGCAAGAGAATTGAAGAGTCTTGGGGAAGATGGATCTGAGCTTCAATACAACAGTTGAAATTCTGTACGCTGTCGTTCCAGTACAGAGAGAAATTATATTAGCGGACGTTGCTTGTATAGTGCTGAGGTTGGTCATTTTGAGAAGCAGTGGAGAGCATATATATATATATATATATTGCATTGCTACCTTGTCCTAATATATTTTGGATACCATCACCTATGTACATGGAACCCTCATACTCGTAAGATACTCATCAATCATAATTGGGATGCCAGCAACTCCAACTAGGCTAATTTACATCATATCACTATAGCAATATAAGCTTCTCAATGACCATTTCCCCCAGTGAATGAAACATGCTACCATGAAGCCTTCACATCAACATGTCCATCAGCATCAACGAACTTCCCCCGATCCCATTCTCGACCTTCGCCCTTCTTTGACCATTTGACGTCTTCGAGTCTGCCTTCATCATCACCACCAGGAGCACTGGAGCTATGCTTCCACCGGTCTACAACAGCATTATTGCAACCCGCCTCTCGTAATCGTTCCTCTCCCTTCTGTCTCCAGCGGGTTCGGTCGCGGAGCGCTTCGAGAGCAAGTTCCCAGTCATCGTCTCCTGTCATGAGACCTGCAACTGGACGCCGAGAGGGCCTGCTACTCTCAATCAAATTATCGTCCTCTAGCTGAACATCCAAAGTCGGGTCGTAGTCGTCAGCGAAGTGGGCGTCAATATTGCTTGCATTGGGTCTGTAGGCGCCTCTGCCTCGAGAGCGGATTGGCCCAGATCCATGAAGACCGTCTTGTTTGGGAGGTAAAGGCCCAACCAGCTCCTCAAGTGGATCCGACCCATATCCGGATTCCTTTTGCTGAGAAGCCGATGTGCGCGGTATGGAAATTTCATCCCTTGTATGTTTGTGTCTCCGCGGTGAGCGATCGTCATGAGTATTGCGATTACTCTTTCTCCCACCGTCCTCTCTGTTCCTATAATCAAGCCTTCCTCTCCGACTCCCATGTCTAACTGGCGATGAAGAGTGAGATCGCGACAACGATCGGGTGCGTTTTCGATGTCGGTGACGATCGCGAGCATCAGAACGCTCGCGCCGTGGCGATCGGCTTCTCGAGGTTGACCGCCGCCGCCGTTCCTTTCTGGAAGATCGATCGTAAGTCTCATCGGTGCCGCGAGATTCATGCGTTCGTCGGTGTCTGCGGGGCCGATCTCTATCTGGGGACGCTGAAGTACTTCCATATCTTTCTCGGTGAGTCCGATGCCTTTCATCACGATCTTCTCTTCTGTGTCCTCGAGATCTCGCGTCGTCCGACTGCATTCGCAAGCGATGACGATCGTGTGCTCGGTCATCTCGCGCTGAGGCAGAAACCTGGCCCCGTAGCTGTCGCATCCGTTCTCTGGCCTCTCTCTCTTCTTTTCGCTTCAGGGAGGCATTGTGACTATCCGTTTCTTTAATAATATTGCGTAAGAACCTTGTGTTCGGTTTTGGAGCTGCACCAGTAGGCCTGCGATAGACTATCCATCAGCCCCATCCCAAGCGTGGTGACACTATATATCAAGTATAATACCTTTTCGGAAGATAAGCGCCCAGCCCTTGTGTAGAGTACTTAAGTGAGCTGTCCCGAGCTTCGCTTGCTAGTACTTGTACGACATAGTCGTTATCGAGGTCAGCATTTGCCTCTGTAGTGTTAAAAGGCATGATCGTGGGGAGAGCAATTGCCAGCAATTGCCAGCCAGAGGAATAAAATGCGATTCCGGTATCTGGATTTCGCTCAGAAGATGTGACGCTATGCAGGGGTAAAGGGTTATAAATTGAAAGACGTATGGAGAGCTTTCAACTGCTCATCATTTGAAATCTTGTACAAATGAAAGAAGTGGTGGTGGAAGTGGCGCCAAATCCCATTCAGAGCGGTGTCGCTGGGTGATTGCCGTAATCGATAAGGATTTGTTTACTTTTCTGTTGTCAACCCGCCAACGCGTGAGCAGACTCATCTATTAACTGACGGTGACTTTCCTGTTGGGGGACATACGCATTTTGAGGAATCTTGATCTAGTGTCCTCTATTTCTAGATACCTATTTCTTGGTGAACATACGCCACTGGGAAGAAACATCGTCTGACAATGGCGGACCAGAACCCCGCGGGACTACTCGAGCAGCTTCAACAACAGGAGAAAGAAAACGGTGAATTGAACACTCGTCTTGCTATCATCCGTATAAGCGAGCCTATATCCTCGTCAAATGTCGAAAATTACAATCCATCACCATCAAAGCGCAGATCTGATGTCTCCGTTATTGACAATCCCTCTCCTGCGTCTCTCGAGGCAGACTTGACACACTACAAGGTACGAACCAAGCCTCTCCGATGTTCGCATCAATGCTAATGCGCATTCTCCAATACTAATTGTAGGAACTATTTTCCAAATTGCGCTTTTCCTACGTCGAGCAAGTGACGAAAGAAAAATTCCTACGAGCGATCGTGGGCGATCCGCCGCTAGTCGTCGGCCACAATGAGAACATCGAGTTAGAAGGGCAGCTGGCCGAAGTGAAAGCCGCGCTGCAAGCGCGTAAGGAAGAGGTGAGGGTGATGATCGAAGAAATGGAGAAGATGGGTCGGGATTTGGCAAGCCGTGAGTTCTCTATCTCTCAAAAGTTAACCTTCTACGCCGACGCGACTCGCTAAACCAATCGTCCGACAGGGTATAAGAATATCCAAACACAGATGACGCAGCTGTCCACTCTTCCCGAATCCATCGAGAACCTAGAATCCACCATCGCCGGACTGCGCGCGAAGCAGGTCGCCAATATGGGCTCTTCGTCGTCCCAGAACCTGCCGCTCCCGGCAACGCTGTCCCTGGTAGCCGAGCGCGAGGCAGAACTTGCGGCATTAAATCGGCAACTTGCCGCAGTACAGAATGCTTTGCCCCGGAAGGCACGCGAGGCCGAGGCAATGGAGAGGGAACTTGGTGTACTTGAAAGGAGAAGGAGCGAAGCCACTATGCAAGCGCGGGAGGCCCAGAGAATGAAGCAAGAGGGTGAGAGTGATGGATTGGAGGAAATGGGTCGATGGTATCGGAATGCGGAGGAGACACTCAAGAAGCTCGTCGGTGTTGAGGGATAAGGCTGGGGAGCGGCTTGATTGGAAAGGCGTCTACGGATATCCGGTGTTGGGGCATTTGAGGCATTATGTATATACGGCAAGTGTGAGATATACTCTTACGTGGTGAAAGATTTGACTTTGGGTCTCGGAATAGAGCCGCTAGGCCATTTGAATTCATTGACATGCACGATCATACAACATGATACGCTATGCTGCAGACACAATGGAACCCCGTGAGATTTTGGTTCCCAAAACGAGACCCGTCCGTACTCCTGACTTTTGATTAAACATTTACTCCTCATCCTCCTCACCCTCGTCACCCTCGCCACCAGCGGCAGCAGCAGCCTTCTTGCGCTGGACACGGCCAGGGCGGCCACCACCGTAGGGGGAGGTGAGAGCGAAGTCAATGTGCTTCTGGGAGTCCAGGCGGACCATGAAGGAAGGCACGTTGACGATCTGCTTGCCGACACTAGTGGAGAACGCCAATAAGTAAATAGTCTTAAAAGATGTTCTCAGGTGAAGCATACCGGATGTGACGCTGCTTGATCAGGACACGGGCGTGGTGGATGGACTTGGCGAGGCCGAGCTTGTAGACGCAGGTCTGCAGACGACGCTCCAAGAAGTCCTCGATGCGAAGGGCCAGGACGTAATCGAGCTTCAAGCGGGACTCATCGAGCACACCGATGCGGACCAGACGGCGAATCAAAGCATTACCTTCGAAAAGACGCTTGGGGTCCTTCTCGTCGAGGGTGAGAAGCTCACTGTATCAGGGATCGATTAGTCGTTGTTCCGATATGATTTCACCAGTTCAATGGGTGCATACCGAGCAGCACGACGGATCTTGGACAGGGTGAGCTGGACACGCCACACCTCACGCTTGTTGCGCAGGCCGTACTCGCCGACAGTCTTCAGTTCCGAGTCACTATCGACTACAGGTTAGGCATGGAACACACGACATAAACAGAAGCACGCTTCTGATCAGTGGCCGGAGAGTACTAACAGACGGGCCGACTCGAAAGCTGAACACAAGTTAGCGCTTGATCCGACTTTGACAATTTTTCCAATTCTGGATATCTTGGATTTTACTTACGACGACGGGGGACCTTGTAGGTCTTGGAGTAAACGCGACTGTAACGCAAAAATGGCGGTTAGAACGATGCGACATAATTTCAGCATTTCATCGCAGAGCTGTACTCACGGAGCGGGGGCCATGGCTGCTGATTCTGCGTTGTCGTGGGATTGTCGAACACACCAAACTTCACAAAAGCCGCGATGATGAGAAGTTGAAGGTTGAAGGAGATAGCTTAGCGAGGATCAAGTTGTGGGGCTAGACCCATTGTGGCTAGTGGGGTAGGGTTAGGGCTGGGAAGCACAACCAAGCATCTGAAGTCTACATCCTCACTAAGTGCGGCAGGACGAGGCACTTCTTCGTTGTCGACAATTTTTCAACACCAGCAACACCAACACCGCAGAAATGGGTCACTCCCACGGTTTGAGAGCAGGCACTCGCGTACGTTTGAACGACAGAATCTACCCGACGTTTTTTTTGCGGCCTCGAACGGAGCGCTGATGGTTGTTATAGTATGCCTTTAGCCGCAACTTCAAGGAGCACGGCCAGATCCATCTGTCGACCTACCTGAAGACCTACCGGTACGCCCAAAAAATTCGAGATACAACGGTGGAAAATTTGGAGAACAGGGTCTGATTAGTATGATTACAGGGTTGGCGATATCGTGGATGTCAAGGTCAACGGTGCCGTCCAGAAGGGGTCAGTACTTTCCCCTCCACCTGCTGCCATCACAAGGAGTTCGAAACGCGCGGATTATGTCGTGATTGTCGTTTGAAATCAGAGAAGAACGGTTTGCTGAGAATGATGAAACAGTATGCCCTACAAGGTCTACAACGGTAAGACCGGTGTCGTCTACAACGTTACCAAGTCCTCCGTCGGTGTCCTCCTCTACAAGGTCGTCGGCAACCGCTATCTCGAGAAGCGCATCAACATCCGCGTTGAGCACGTCAAGCACTCCCGTTCCCGCGAGGACTTCATCAAGCGTGTCAAGGAGAACGCCGCCAAGAAGCGCCAGGCCAAGGAGGAGGGTATCCACCTCCACCTGAAGAGACAGCCCGCCATGCCCCGTGAGGCTCACCTTGTCGAGGGTGTTGCCGCTGAGACCATCACCCCCATCCCTTACGACACCCACATCTAAACGAATGGATATGGTCGATGCGGTTGTTTGGTGTTTCTGGGTTTTTTCCATGTATGGGTGGACTTTGCATTGAGACGAAGCGATAAAAAAAATTAGGGTTCTCAGATGTTCTGGCACATCTTAAGCCTGTGCATAGATTCCCCTCAATGAAAGGAAAAAAGACAAATCTTTCGATTCCCTCCGAGAAACAGATGCGCCAGGCTATTTTGTCACGAATGCACGGTTTACCAAGGTTTCCCCGGCCTTTTGGCGTATGAAAAGTCCTGCATTGTCGGTAGCCCTTGATGGTACTACCTCCAATCAAACGCTTTGATTCCTTGTTTGGGAATTTCGTGCATATTAAGTCTATACTTGGAACCTTCGTAGTGGTATCCTGGCGGGAGGCAAGATGCGTCATGACCACGATTGACCCGCTATCCGGATACTTTGCCTTTACAACGTAGATCGGAAGCCGGCGTCGAATTCAACTAAATACCGGTAATTCAACCGCTCACCAGATTTCCTCCTTGGAATAATATTCTCAGAGCTCTATAGACGTTCCTGCATTAGTTGTAAAAGCGGCGACGGAAAAGATTTGCCAATCGGCAATGGCAGCTTGAGATCCGCCCAGATTCCGCCGAGCAAAAAATAAGCCATCCTCGAAAAATTGATCAAGAGCATCGGCACCTCCACGCTACACCCTCCTTATCTTAAGTCGGGGTTCATTCTACTAATTTGCTTATACGCCATTCTTGGAGCTTCGTATTTTCATGGTATCCGCGACTTCGGTTGATTCCAAGCTCCCGGCCCGAGACTGATCTTCCTGACTACACGCTCATCCCGATTATACCCCAGCTCTTGTTGATGCCTTTTTCAACCACTTCCCAAACCAGCTCTGCGCAGGCGCATCTGGGAAAAGGAGATGATATCGGTGAAGAACTCATGATACAGTCAAGGGAAACTGGTGAGGTTATACCGCAAGATAACGACAGGAACAGCCAGGCGAAGCCTTTTGCCCACTTTGTCGCTGGAGGGTACGATAACACTACTTTGTTCCATGGAGACTGATATTCAAGGCTTTGGAAGCTAATGATTATGACTCTGCAGCATTGGTGGAATGACAGCTGCTACGCTTACCTCCCCTCTCGATGTCTTGAAAACTCGACTACAATCCGACTTCTACCAAGCTCAGCTCAAGTCCCTTCGCGCCGCTCACCCGTTGCCACCATCCCATTCGATCGCTACACTTCCTCGAATCGCTTTGCTGCATTTCCAGGAAACGTTCCAGATCCTGCGCTCGATACATGTTCACGAGGGCTGGCGCGCCTTGTTCAAGGGTCTGGGACCTAATTTGATTGGAGTGGTTCCGGCCCGTGCCATCAATTTCTACGTCTACGGAAACGGGAAGCGAATACTGAGCGATTACTTCAACTATCGAGATGCCAGGGAAACACCTGTTGGCATTCATCTGGCAGCGGCCGCCGTCGCTGGCATTGCCACCGGAACAGCAACCAACCCCATCTGGCTGGTGAAGACACGCTTGCAGCTGGACAAGTCGAACGCTGAGCACGGCAAGGGCCGCCAATATAAGAACAGCTGGGACTGCATCAAGCAGACTGTGCGCCATGAGGGCATTCGCGGCCTGTACAAGGGCCTTTCGGCGTCCTACCTGGGAGTGACCGAGTCGACTCTGCAGTGGGTGATGTATGAGCAGATGAAGATGCACCTGGCGCGCAGGGAGGCGGTGAAACGTGCTGATCCCAACCACATCTACAATTTCTGGGATGATGTGGAGTTGTGGGGTGGCCGAATTTGCGCTGCTGGTTTGGCGAAGTTGATTGCTGCGGCTGCCACTTACCCACATGAAGTCGTGCGAACGAGGCTGAGGCAGGCGCCCACTGTGTCCGCCGGGGATGGCAAGGTCCAGATGAAGTACACGGGCCTGGTGCAGTGCTTCAAGACTGTGGCGAAGGAGGAAGGTATGGTTGGATTGTATGGCGGTCTTACACCGCACTTGTTGCGAGTTGTTCCGTCGGCCGCCATTATGTTCGGAATGTGAGTTTTCTTCCTTCATTCGTCCTCACGACCATCGGTTTCTGACATTCTTGGATTAGGTACGAGGTGATCCTGCGCCTCTTTGGAACGACGTCATAAACTCACTTGCCCATACCTCTGCCTCTCCACTGTCAAGCGCCATTCTAATCTTCTGTTTGAGCGTAAACTCTGTATCATATTACATCCCCCTCTGTTTCGGACGTCTTTTACTGATAGAAGGGTCAGCTGCATGTTCACGGCGCACTGTTTGGGTGATTGTTACTTTGGACTGGCGTCATTGCTCTTCCCTCATTGTTTGTTGATCTAATGTAAAGGCAGGGGATATGAACTCTGTATGTATCTATATGGCGGGATTGAATTTCAAGATAAAAGAGTACCTTGTAACAATAGAATAGTCGGCCATCACTGTGGTCTCTATCTCCTATCTCATTGCTGTTGAACTATGCAAGGAACCCCGTAGTTCCATACTTTTACATAAGCTACATGACAGTAATCTCCGCAATCTGACACGTCTCGCACATGCGTCTAAAGTCCCCCCTCAGATCAGCGAATCTTCTCTTTACTCAGCACTGAACATCCTGCCAGCCTTTCCCTCAAGACCCGGATACCTGGTACGGCATTCAGACGCTTTTCCTGTCGCGTAAGTTGTGTTGCGACGCCGCACACTTACAGGCAGTCAGGGACCCACTGCAGTACATATCTCGCGTAGGAAAATATGATACATCATTTGAACACAGCGAAACAGGGCACAATTAACACGTTTACCTACCAACTTCTGCAATTTAGAAGAACTATCTTAGTCTAATTTTGAATGACTCCGACCGGCTTTCCAGCAAAAAGGCTGGATTTCCCGTGCATTAAGCTAGCTTACATGATATATGCACGCAGCTTTTTATGGGATGACTTCTGTTTTGAAGGAGCAGCGTTAGCACTAAGATTAGTATGAAATTTGCCACCCAAGCGCCTTTGGGGCTTCTTTGGTCGTTGTACTGATTTAATCGCTAGCATCTCGAACGGTCATCCGAGCGCACGTCGTCGCAGCAGCAGCGCAGGTCATGACAACAAGGCTGTCCAGGTCCCTCATCTAGGAAACCAGCGGTGAGGAAGGGCACTGGCGCGGTTTCAAAGTGCGAAGGAGATGAGACGTTGGAGGATACTACGTACAGAATATCAGCATCTGACCCTGTTGACGACTGGGCAGGGGTGCCCGCGACGGTTGACGCTCATAGGCTGAGCTGACAGAATCTCGAGAAACCACCAGGTACCTGAGGTAACCGCTTCCTCACTGTTTAATCTAGTGCCGCTTTGATGTGTTCATTTGTTTAGGGCAAATAGGGATCTGAGATCTCCAACAGACAGAGTCAAACAACTGTCTGCGATGAGTGCTCCAATGTCTATACCGCCAGGGCAAAAGGGATCTATCGAGGAGCATGGAATGAGCTCTTGCCCATTGGCAAGTGCAAACTAACTAACGCCCAGTGCTTCGAAAGCACCCTCAGGAATTGACCAGTTGCTTTATCTAGCAGCAGGTACATGAGCCATTCTGATTGAGATCAGCATGCAGATTTACTTTACGATTTGGTAATTTACCAGTTCCTTCCATCTGAGCCATTGATGGCTAGCAGATGCTGGGCCTGATGGGCAACCTGTTGCCTGGGGCATTACCTCTAGGATGCCCCTTCTCTGGTGGGTTTGCCAGAGGATTTGATCTGGTGAAAGCCGACGTAACTTGCACCGGAACTTCTAAGGAGAAGACTGAGAGATAATGGACAATACTACATGTATAAAGACCTGATCCGCCCCTCGTCGTGAAGAAAGATTTATCAGATCAATAGGTAGCCTTCTCTCAACCTGATCATTCGTTGACTTTCCAAGATCTCACCTCAGGTATCTATACTTTCCGCCATCTTTTCTCATCGCCCATCTCACAAAGCTTTTACAAGAACCTGGTCAAAATGGCCAATCCAAGGTAGCCAGACTTATTTAATTCCTGGGTCTCCCACCTAGCATAGCTTACCGAGCCTGTTTGGTTTGGAGCTAATTGGTTCTTCTGAAGATACTCCCAGGAAATTGACCTTCAACATATCGGTTCCTGGACTGACGGGATCAACATTCCAGCCTCTACAACGCCGAACAGGAACCCACCGACTCGCTCAAGCGATACAGCCTCCGGCGAATCTCAAACTGGGAACTATATCCCGATGGAGCGGTTTCTGGGGCAGACCCCGAAAGAAGATTCTTGGACGCCGCTCGCGAGCCAACAAAAGCAAATCTATCGCTCGCGTGAACATAATACTTAAAATTTCTTTACACTCTATATTTCTATGTACCTGTCTCTTGGCTAATATCAGGGTCAGGTCAGAGACCTTGGTGTTTGTCGTTTTTCCTTCTTGTTTCTGGTTGGTCTAATGGTAAATTGTCCGGACCTCGCAAACATGTATACTAGATAATTGATGAGTTATTGATTTAAGCCTTGTGTTATCAATTGATATGTCTATCTTGAAACATAGCTTCGTCTTGCACCAAAACTGTCCCAGTGATACATCTCAGGAGGAGTTTGTCGAGCATCATCCACATCTTACCGCTCGTTCTGACAACTTGATCACCCAGCCTAGTAGTTGCATAGCTTTCCCTATTGACTCGGCGTTTGCACTGCCTCAGATCTTAATCATTCTGGACTTGATAATCCAGCCTTGGAACCAGTTTGGGCAGACATGCTTCTCGGCGAAGATCAGATGACTCCATTCCAGATTTCTCAGGATTGCTGAACGCCAAGGGGGAGGAATGGATATCTTGTATATTCATTAGTCGTCCAATCCTGGCTAATAACGGGGGATCATGATCTACGGAGCCGAATGATTGAGACTTCATGTATCTAATAACTGCGATCTTCCGCCGACGGTGGCTTGGCTTAAAAAGCCATCCTTGACATCATTATGGAGTAGTGATGATCTACTATGGACACACCGTGAAAGAATGGTGCGTGCTCGGGGATGAGTTCCCGAAGTCGTGGGTTCGTGACTGATGGAGCTTCTAGCCTTACACAGTAGATTGGAGTTACAGGGTCTTGTGACTTGTGGATCCGGTCAATGGTTTATATTAATATGTAAGTCGATATTCCTCCATGAGAGTATGTCTTGTACAACTTCACTTTGGTTGCCTGAGTCAAAATCCAACATCTAGAAGAATGGGATATGTACTTCTTCAGAGCTAGCCCCTTTTACAATGGGCTAGAGTGGAAAAGGAAAAGAAATGGAAGCGATGTACTTGTACTTCTGTGGTGTCTTGCGTACTCCTATGTCAACCAACTACGCTCATCCACAAAGAAAAAAAGAAAAGAAAAAGGGAAAAAGAAAAGAAAAGAGAACAGGAATATGATTAATTGGGGATTTCCCATTGACTTCTCAATCATCCCCAACGGTTGAGTTCAGGCATCCATCTCAATCTAAGAGTAAGGGCAACATAATAGTTTGTTTCAGCCTTGGTTTCCTTCTTCATTGACTTTGTTGACGGGAACCACTGTGACAATACAGATAATAGTGAAACATGGTTTTTTTTCTTTTTCTGTGGGATTGGAAAGTGACAACTGACAACAGCAGCTAGGTAATATTGATGGTACTCTGGATATAGAGCCTAACCTGCCCCATGCCCTGATCACATCCTTTCTTTACTAAAGTGACCATTCTAGTCTTATCCTCATTGACGCAATTGGGCTCATGTGACTCATGCATTTATATCAAAGCTTCTTGTGGCGGTTTGCGCATACACAGCAGTACTCCTTCATATTATTTTAGTTACCAAAAACTATATTCACAGCTTGCTCTTAGACCATACCAGATACCCTAACACAATTCATCAAGAGGGTCCAATAAGAAGCTTGGTAGTCAGTATTTGGAGCTGCATAGGTACTGTAGAGGCTTGATTCGTCCAGAATTTGCCCTGCTTGAACCCCGACCGAATCTAAATGGACAGAAACCAACCCCGAAAACTCTAGGCTTCTAGCACCACTGGCCTGGAACATCCGAAATTTAAATTCTCAAGGTGTCAGTCAGATGTGCATCCTTCCCAAGCTACCTTAAACGAAGCTTTTCAAGGTTACAAGTAGGAAATGTAAGGTCAAGCCCTCTTATCAATTATAGCCAACAACTAAGAGTCAGAAGTCCTCCGTAGAGCTATTCATTATTATCATCTCGAAGGATCCTCGTGATGGACATGCACGTGCGAACATGGGATCTTATTTACTCCATATTTAGTGTCGAGGATATTCGGTCTTTGAAAATCTGTAACAACTCGGTGCTTCCACCATTAAATTGGCCGATAGAGTTAAATCCCTGGAGACAGCCTAAGGATTGCTCAACCATATTTCGCTCCAAATCCTCTGTTGTTATAATATGCGTTAACATTATTTATTGGGATACAAGAACTAGTTAACTATAAACTATAAACTATATTACTACGTAGCTGACGATGTCGAGTGTGGGGCAGATGAATGATATTATGTGGATAAGATCAATAATAATATGAACTAAGGAGGAGTAAGTAGTAAGAACTCCTGAGTTAGGAGTTTTGATTCTTGGTCTTGACTTCTTGAGAGTACCTAGGATTCAGGAACGACCTAATTGGGAATAGTGGCTGGCGGGTCCTGGAGAGTGGGGAGTCGGGAACAGAGTCTTGGTACTCGGTAGTGAGACTGACAGTGACACCTACTTATCAATTATTACCGACCTTACCACAACGTCAGATCTCCCTGGGAGTCTACTTTGATAGCAATTCAAATCAAAACTTTCCAGGGGTGGTCAGGAAAAGACAGAAGGTGCATATCAAATGAGGCATGCAATATAAGAGTGGGATCATAATGGTTTGTTTGTATACTGAATCACTACTTGGGAGCTGGTCTAAAGCACTAGCCTCCTCTTGTGTGGCTTGGACAAGTGGACAACTCATCACTACTGTACAGTGTACCCAACTACTCAGTACTCACCCATTTTACCCTAGACCATTGATACCTCGTCTTCCTTGGAATTTGCGGGCTTCCTTCTTTTCTTCTCTCTCTCTCTCTCTCTCTCTCTCTCTCTCTCTTTATTTATTTATTTATTTATTTTTTAACTTAGATCTACTCCGTATGTGCTATTGATGTGATGCATTATGATCCATTCATGTTGGCAGTCATGATCAAACGGCAAACCTTCATAGTGGCTGTGCATGGTGGCTGTGCAGAATTATAGTGATGTGAATCGTTGGACATAATGGCGATAAGATAGATTTACCAGCCAAAGAAAATGCAGGGAAAACAAGATTGAAGCAAGGCAACTAGGTCGCCGAAAGGTTCTAAGCTCTAGCAGAGCTGCCCTCTTTTCCAAATGCAGGAATCCCCTCTATATGCCCCCAGTCTCAGTACAAACTACAACTGCATGAGCCTAGTCGATTATCATACACTGCCTGCAGTTCAACCCCGTGATAGTACTCAAGCAGCGTGACCGAAAAACCATTTTCTCCAAGCAATGATCGCAATGGATCCGAGACTGAGACATTGAGGAGCATAAACTCCTCGACGATCGACAATCGAGAGGGTTTGCCCTCTGATCCATAGGTAGATTAGGATTCGGAACATGATGAAGTCCTGGCCTGCTGGATCCGTGCATGCAAATAACATTTCTGCAAGAAGCCAGCACTCGTGACTGATTTAACTTATATTGCTCAAAGATCAATGGCGGTCGCAAGTTCTATTGTACTGTGTAGATAGGCCTACCCTACTATTAATCAGCACCTCCCTGCCAAGACTTTTACTGAGCTCACCTACTGTGTAAGTGAGCATCATCGGACAGCTGGTACCTAGATAGAAATCCAAGCATCTTACTGAGGGAAGGATGACTGACCCCTATGACAAGTTCCATGTTTTTCGCCACTTGAGGGAAGGAGTGAAATATACGACTACACTTGCTTGTCTGGATTGATGGAAACAGGTAAATACCGATTAGGATGGGTTGGAAAGCAACGGACATGCTCCTAGGCCTCCCGAGGTTGTACCTAAGTGATAAGGTACCATCCAGTTATGACCTCAGATCTATAGTGGAGTACTGTAAGTACTAAGTAGCCTACGGAGTAAGGGTGAGATCCATTCCACCTATTTCCGCAGATATCCAAATCCAATAACTCCGAACAATAGTAGTGGGGACCTTCCCAAGAACAATGCAGCCAATCATAGATAACTACTTTACTCCGTAGAGAACGACGGTACCAGGCTAGGTATCTTAATGTGTGCTCGGTCGACTATTAGTACTCTGACCACATCTCAATTGCCCTTCCCTCAGTCTCGATAGATGACTCGAATACACCACCTATTTTGTGAGCATGCTGGATTTTGCCCTGGCAAAATTAAATGCTCTGTCCATCACCTAGTGACAACATCTATCTCTTCATGACCTATACCTAGGTATAAAGCAGAGGGTCTGTCCTCATAATTTTGCTATCCTCCTCTGTCACTCCTGTTATATACTTGCCCAACACATGAGCGCTTTGTCAACTTTAGTATCTGCTATCTTTTCAGTCATTCTGCCTGCCAGCCTTGCTTATATAGCCGATCTTTTCTCATCCATTTCTTGTGCACTTACAAGCTGTCCTGTTCCTTGTTAGAATACTGCGATTCCAATAATCTCCTTTTCTATTTCAACTTAGATCTGTGTCTCTGCCTAAATACCTGAGATCATGGATTCATTCATTTTCAACCAAAATTTGCCCAACAAGTACCCTGAAAATTTTCCAGACCATATAAGTGATGACACGGAGAGCTCTCCTGGTGTACTTGACCGTGATGGACGCGTTCAGACACTTGAGAATTACCTTGTCCCGGGACCATTCTTTGACAACTTCTCGGTAAGTTGATCCCCCTAGGGACAATCGATAGACTCTATCAAGTTAGCCCGCTAATGTATTCTTAAGAATTATAGCAACTCTCCCGGCTACTCCCCTGTGACATTCTCAGCCGCCGCCAGCGTTTCTGGGGTCGCGCCGCCGGCCAACAACCAAGAGGATGTTCCGGGTGGGGACTTGACACCGGCTGGATCTGCATTGCTACAAAGTCAGCAATGGCAACCAACGGGAATCGTGGACCCAGGGCCCTCGCAGGTGCCGTTAGAGTCTTCGAATGCCTACTTAGACAATCTCGTGGAATTCCTTCTAATCAAGACTGCGTTCGAGTCAATAAGAGGATTGACTCAAGACATCTTGCCTCGACTTGATGACGAAGTCTCTTTGGGGAGCCTGAAGACTTTTCTGCAAGGCACGTTTTCGGCACTTGATGCCTCGATTCAAGGAAGACTTGACCAAATCGCTCCCACTCGGCCGGTCACAAGAGATAGATATCGCTGCAAACTTTGTGACACTCGCGCAGGAGCACGAGTATATCGGACTCTCGGCACTTTCAAGAGGCATGTAAGCCACACGCACAGGGCTGAACATATCTATCTTTGCCCTTTCAACCCATGTACCTTCAATAAATCGACTAGAAGGGACAAGTTTGGCCAACATTTGCCTCAGACACACAACTTTAGAGCATGGGACAAGAAGTTCCTCGATGGATGCCGGAAACCCTGCCCATCTCCTGCTTCATGTGATATATGTCACGCAGGAGTGAGCAGCTGGAAGAAGTGGTTTAAATGTGTTGCAAATCATTGTCGGTTGCCAATTGGAGCATATACGGCCACCAGTATAAGCCTGAGCAGAAGAGGTAGTGGCAGCAGCGGCGGAGATGGGTCTGAATCCGGCGATCAACAGCCATATGGAGGTAACGGGTTCAACGGTGTCGCGCCTGCATTCGGAGGTAATCACATGGGTGGAAATGAGAGTATTTACTTCAACGTCGGCCAACAATTTGGTTATTATCATGCCAGTCATTCTCAAAACAAGGTGCAAGCTCCACCTGGATGTGAGCCGTTGCATGGTGCTGATCTGCCCGCCGATTCTCATTTCGACTCGGCGTCAACTACTGGATCAGAAACAACAGACAGTCAGCTATCAGTCTTTCGTGCTACGGATCTCCGAAAACATCACTTCGGCCTGGTTTCAACATTGGAGCACTGTCCTTCAGCACTGGACAACTCCCGTGACTTGACACTGCAGCAGAAAAATTCTGAGCAGTCATCTGACCATTCCAACCGGAAGGATATCAAGCGCATACTGCCCACACCGAGGGATCGCAATCTCCAGAATGACTCGCCTCGAGATCTGGAAAGGTCGTTCAAAGTAAAGTGCAAGAACTGTGACCATGTTCTGGAAGGCTGCACCCGATGCGAGGCTTCTAAACGAGTTGTTCGCATATGTCATATTTGCGCAGGAGGAACACGCCAACAGATTCCCCGGCGTGGATCCTTGCATGACAGTGGAAGCCAATATCATGTGTGCAATTTGGGACCCGGAGTATCCGCTTCATCTGGAAAGTCGGTCGCGAAGACCTCACAAGCCCTACTAACCCACCCTTTCACAATGCTGTTCCGTAGGGATGGACACGAGTCCGGCTTGTGTACCAGCAAAAGTCTGTCACACAATCAGTCCATTTCCGTCTTTTCTTACACCGATCCTGAGGGAAAGGCTTTGTTGTTTACCATCTTCAAGAGATTCAATGATGGCCTTGTCAGTATTTTCACTGGCAGTCTTCCGATTCATGCAGATTGTCCTCCGCATGGCTACAAATTTGGCCAGGATATCATAACGATCTTGCATTCGCTTGAGACGGTCGAACTTTCTGTGTTCCCAGTGATGCTCATGTCGAAGGTATCTAGCCGATTTCATCGAACTTTATTGGGAAATATAGCCTCTCCGTCAACACCCTTTCCCGGAAAAGCGGGAAACTGGCCATTGACCAGTAAGTTCTACCTCACTCTGAATTCTTTCTTTCGAGCTACCACTAATCCGTCAATTTAGGAGTACAGCGCAATGCAGCCACCTTGCAAGCAGCGCAGAAAACGCCGCGTTGCTTTAGGACAGAAATTCGCGTGCAGCTTCTCGAAGGATCTCCTGACTCCACGAGCCCTAATTGCGCAGAAGCAACATCCCTCCCCAAAAAGAGACCTCACAAGCTACAAATGCGACTTCGAGTCATTGTCAGGTTGTTCAAATTGAAAACAACCATCGCGAATGCCCAGAATGCTCAGAATGCGCAGAATACCCAGACTGAGATCCAAAGACGTCAAATGGACAGTTCCACGGCCTCCGAAGTGATATTGGATTATCCTGATTCTTCTGAGATAATCTTCGATGTTCCAATTGTCGAGACGGAAGAGCCTTCAACCCTCTGGGATTCGCTCCAGAGCAACGCTAGATTCATCAAAAATCTCGTTTCATTAGCACGCAAACACTGCCAACTTGAAGCATATGATCTTCAGTCTTTTGATACACTTTTAGGTGATATCTTGCCGAGATTGCTAGACAGTTGGAACAACCCCGTTCGTACCATTACGCCATAATGAATGTTACGACCCTTTGTGGTATATGCCACCTCATTCCTCTTATGATAATAATAATCTTCGTCCTCTCTTTTGTTTTGTTTTTCTGCTGAAGAACAGCTTTCTGGAATTATTTACCTCTTTTTCATGATCTATCTCTTCCTGATTCAGAGGTTATGTGTTTAATAAGTGGATGAAGTAGCCTTTTCTGAATACTAATGATCGATTATTCTCAACACATCAAACCAAGTTTAGAAATGTTATGATCTGTTTCTGCATTAGAAGCCCTCAGATGCCTTCATAGAAAGCAATAGATGCGGCAAAATCTATCCTAGGAGATGAGCAACGAATTGTTCTATTGTATGATACTGTTTCTTCTACAATCGGCCTCCTGCAGAACAGAGAGACAGTCAACTGGCTCATGTTTTCCAGAGCGCGTACCTAAGGATAACCACGACCTATCAAGCTCCCCAGTGAATGCAACTTGACTCTGCCGCAAATCCCAGCAGGGCAACCAACAAACAGTATCCAACTTACAGCCTCGCCTCATGGTCTATTCTACTTAAAGCTTGCCCCTCATCTGCCTTCGTTCCTCTTCTTTCTTCTACTGCACTTTCGCTTCCCCTTTTCAGATGTCACAATGAACGACATGAGAGGCTGGTATTCTGGTCTCAGCGCCCAGGTCCTGGATCTGGTAGCCGATTACGCAGGGCAGGAGCTGTTTTGTCTGGACGGCGACTCCCTCGTGCTTCAGTGCCTCGACGACCCCGCTCTGGACTTTACCTGTATGTTTTCCTTCTGTTTCTAGGTAGGGTTTATCGTTGCACTTGATGACCGAGATGTTTGCAGCTGGATTCCAGCTTTTGCAGGCAGTATGGAACGTGGAGAGATTCCTCGCGAAGTTACTGGCGACCAAGTGTCGATTCCACATCGTGTTCTTTGATGGTAAGTACTCTCATTCATAGTCAAGCCTGTGCTGAGAGAGTGTGGGTGTGTCTATAGCTGACTATCCACCTCGTTTAGAGAATCGAGAGCTTCCCGCCTGCGCAGCTACTCAAGACATCCATCAGTGCAAGTATCGACTGGCGAGGGAGGTGATCTACCAACATCTCAAGATCCAGGTGCAGGCTCGATTTCCGGACCTCTTGGTCCGCCGGTTCACGTCCGTGGCTGCTCGAGAGTTTAAAGAATATGTTCAGACCTACAGCGTGTATTTTGTTATGTGTCATAATGGAGTGCTGCAGGGGAAGGAAGAGTTACTTGATGAAACACTTCTTATGATCTGCAACATGATGGCTCTTGGACTGGACGTGGCGGTCATGAATGAGATCGAATGGAGAGATAGCAAGGTTTGCGTCCTGTTTTTCAATTGACTGAAGAAAGGTCTACTCTAAGGCTTTCATGGATACTAGATCCTCACCAGAGTGGTTCGAGCGAGTTCCTCAACGCGTCCGTTGATCGACATCGAAACGAAGAACACAAGAAAAGAGATACCATACTTGGCTAGATGCAAGTCTGAGCTACAGTCCATTGCAAAAGCGAAGCAAAACGGAGAAGGATTGCCAATGACAGCCAGAGAGACGCTGACCATGGTCGTCATCTCGGCTCTGGCTACCGGGGAACAGGATCAAGCGCTGAGGCAAATGTTGGCTGTCTTACTACTGCATCTTGCTTGCCTAACCCAGCTATCTCTGCAGCAAAGGAGACTAACGATCCTTGAAGTTCCTAATAAGGAGATATACAACACATTCATGGACAAGTTCTGTCTCACTGCGACTGCTCTTCTCCAAACAAGCGAATGGGACAATCTCCGTATCAATGACAATACGAATGATCTGCATGATCTCATTGATGGAAGGCTTCTAAAGTCCTGCGCTGCACTCAGTATTGATGACAAGGTGACTCCCCTGATCAGCTTGCTTGGCGGTGGCTGGGATACGGTCCGTGACTGCTTCAACCATGTCAATGAAAATGGTGGGCCGGGGACGTTCTTCTCGCCAGACTATCAGAGGATAACCTCATTGCAAATTAGCGACTGTTCCACAGGTGAAGAAGACGATAAAGCTGACTTTTCCCTGTTGCCGTTTGAACATCCAATATTCGACAAGCATTTAGCCAGTGTTCGCGTCAAAGTCCTTAGTGACAATGAAGATGAATGCCCAGAGCCAAGCTTCGAAGACAGGACGCACTGGCATACTCGACGACCACTTGGGTCTGACCGCAGAAAGCTTCCCCAGAAACCAATAACCAAATGGAACAATCCTGCGAGATGGAATCAGAAGAGGGTCAGCGAGTTCACCAAATATGCGGCGAGCCTTACCAATGCCAAGGGTACTTCGCTGGAACCAGAGTCGATTTTCTCTTCAGAATGTCAACCACAGAAGGCTAAATCATCAATCAAGGGAGAACTTGTGAAACAGGAGAACGCAAGAAACGCGTCTGAGGCAAACGAATCTACTTACCGAGAGTGGTTGAAAGGAAGAATATCGGAGCTGCGAAAGTTTGACACCTCTCGCCAAGTGAAGGAGATCAGGGCTACCATTCTAGGCAATCATGACGCCGCCAAAGTAGCGTTCCTGGAGCCAGAAGTTCGCCTGTACCTATTGTCACTGCTTCTGCTCCAGTGGCAGAGCATAAAACCCGCTCAAAGCGAGGATAAATGTCTTGCGGCAGCAAGAGAAGTCTGGAACGAGATCAGAATCCTTCGCCACCTAATCAACCGCATGACTGCAAAGGAACATCGCATGTTCCAAAAGATATGCCTGAAACTGAATATCCCGGGCCTACCATTGCCCGCGTCGTCTTTACTCAAAGTGAAACTGTGTTTTGATTTTGACATCGAGGCCATTAAGCCCCGACAGCTGGGTGAGCCTCTCGACTTCCAAGCCTTCCAGCTGCTCCATTGCGGTCCTATGATGGATCGTCAAATAGGTGCTCTGCCGGACAGGCGTGTCCAGTTTGTGCCGGATGAATGGCAACGGCAAGTACTTGATGAGCTTGACAAGGAGCACAGCATATTCGTCGTGGCTCCAACCAGCGCAGGAAAGACATTCATTAGCTTCTATGCCATGAAAAAAATCCTGCAGGAAGACAATGACGGAGTCCTGGTGTATGTTGCCCCGACAAAAGCATTGGTCAATCAGATTGCCGCAGAAATCCACGCACGGTTTAGGAAGTCATACCCTGACCGATCTCATAAGACTGTTTGGGCCATTCATACCCGCGATATTCGCATCAACGATCCCATGAAATGCCAGATCCTGGTAACCGTTCCCCATCTCCTCCAGATTGTAAGTACAGCGCCCCCGTCTCTACACTAGCGTGTCACAGCTGATTTCCATTCCCAGATGCTTTTGTCGCCGTTCAATGCCACCACATGGGCTCCCAGAGTCAAATGCATCATCTTCGATGAAATTCATTCAATCGGCCACACTGATGAGGGACTCGTTTGGGAACAACTCTTGCTACTCGCTCCATGTAGGATCATCGCTCTTTCCGCAACGGTGGGAAATCCCGCCGAATTTGCGGATTGGCTTGAGTCGACACAAAGCAACCTGGATATCCCTATGAAGCTCATTCAGCATAGCCAACGCTACTCAGATCTCCGAAAATACTTCTATACTCCCGCCTCTAATTTCTCTTTTAAAGGTCTCTCCGAGGCTGGGAAGAAAGGAATCCTTGAATCTCAATCTATCGAAGGCTTGGAACCACTTCACCCAATCACTAGCATTCTCAGCAAGCAGCGGCAGGTGCCTGAGGATCTCTCTTTAGAGCCAAGAGATTGTTACATGTTATGGAAATCCATGTCAAGACATTCGTCGACTGAGTTTCCTGTGTCAGAATCACTGGATCCGAAGGTCGTGTTTTCGTCATTGATTCAGCGGGGCGATGTGCATGTATGGGAGGCTCGACTGAAGGAAGCCCTATCGACTTGGATGCAATATGACAATTCCCCCTTCGAAAAGGTGCGGAGCGAGCTAGAGACTACCTTTGCAACTGCGAAAGAGACCAAGCACACGGAGACCCGCGAAATATCGCTCTGCGAGGATGTCCGTTATGATGCCCAATCGATGAGAATGAAGCTTTGTACCACTGTTTTCCCGCTACTTGTTGGTTTGCATCACCAGAATGCGCTTCCTGCTTTGCTCTTTAACTATGAGCGAACAACATGCGAAGAAATCGCAATCGCGACACTTCAGCGCTTAGTCAAGGCCGAAGAAAAGTACAAAAGCAGCGCACAGTGGAAGGAAGAGTTGGCCAGATATGAGGAAGACAAGAAACTTAAGCAGAAAATGGCCCGGGTCGAAGCAAGTAAAAAGAAGGGAAAGGGTCGCAAACAGCCACACGCTGAAGACGAGGGTACTGCAAATGAGATCGATGATGATAACAGTTTTTTCGAACGATTTGATCCAGAACGACCGTTGGAGCAATTCTCATTTGCCAGGACTCGACAGTGGGCTTGGGATGATCTCCTGAAGGAAATTGAAAGAATGAAAAGACACAAAGTGAATCCTTTGCTCCTCGAAGCACTAAAAAGAGGGGTGGGTGTCCATCATGCTGGGCTAAATCGTCGGTATCGTCAGTGGTATGAGAAACCCTTCCTCGATTTTGAACCCCTTTTAATTCTCGTCATAGTGTTGAAAGGCTGTTCCGGGCAGGATTTCTTCGCGTGGTTGTGGCAACTGGGACGCTGGCTTTGGGTATCAACATGCCCTGCTCGACTGTGGTGTTTTGTGGAGATAGTGTCTACTTGACTGCACTGAACTTCCGTCAAGCTGCTGGTCGAGCAGGTCGTCGTGGCTTTGACATTTTGGGGAATGTCATCTTTCATGGTATTCCACGTCACAAAGCAAACCAATTGATCAGTTCGCGGCTGCCCGATCTGAGTGGCCATTTTCCTATCACAACGAGTCTCGTGCTCCGGCTTTGCATCCTTCACCACAATTCCAAGGGTTCAGCATATGCCAATCGCGCGATCAATTCACTGCTGTCCCAGCCGCGATTCAACTTCGGAAGCGCTGAGTCGAAGGAGAAGGTCCTACACCATCTCCGTTTCTCTATTGAGTATCTCAGGCGCCAGGGTTTGCTTGGGAGCCACGGTGAGCCAATTAGACTGGCTTCAAGCGTGGCTCACCTGTACCATACTGAGAACAGCGCCTTCTCATTCCATGCTTTGCTCCGAGCAGGGTACTTCGAGGCACTCCACGAGCAGTATCGAAACAACAGAGAGGAAAAACTGAGAACGCTGATTCTCGTATTAGCGCATTTGTTTGGAAGAAACTCCCTTGGTCAACGATATGGAGAACTCCTCGAGCGTAAGAAAGAGTTGAAATCTCCATCGATCGTCATGCTTCCATCTATGCCAACAAATGCTGCTGAGGCACTTCGAGCTCACAACAAAAGCATCCTAAGAACGTATACTTCATATGTCGCAACCTTCGTGGACCAGCACCTAAGCGAGCCAGAGCGCGAGTTGCCGCTCAGTAAGCTACCAGTCGGGGGCATGGGGAGCCACGAGCTCAGTCAAGGGTTGGGGGCGCTCGCGGCAAACCGATCGCGTTCCGCATTTGTTGGGCTATCCGGGCACAATGACCAATTTGAGACCATAGAGGATCTGTGCAATACCGTGCGGTCAGGCGTGTTCCTGGAAGAGAGCGTGATACCACATCTTGATATCTACCCGGAAGGAGGTATGGCACCACTGAATGCTTACCTATACGACTTTTTCTGCCACGGATCTGTGGAACCTCTTGAGGTTGCAAACCGTATTTCACGTTCGGATGTCTGGTTTCTGCTCAACGATTTTTCTCTCATCCTTGCTACGATACTTGTTTCTCTGGAAACTTATCTAGATCCCAGCCGACAAGCGCGTCCGTTTCTGGATGACCTATCCGATATGAATGATCCGCTATTGTCTGATTCGGAAGATGATGAAGAGGGAGCATTGGATGCTCGGCAGGGTGCTCAACACGCAAAGCCAAAGGAAACTGCTACCAGAGCTTTAAGTAAGCCAGGAAAGTCGCCTCAGGCTGCTAAACCGTCGTCCAAGAATATTACGCCTGAGAATTGGGACGATGATTTGGATGACACCGAGGCTTCTGCAAAACGGGATAGTGGCCCCGAGCTTCCTAGTAACGAGTACAAGTGGCAAGCTCCGATGGTGTCAATGGAGGTTCTGTCTGCGTTCAAGGAGCTGAAGGAGGAGTTTGACGAGAAGTTCCATGCTATTTTTGCATAAAGCTGGTTCTAGACTCGAGTTGGGAGTTGGGAAGGTGAGACAATTTGTTTGAGATCCATTTGTTCCTGACCAATTTGTTGTGTATCGGTCTTCTCTTCGCTCTGCTTGTGTCCTATTTGATTTGTCACTGTTGGTTATGTGCGTCACGTTAAATGTTGGAATATAAGTATTAAGTCGAAGCTTCCAAAATGTCTAGCAATCATGACAAGCAGCGCAAAAAAGAAGAGCAGTGTCCAGACCCTCTCCCACCAGCATTTGGTGTGGACAAAGATGTCCGATGGATAAAGATATCCGTGGTCTTCAGATTGGGCACCCTGTACCTGAACCATCTCGTAGTATAGGGCAGTATACTAGGTCCGTTCAGGCAGCTATGCACCACAGTGTTCACTGTCCCGAAAGAATAATTTACATGCGCCCCCGAGTCACGCATAACGGTGATCAGCAGAGCAGGACTAGGGATTTTTTGTAAAGTGCGCCCCTAGCCTCGTTCGCGTCCTGTATGTACACATTGCACCTACAGGCAGCGCCCGGCAAGATTTGAACCAGGGCGACTTCGGTGGGTAACAACAGTAGTAGCACTTCCACTCCGCTTGGCCAACAAGGCGTCTGGACATGGTTTTGTCCCGCGTATTGTTTGAGTCGGAGGTCACTACGGAGCAGTAAATGATTCAATGTGGGAAATTGATCTCAGATATTCCCCGCTTGTGCGAGTAACATGATTTTTTTTCCCCAGTTATGTGATAGAAAGATAGTACTGGCCCTTTGAATAATGTGCCAGTGTGGTGTCCAGTGTCAGAAAGAATTGACAAAGTGATTCCAGGTCACTACTCTGGAGTACTCCGTACTTACCGAGTACTTCGCTTCGGGGATAGGAGTTAAGAGATCGGAGAGTGGAGAGTCGGATGACATAACCGGGATACGGCGGCGCTATCGATAAGCAACAATAACCACAATCAGCATGAATGCTCTTGAACTTGTCATGCATTGATCTCTCATTGCTTGAGCTTTCTGCAACATTGGCATGATACACAGCGCTGTGGATTCAGCTGTACTAGCTTCCTACATACATTGCTGACTATGAATTCAGCCGGTCCGCCATCTGGCGCCGACCAGGCGGGAGAGTCTCCGCCTCGGCGAGCCTCTGGAACGATGTGGCACCCGGCCAGAGAGTGGCTCGAGGAGGATGAGGATGAAGAGGATATGGATTTCGAACCCGAATCTGAGATCTCAGAGTATAGGGATGAGTTTGGGGATGAAGATGAAGACGATGATGGTCAATTTGGTACGGTCCCCTGTTCGACTTCCTTATCTATCATCCCAGAAAACTAATCCTCGTTTGTCGTCATCTGGAAGACCCTGAGCTACATCTGGGAAATATACATATTGAGTTCGCCATGGAAGATCCTGATCAAGAGGACAATGGCGGGGAAGGCCAAGGGGGGCGACATACTCGAGGTACCATGGACCACCCAATCCTGCTTGGAGGTGTTTGCGCTGATTCACGCTGGCAGTATCGGCTGCTCGATTGTTGAATCTGTTGGCTTCCAATGGGCTACGGCACATTCTTCAATATGATGGGTGGCGAGGGACGAGACGAGGTGATGAGGACGAAGATGATGACCAATTCGGCTTCTTGCGATATCGAAGAAGGGCCCGTCGCTCCGGGTCTGATCATCTACCGAAGGTTCCAAGCGCTGAGGGTACAGAACTCATGGGATCCGGCGACTTCGGAGACAATCCGTACTACGTCGACGAGCTGAAGAAGCGTAAACAAACTCTCGCGACGAAGATCATGTGGAGGGAATTGGGCATCGATGTGCCTGGGAGGCGAAGGATGGCCGTCCAGTCAACTGCGCAAGTGAGTGATCTAAGCTGAAATGTCGCAGAGATGTGTGCTGCCTGCTAACGTTCTCTACCCTCATAGGATTTGATACCTGGCTCCGCTGCGGATAAAATCATCCACTACGACTCACGGTGTTACTCAGGCCAATTCTCCGACGACGGTAACTTCTTCTTCAGCTGTGCGCAGGATTTCAAAGTCCGAATGTACGATACGTCGAACCCGTACGAGTGGAAATACTACAAGACTGTCGATTATCCTTTCGGCCAGTGGACCATTACCGATGCAACTTTAAGTCCAGACAACAAATTCCTGGCGTACAGTTCAATTCGACCACTTGTTTGCCTTGCACCGACTGACCCAGCTGATCAATCCGAACCGTCTGTTCTGGATCTATCCTCAGGACGAGCAGGGCGGGGTCCTTACGATAGCTCGCACACTGGTGTAAGCTTACTAATGATACGGCATTTGTGTAATTGCTGACAGAGATCCAGATATGGTCCATCCGCTTTTCGGGAGATGGACGGGAACTCGTTGCTGGCAGGTCCGATAACGCCGTCATTGTGTATGACATCGAAACCCGGCAGTCCGTTTTGAGGCTGCAAAATCATGAAGACGATGTGAATGCTGTTTGCTTTGGTGACAAGTCCTCGCCGCATATTCTTTACTCTGGCTCAGACGACTCGACCATTCGCGTCTGGGACCGCCGCTCCATGGCGGATGGCCGCGAAGCCGGGGCGTTCATTGGCCATACCGAAGGTATCACCTATGTGGACAGCAAGGGGGATGGCCGATATGTTCTCTCCAATGGGAAGGACCAGGCCATGAAATTGTGGGATCTGAGGAAGATGATGACCACCGCGAAGCTGGACGCAATCGATATCAACAACTACACCACTGGTTATGATTACAGATTCGAACCGTATCCCGAGGATTATTACGAACCCCATCCCCACGACTGCTCCGTCGTCACTTTCCGAGGCCATCGGGTCCTGAAAACGTTGATTCGCTGCCATTTCTCCCCTCCCGGAAGCACGAACTCGCGGTATGTCTATAGCGGCAGTGAAGATGGTAAGGTATATGTTTATAACCTGGACGCGACTCTCGCTGGGGTTATTGATGTTGGACTTGCTACGATCAATTCGAGACCGCGTGATACCGACATCTTTACTACTACGTATGAGATCAGGAGCAGGGGTGGCGAGATGATGTGGAAGACCTGCGTTCGAGATGCAAGTTGGCATCCGAGCGCTCCAGTAATGGCCGGTACGTTCATCCCTATTCCACCCAATGAGCCTTTGACACACGGACTGATTGGACTCTAGCCACATCCTGGAACGGCTGGGGCATGTCATCAGGCACTTGCAGTGTGCACAGCTGGAATGACGGAGTCGGTGACGATGAGGGCATCCCGTCAATCGGGAAGAGCTACGATTCCAAGCTGAACTACGTGCCGGAATTCAACCAGTACCGAGAGAACCAAGTGAGAAGTCGGCCTGTCGGAAGGAGTCCGTTGGATGAAGAACTTGCATATGAATTGTGGTGATTTGCACATAAAAGCAGGATCTCGATGCATCTCTCTTTGGCGGTTTTTGCTTCCCTTTTGGAGTGTTTGTTATCGAATATACAGGTGAGCTAAGTACATAGCAATTGTCATTAGCATGGAAATACCAAGCCGGTAAATGACAACCCATCTGTTCCGGAGATATAAAAAAAATTGTATTTGCCTTTGAAGGCTCCTGGAAAGTCTCGTAACGAAGAAAGTGGTATTTATACAGAAAACAATGCAAGGCCATGATCACTCCACGACGATCACTTGCCAAGTCCCAATCGCATACTCGAATAATGGCGCTCCATTGCCAGAGGTATTTCGACTTGCGCAAGGATCTTGGTTCTTCACATATAAGGACTCGGCCAGATCCTACTGACGCGCGATAACTCCATGAATCATTGTCAGGACAACCCCCTGCGACACCCGTTTCACATTGCGATTCGAATTGTTGTGGTGAGATCAAGCGCCACCGACAAGGATGTTGTTGACCGGAATGTGTACTGGAGAAAAGCACGGTCAGCACGCCCTATCGCTCGTCTGTCGCATGTTCATGTTCATATGATCACTCACTTAACTTGATGAAGTACCCAATGGCTATCCTAGAAGTTAGCATCTGTTGCAAAGAGTAGCCGGAAGAGAGTAAAGGGCAAGATAAACTCACCACCCTACAAGAAGTTAGCACCATTCATCTCAGTTAAATTCAAGCGCAATGTGGCCGGAATACACATACCATGATAATGAAGCCCATGCCTACAGCCTGGCTGATCTTGATGAATTCACGCTTGTCGGCTGTACAGATGTTAGATCAAATTCGGTGCCGGATTGAAACCGAGGCAATTCGACATACGCTTGGTGCACTTGCGAACGAACAGCATGCCATCGCGAAGAAAGTCGCGAGGAATATCAGCGAGTTCCTGAATGGTATCGGACATGGTGATGTGTGTAGGAGGCGACGAGGCGTGAAAGAGAGAAAGGAGAACGGTGAATTGATTAAAATAAGGGGAGTCAAGGCAATTGATATAGAAATAGAAAAAAAAGAAAAAAGAAGATGAAGACGGAGTTGAAGAGAGAGAGGGTATCAAGGAATGAGAGAAGTGTCAGGACTCAGGAGCAATCACCACGATGCTTAATCGACAGATCATTCCTAACAGGAGAGCTGGCCTTCTGGGGTCCGGATTTATGGTTCCGCCGGTCCGTGGGGAGTCAGCTCCACCAGCTCCGTCGAGATCGAAGCTCTTGCTCCCTCTTGTTATCGCCATCGACGCGCTTCACCCGATCCTCCATCAGACACGTCTCACAAGGGATAGTTAATCCCGTCTTCCTCTAAACATTACGCTTCTTTCTTGCTTTCATATCTAGATTCTTCGAAATCTCGACGTTGACGGCATCATTCCAGGAGACCCAAACTAGGCGGAGATCCTGCGGACTGCGCCAGTGTTGACGGCCTCTTCACTGAACTTACTAACACCTCTGATCTATTAGCCCACTGACACCCCTTCGTTCTTTTGTCTCAAGTTTATACCATACTCGTGTTCTAGCACAAGCCCTGCCTGGCTGTGGCAGCGGAAACTCTGCGCGGCGCCGCAATAATCTGTGGATTATCTTCATATTCGTCTCTTGTATCCTCAAGACTTCTGATACCTATTTTGCCTGTACTTGGAACTCAAACTCAAGAGAGAAGTGAGAGGACTGCCTGCGCCCTTTGTCTCCATTTCGGAGCTGTCACCCCTACGGACTGGTGGAAACTTTGTTCCTTTTTGAAGCTGTGTTCGCTTCGGATTGTACGTATTATCGAGCCTTCTTCTTATTGTGTTACGCTCGTGCGCCTTGTTCTTTCCACTCGCTTTATACGCGCTCCCTTGACTCTGATCAGAGCTTTGCACTGCGTCCCGGTTCCGCTTCTTGAGGACAGCTCGTTTTACTCTTTAGGACACCCACTTGAAATGAACGTTCTCTTTTCTTTGCTAATCAGTGACCTGTGTGCGCAGACATGTACTTCCATTGACTCATCGAGACTGAGAAAGAGAAACAAAGATTGTATATTTGTCCAGCCAAAGCTATCGAGGTTTATCTTGATATCCCGATCTATTTCTAAACACGATGGCCACTGAGGATGATAATTTCGATATTGACATCTATGGTGACGGCGGTGGTTACAACGCCAACGACCAAGGGGATTATGGCAAGCATGAAGACACGGAGCTTATCCTAGATGCTCCGGATCAAACACAAAACGGCGGTGCCGGCCAGGGCAACAGCGCTACGAACCAAGGAGCTCAACAAGGGGCCGGAGAGGGCGCTGGTGCTAATGGGGGACCCGTAACACAGGGACAAGATGCTCACCAACAAGAATCAACTCATGAAACTCCCGCACCCCAACAAGGTGTAAAGCGCAAAGAACACGACGATCGCCCGTCAGATCCTGACGCTACAACCGCTCTACTCATCTCGGACTTGTATTGGTGGACTACCGATGACGACATTCGTGGCTGGATCAACGAAGCTGGGTGCGAAGATGAACTCAAGGATGTAACATTCAGTGAGCACAAGGTCAACGGTAAAAGCAAAGGGTAGGCCTGTTGTTTCCCTCTACGTTGCGCGTATTCTGCTGTGCTAACCCATTGCATCGCCACAACACAGCCAAGCATTCATTGAATTCACCACACTTCAAGCCGCGACGGCATCAAAGCATAAGATTGAGAACCTGAATCTGGCCGGCCAAGGCGGCCGCAAGTACATGATTCACTACACAAATCCTCACACAAACCCGTTCCGCACGCTTCCGAAGGATGCTCCCATGCGCAAGGACAACCAAGCGCGCTCCCTTTCGGGAGGATTCAACTCACCGAACCAGAACATGAACTTTGGCATGAATAACATGGGTGGGGGCTTCCGTGGTGGACGCGGAGGTTTCAGCAACCGTGGCGGCATGAATAACATGGGAGGCTTCGGCGGTAGGGGCAACTTCCAGAACACGATGGGCAATTTCCAGGGCGGCCCCATGGTAGGAGGTTTCCAGGGAAATCCCATGGGTGGGATGCAGAACTATGGCTTCAACAATCGTGGTAATATGATGGGCGGTGGTGGCATGCGCGGCGGGCCCGGCGGTATGCGTGGTCGCGGTGGTGGCATGACTGGACCGAATATGATGGGCATGCCCGCCATGAACCCCATGGGAGGTATGGGCATGAACCCGATGTCTGGTGGGATGAACCCGATGATGGGCGGAATGGGCGGAAACATGGCTATGCAAGGTACGTCTGATTCCCGTTGAGGTCTTCGCAGCTCTTTCCTACCGTGGATGATGGGAAAAAGGGTGCATTTCCTGACCATGTCTTGTGCCAGATACAGGCGGGTTCCAAGGCCCCAATCCAGCTTTCAACCAGGGCTTCTTCCCCCAGAACCAGGGAGTCAACGACGGATCATGGAATCCACATGGCGCAAAGCGCAGTCGGCAGGAGTAAGGCATCCCTTCTCGGGCAGTGGGTTTTCTTATATTTTTAGCTTTGGATCACGGTTCTTCCTGCGTGGCATCCGATTTTCTCAATTGAGCTCTTCTGTACCAAAGTCTCCTTTATAGCTTTCTCATTTGCACTGGGCTGTCTGTTTTTCCATCCTTATCATTGACTGTTTGTTCTAACCGGGTATCTGGGAATCTGGCTTTTGAGTTTCCGCGGGTTTGCAAACTTCTCCTCCAGGTGTATTAGACAAATTGAATGTGTTTCATTTCTTTTTCAACATGTCTTACTTGCCCGGCGTTCTACGTACCTTTTTTTTTCTAGCCTGTGATTTTGGCCCATGTGCTATCAGCTCCCACAAACCGGAGGCATGTGCATTCCTCCTGGTATTTTTCCCCAACGCAGTTTTGACACAAATATGAGACGATCTGTGAAAAAAGATATTGCCAAGCTGCTATCGCATAGCATTCATATCGTGTCTACAAATCTTACTGAGTTACTTGATACTAGTATGTATTTACTACTCCGTACTGGAGGTGGTAGGTACCTAGGTAGTAGTATCTTATAGTAGCACGTGATTTTCCCAATTCGGCCAATCAAAATGGCGTATCACTGATCTCACAACTACATACCGTGACCCTTCGAAAGAAGGACTCATTCACTCGTCACCAAAGGGAAGACTAAGAGCATGATGACGATTACTATCCCGCCGGTCCTTGACCCAGCCCTGGGAATCTTGGGGAAAAATCACAATCTCGCGACTCGGCAATGTTGGAGTCCTTGTCGTTCGAGTCATCAATCGCCAGTTCTATCTGGGGATGCATACTATGCCTTTGTTGACTTACTTCCCACCCTTTTACTGTTCTTCTGCTGGACAGAGAGACTCATTAACACCCCCACATTCAACAGAGGCTACTTTGAAATGAATGAGCAGCGAGCCGACATCTTCAGTTTATTGCTTAATGCCGAGCGTAATTCAAGAGGTGGAAGACATTATCATTTGTTCGGATATCGATAACCACACAGAACTATCATCTCATTCTTGCCTAGACTGAGTGAAGATGAATCCTACCCCACCTGTGAACCGCGATGGGTTCGAATACTACAACCATGAGTTCTACGCCGTCTCAAACAACAGACCTTACCGCCGTTACACCATCGCCGAACTTCGTGCGCATCTCAGCTCGTCCTCTTCCAAAGTATCCATCAAAGATCAGCCTGCCCATTGGTACAGAGCTCAGCTCCTGCATTATGGCCTCCCGCCAACAGATTCCAAAGGTACCGCGATGATGCGGCTCCTCGATGCGTTGAACCGCGATGCCTTGGAGATACCGGCGAATCTGAAGAAGTTGGAACGAGACTTGAAAAAGAAGTGGGATTCGAATCAGAAGAAGGCGAAAGAGACGTCCGAGAAGCCTATTGCTAGGACGACAGCCAAGCGCAAAGCCGATACTGCGTTTGACGATATCGATGGGGCTGTCGTGAGTGGTAACTTGGCCGCTATTATTGCTACTACGAAGGGTGCAGGGCCCACTGTGAATATCAATGTCAATATGGGGGGGATGGGTAGCCAGCATAGCCAATCCGCTGCAAAGAAGGAGGCAGCAAAGAAAGAGGCACCTCGAATGGTTGCTTCCAAAGACACGGCCAAAAGGGAGGCCCTCAATAAAGCTGCCCCTAAGACGTATCCTCCAAAGTCTACCTTTAGAAAAGAGACTGTTAAGAAAGAGTTGGGTAAAAAGGAGCTCAAGATGGAGCCCATACCGAAAGAACAACCAAGGCTGAATTGCCCTGGCATGGTAAGATACCCAAATTGGTTGCACTATAACTGTCTACAATGTA
Organism: Aspergillus clavatus NRRL 1; assembly: GCF_000002715.2. Lineage (NCBI taxonomy): Eukaryota > Fungi > Ascomycota > Eurotiomycetes > Eurotiales > Aspergillaceae > Aspergillus > Aspergillus clavatus. Next base: position 465,286 of record NW_001517097.1, on the reverse strand, counting down.
TTAGCTTGCTAAAAGTTCGTTGGGCGCTTTCAGAATCTCTCACCTCCCAGGTTATCTCTTGGTCTGCTCAATGGATCATACAAGATTGACTCCCAGGATGTCAACACACGCAATTCAGGGATGATTCTCTGTCTAGACAAAACTAGTATTTGGGGAGAGTTTCAGATCGGCGAGGTAGAGGGCATCCTCTTCATGCGCCAGCGCCCATTTCAAGTGACCTCTTCCGGTGATGGTGGCTGCTCTTTCGAATGGCGTGGCGTGGATCAGGAAACGGGAGAGTCACTTGCTGATCCCGACTGTACTGGTAAGGTAAGATTTCTAGGAAACGGTGAGATTGAAGGAACTTTCTGCAACATCCCTGGGGCGCGCAGCTCCATTGATTGTGATTTCTGGGGCCATCGCACGTCTGCCAAGGATGAGACTCGAGCACCTCGAGATGCTTGGAGCATGAGAGATGAATGGAATAATAGGTTTTTTCATTAACAGTTTGTCATGTAGGGACCACAAGTTGGTGGCTTAGTCTTGCTCTACCACTGTGTCTTCGACGTGTCTGCAATTGTTTTTTCTCCACTTCATGAATTTCGTATCCTTGATCCTGAACTACAAACCTGAAGAATAGCTATAGCCACGTGACCAGCAGCTTGATAAGATTTGTTGATAAAGCAATATCAATGGCTCCCGAGGACAAAGACCCATTCGCTATCAATCAGCCCGCATTGACGCAATCCGGTAAACCACTCTTCCCGGCAAGTCCTAATCCTTTCCAGATTCCCCATCTGCGATCGCTTCATTGTTTTCCTGGGCAATCTTCAAGCTGAAAATTTTGGCTCGTTTTGGTAAAGTCACATATCCTGTCGCCGATCCGCCTTGATCGCCCAAGTCGCGACCCAGCACAAGCTTTCCCCGCGGTCCTTCTCTTTCTCCTTCCCCCCCGCCTATTTCAACCATCCGGTTTATCTCCTCCCAGAACCGCACGCGCACGATCACCTCCCCACAGCGCCAACAATGCAGGCCGTCCCGGAGTCACGACAACAAACCTTCGAGGAGATCTACGGACCTCCGGAGAACTTCCTCGAGATCGAAGCATGTTTCCCTCTTCCTTGGGGGTCTCCCTACCCTCACCCTCCCTCATCCAAACCCCCCCGACGACAACGAACTAACATGACCATTTCCTACCCCCCGCTAGGTCCGCAATCCGCAAACCCACGGCACATCCCGCAACATGTACACGTCGTACGAGATCGTGTGCCGCACCAACATCCCCGCGTTCAAGCTCAAGCACTCGGTCGTGCGCCGCCGCTACTCCGACTTCGAATACTTCCGCGACATCCTCGAGCGCGAGAGCACGCGCGTGACCATCCCGCCGCTGCCCGGGAAGGTGTTCACGAACCGGTTCAGCGACGATGTCATCGAGCATCGCCGGGAGGGCCTGCAGCGGTTTCTGCAGATCGTGGCCGGGCATCCGTTGTTGCAGACGGGGAGTAAGGTGCTGGCGAGCTTTATACAGGGTGAGTGTTTTCCTTTCCAATGTTTTCCGCGACCACTCCCCACCCCTCCGGGATGCTGGGGGTTTTTTGTGCGAGGTGGCTTGGGCTAATGCGTGTGTATGTGTGTGTATAGATCCGAACTGGGACCGGAATGCGTGGTGATCATCGATCGGCCTCCTGAGCTTCCGCGGAATGTGTTTGTGCTTGTGATTGTGGTTGTGTTTGATGAATTTGTTGTGGTTGCCGGTCTCGACATGCTCTACTCTACTCCCGGTCGACTATACACCCTGCAGCAGTGCAATGGTGTCTCTTCTCTCCCTCCCCGCCCCCCCCCCCCCCCTTGTTGATTTGCCTTGTTCAGCAAAAAATATGTAAAGCAGCGTTTTCCCTGTGTTTCTGATCAAGAGACCCCCCTTCCAGCCGATATGCATCCTGTAATTTCTTGTGGTTTCTGATCATCTTGCGCTCCTTGTTTCCCTCCTTCTTTATCCTCTTCTTCATTGTTGATAGTCCTTTTCCTAGCATGGCGAATACCATGGATTCACTACTTGGGCGCGGAATCTGTTCTCGGAATACCTTATCTACCTTACAATTGAAACACTGCGTGGTTCTGGTGTCTACATTCTGACAGGGACGGGTTATATTTCGATTAAAAGAACAATATCTTGATTACTGACAACACCCTGTCTCGTCCCCGTTGGAACGTGCTTCTGGTCTTCTTGTCTTTTTTTGTGTTTGTTGATTCCCTTCTGTGGGAGATATCTTGTCCTTGATATCCTTTTTTTTCTGCCTGTCCTTTAGCTAGGCCAATATGACTGGAGCCCTGGACCATAATGAACTGTCTGGAAAACTGATTAACAAAGCCATCGTGTACTGCGGGGTATAAGTCTGATATAATAAAAAAAAAAAAAGCAAAAATCATAATGAGGGAGGAAACGGGGAAAGAGACAAGTTCAGCAGGAGAAAGAAGAGAAGAGTGAAGAACGAAAGCGCGAATATATCCCGAAATTAAACCCAGGGAGGGCAGCGAGTGTAGGTGTGATTAAGGTTGTGAGAAAGAACGAGAAATAGAAAGAGAAGAAACGAGCGATAAGGAGGGTATGAAGAATCCGGAATAGTCAAAGGTCTAAGCCAGCTCGTCCCAAACCATTGGGGCGAGTGTGTTATTAGCCCAGGAGGCCTCCACCCCTGGAGGGTTGGTAGTGTTCTCATCCACAGGGAAATGCAGAATAGCCGTGCCCAGGGGTGCACCAGCCGAGGCTTCAAGCAAGCCCTGTGGAGGAGCCGGTGGGGAAAGGGCAGGGTCAATTGGGCCCATGGTGGCTTGTTCTGCGAGAACGGTCCTACCAATTCGGGCCGGGGACGTGTGTTGTCGGGTGGCTTGCGGGTTTGGCTTGCTAAAAGGTACATTATTGGCGTTCGCCTGGCCTACACCTTGACTTGGGTTATGCAGCGGTCTACCATTGACCGACCCTCCGTCACGGTATGCATGGGGGAATTTGGTCCGGAATCGGTCCCGAAGGTCAGTTGCCTTGCGGTGACTCAAGTTCAAGCGTTTGTCTTGCTGGATAAGGGTCCACTGGAACCCGTGGACGGCATATCCCTTGAGCAAGGCTTCGTCTTCCGCGACGGTAAACGGGCGCCGGGAGCGCCGACGAGATTTCATAGTGAAATGAGGTTCTGGAATACCAAGAGAGGCAAGAGTGGATTTGGATCTATGAGAAAGGGTAGGAGTGGCTTTGAAGGTAGGCCCATACTTCGAGCGAGATCTTGCAGTTTTGCTATCAGCTTCGGAGCTCAAAGAGCCACTCGAGGCGGAAGTCTCATTCATATTCGAGATAGAGCTGCCACTAGAGGTATGAGACTCGGAATTGACTGGCCGCGGTTGTGGCAGCAGGATCTTCCCCGCGGTGCCATCGGACCCTTCTGTTTCCGCCCTCAGGAGTGCATTGGCCAACGTATCGTGCAGTTGCTTTGTGGCTTCGTTCGGATCAGCAGCACTATGCGATGTTAGACGATTCATTTGAAAGAAATGGTCATGGTAAAACCTACCGGTATGCCCAAGGACAACAGACACGAAACCTTACGCAAAAAGTACGATTAGCTGCGGTAGTTCATGTGTAGGCGTTTACTCCGTTGCATACCTATCTTTTAGATTTGACGCGCTCCGTTTGTTGAACTTGAGTTCGGGTTGTGCTAGGATAGCCGTCCAGTTGCCGATGCCGCACTTGACCACGCCGCGAAGCAAAGCCGTCGTCTCCTCCTCGGTCCATTTGCGGAGATTCTTGCGGGAACGGCCTCTCGTTTTGGGGGAAAGTGGCTCCGCTTCATCAGTTGACGGAGCACGGGTTGGAGCGTCTTCGGACTCTTTTCTCCCGCCTTCGCATTGATCAACACTGGCGCCATCCAGGATAGCATTTCCCTCCCCGGTAGTCAGATCATCGCTAGGAGACTTGTCGTCAATTGGCGAGTCAAGGATATCTTCAATCCTCCCTTCCCTACGTTCCCCGCTCTGAGTAACAGCAGCGGCGGCGGCGGCGGCGGCAGTTAACAGAGCAGGCTCAACGGTCGAAGTGTCACGCGACGGTTTGGTCAGCAGCTGCGTGATAGAGCCTGGTTCGATAGGCGGGAGGAGAGCAGCGTTGGGCGGGGGTTCATTCAGACCATTGAGAATCGCAAAGGGTCCGAAGGGCGGCGGTCGCTGTTCTTTCTGCGCCTGGGGGATCGGCAGCTGCAGATGCTCACTAAAGGAATCAGTCTGGATGTCGAGGCGGCGGCGCTTGCGGACGAGCGAATCATCGTCGAACGAGGAGTATCGAAAGCGTTCCAGAGCACGAAGATTGACGAAGGCTGGTAAGATCGGCTTGGGCGGTGGCTCCACGCTCACAAGGGCGTCGACGGTGAAATCATTATTCTTCTTCGAGCTGGCGGCGTTCAGGAACTCCGTAAGAGTGGGGAGATTAGCGGGTAGATTCCCGGCGGGCGTATTGGGCTTGGAACCGGGATTCGAATCACGGATCCCACTGGCGTTAGGCTCCAGGGGGAAGGGAACGCTTAGGAACCGAGAGGAGACGGGTTGGCGAAGAGGAGCAATGCGGAGACTCTGAAGCTGAGGAAGCTCGCGGAATAAAGACTCATCGAGAGACCGAGATAATATGCCGTTGGTATCCATTGTTTTGGGACAAACGACAATCGGGACCATCTAGGATGAGACACTTGGGGGGTCACAAAGAGATGGAGGACATCACGGAGCAGTCAAAGATCACTGCACAGTCCATGGTGATAAAACACAGGACGCCCTACATGAGAAGAGGCAAAAAAAAAAAAGAAAAAGCAGGTTCAAAGGAAAAAACGGCCGGAAATCCTGATGGGAAATTCGATGATGGAATCCAGCGACGGTGTAGGGAGAGCGCGATGTGCCAGGTATGCAATTCCGGTTTTTGAGACGATGACTAAGACCGCCAGGCAGGGTCGATGGGATCTCGATCTCTTGGATACTAGAAGTTGTATTTTGTATCCAGACGGGAGCAGTCAAGAATCAATCAAGAAGAGTGAAGAGGAAATCAGATATGGTGGAGTGATGTTGGCTATTGGATCAGTGAATATAGTATCTCCCCTGTTGCTGAATCACAACTCCTACTATTCCATACTAGGTATCTATCTACTGTACTCCGTACTCTCTCCTGTAAACAACACCATACGAGCAACACCAGATCAGCTCATCAATCATTCGACTTCAAAGTAGTATCATCCCTCATACGATCCCGACTCTACATGCAGAGTTACCTGGCTGCACAATGACCACCATCTTCCCACCCTGGCCTCACATCCTCTTCGCCATCATCGAACCAATCACTCTGTATGCTCCCCCTCGAACCTCACTATTCAGACATAGTACCCTCCTCCCTGATCACGATCCCCAACTAACCCAATCCAGAATCGCCGGCTGGCTCCTCCCCTTCTGGGACCTCAACTCCTTTATCACGGGCCAAATTCCCAACTCCACGCCCCCAGGCACCATCCACCCCACCAGCGCCTCGCTCGCCTTCCAGCTCTCCAACCTCTACGGCCTGCTATGTCTGCTTGGCATCGGCATCTGCCACGCCACCACCGAGCCCAAGGTCCTGCGCAACTATCTCGTGGCACTGGCGATTGCGGACTTTGGCCACATCTACGCGACGTACGCGTGGATGGGCCGTGAGGCGTTTGTGGACGTTGCGAACTGGAATGCGCTTACCTGGGGTAATGTTGGGATTACAGGGTTTCTGATGGTCAACCGCATTGCGTATCTAGCGGGGATCTTTGGGGAGGCGAAGGCGGCGAAGGATGCGATGAAGAGGGCTTGAAATGGATGAAGAGGTGGGCTATGGTCCTGTAGATAGAGCGATTGGAATGAAGATGACGAAGATGGGAATCCCATGATTGTGATTGAAAATTGCTGATGCAAGAAAAAAAAAAAAAAAAAAAATAAGATCCATGCTCGAACGCAACAGATGATGTGAAAACCTAGAAACCCCCTGTCCCAACCTCAATTGTATCTAATGCTAATTTAAATGTACCAATGCTGAATGCCATGCATCTCCGCCGGAGAGATTAACTCTACCCTTGCTATCACGAAGCTCTATCCAATGGCCAAAAACGCCAACATGTCATACGAGTGGCCCGCACTTCGTCATTAACCTACACGAACCTGCATCGTCTGGAAGAACTGGAGTAACGCCGGTTCTCCACGCTGTTGAATATCCCGAAGATGCGGGAAGAGAAACGGGATGCCCGGGAATTCTTGGAACTGCCGACGATATGCCACGTAATTGTGAAGCGGGCTCAGCAGAAACAGCAAATTAGGGAGCAGCACGGGATTCAAAGCAACCGCACTGGCGGCGGCGTTGGTGTTGGTAAAAGTGAGATCTGTGATGCTGTATTTTTGGAGACCGTGTAGGACCGCCGTGAAAGAATGGTAATTGCGAATGACAAAAAGAGCCTGCGCAATCGGTGAGATTAGCTTGCACTGTCAATGCGCATGATGATGCAGAGATAGGCTGAATATGAAGATCTACACTCACCTCGACACATTCTTGTATATAGGGTATCAGATCCGGCAGGGCTGTACAGCATTCCCATGTTGCTGTGCTGAGTAGCTCCCATTCTTCAGCTAGCTGTGCAACCATCGGACTGTCCTCGATCATATCCTGGGGTGTCAGCTGCGAGAAGTGGCCTTCATCGATGTTGGTCAAGGTTCGGGCAAAGTCAGAGGCCGATGTCGACGCCAATAGATCGTCCAAAAAGCATACAGCCGTATTGAATGGCTGGTCCCAGTTCATTTCCCGAACATGCACATACGCTTGCTCAAAGCGTACCGCTAGGGCCGAGAGTACCTTGAGGATGTTATTGAGACTGGGAGGAGAGACTTGAAACAGGTTCTGGATGGGAGCCGCTATGAATCCAAACGCCGGTACATCACTCGGTGGTAACGGTATGTTGAGATTGTTTTTAGGCTCTATGGAGAGTAAACAATGAACTAGGGCACGGTAGGCAAAGGGGCTTCGACCCCGAAGATGCTGGACTGGGGATCAGCAATGAGCCCTTCGATATCAACAACAATCTAGAGACGTACCTTCTCAACCTCTACATACCTAGCGATCTGTTCGGGGAACGCATGTAGGTAGTTAAGCAGATGGATATAGAAGGCCGTGTGTTGTTGCAAGAACCACTCGACAGAGGCAACTGGGTAGCTCAACGAATAGCGGACGAGCTCTTCGAACCTGATCTGCTTGAACTGAAGATGACTCTCGGTATCAATGGCTTCTGCCAGCGCGTGAGGATCTCGATCTCGATCCTTTTGCGACGGGAACCAACTCCAGGGTACTAGAGGCGGACCATTGACCTTGGACCGGCGGAGGATTTCCTCCACCTTCTGTATGTGGGAGAGATTGGCAAGGTACATTCGCTCGTGCGGCTCGAGCAGGGAAAGCAGGAAACTATCGACGGTGGTTGCATTGCGACTCTGCAAGGAGGTGCGCGGAAGATTGGGGTCGCGAAAGAGTCCGTAACGGATCACGCGCTTGATCTCCTGCCCGTCAAACGCCCAGAGGACCGTGGTGGCCTCATCCTCCCACCACCGGTAGGATACGAAGAAGGGAGGAAGCTCGGCGTTTGACTGGAACAGAGACGGGTAGCTTGATTGCTCTGGCATATACGTTGCGCCAGTTCCTTCTCCTACGCCATAACCGGGCGAATACCGGGACATGTCCGCCGTGTGTGACAGCGAGAGCGTGGAATTCTCTGTTGTTACTGGTATTCCGGCCGAAGGATCAAAGGTCGTCTCGTCGTAGGCGCTGCGGGAGTACATCTTAGAGAGTCTGCATGACCAGATCAATCACCTCGAGAGTGTGGAGGGGTAAGGACCATCCATTGATACCTTTGCGGTTTCCCGAAGAGAGATTCCGTAACGTCAGGAACGACTTGGGGACTCAGAAACAACGGGTAGGACCTGTCATAACAGGCCTAGGGACTTGCAGAAGTCAATGAGCTTGAAGGAGCTTCGAAGCAATCCACCGCTATCGTTGGATAAAGCACAGTATGAATGGATATGAAGAGTGAGCAATACAAAGAGGAGGAGGAATAGAGTTTGAGAAAAAGAAAAGGAAGGAAAAAGAAAAGAGAAATTCTATGCAAGTAAAGAAATAAACAGAGAGACCAGCGAGCCAACTGTGGACTACCTGGGGAATACTGAGAATACTTAATATCGGTCTTTCTAAGTAGTTTGAGCACTAGAAGAAGTCCAGGAAGAAGTGGGACACACACTTTTATCAACGGCAAGAGCTGCAGTTTCTTTTCCTTTTTGTATTCTAAAAAAAAAAAAATCGTTCCCCATCTTCCCTTAGCTTCTTCTTCTCCTACGCCTTTTCCTTTTTCCTGTTCTTGTCCTGTGCTTGTCCTGTTCCCTCCTGCGCTTAGGCCGAATGACTATGGTCGAAGCAGCATAGGTAGAAATCTTCGAGCTTTTTTTTTTTTTTTGCCACGTTATACACATCACGAGAAGGCCATATGACCTTCCTCTCTATTGGTCTCTGTACGAAATAAGAGAGGATCTTGAATCTTTGAGCCTGCACCACAGCTAGACATGGAGGCGAAGTGGCGTCTTTGCCCAGAGACGAAAGGAAGCTGACCCAGATCCAGATTACTGGGTCCCAGGAGCCAGGTTAGGCTTGGAAAATAGGAGGGAAAACGTTGTGATTGACGGGCTGGTATGAGACTATCTGGTTTAGGGTAGATAGACTAGGTTTATGGAGTAGAATTGTGATGGGGTTCGGCAGCTCCGGGAGGTATCTCAGAGGGATTGGATTGGAGAGAACGGCGTTGATGCAGCGTCAGAGTAGTAAAGGGGTTGGGGGGGAAGATGTAGGGACTGACTGGTCACCAGTGATCAAGCTCATAGTCTCATACCCATCAGCACTGAGTGGTACTGCCAATTGCCATTGACTAGTGATTGTCAATCTGTTGGTGCTGTCGTCGTTGATCTTATGGAGTATCACCAGTCTGATATCCAATACTTTAGAGACACTGGTACCTTAGGGAGGGACCGTTGTTGAACCATGGAGCTGGGATGCCCAGCAATTAGCAAATGGAGACCAGGAAGAAGGGGAACTCCCAATGAGAGAGTGGGAAGCGAGCAAAAGATCCTTCGTCAAAGTCCAACCAACTATTACCGTATTATGATTGATTTATGAGAAAGTAATCTCGAGATCCACTCTGGCAATTATCAAACAAATTATTCAGTGTGGATTCGATTTGACTGGCACTACAGTGTATGAATTGACTGGAACTCTGGAACTGGAAGTGAACTGCATCCCCGCTGTTGGGAATTGGGATTTGATGGTCTGCGATAGCCCAGTTGCCAATCCTCACAGTGGCCAGTGTCATGCGTCTCATCGGTCAGACAATTACTGTCCGTATTTGCGACACACACACACACACATACATACACTCTGAGAAAAGCGGTCAGGAGCCAATGCGATCATGGCACGGTCATCCAACACTCACCTTTTATGGTTGAATCTGCACCATCTGTACTCGAACGTGGTCCAGGGGGAAACCTTGGGGAACCTTGAGCGGTAGCGGTGTAACTACTCCATATCTAACCGTCTCGGGAGTCTCCATCGAGAATATTAAATGGTGAAGATCTTGACTCCCAGCATTTTCACGCCATCTATGACACAATTAGATAATAATGGCCGTTAGAGAAAACTGGAGGCAATCAAAACCGGGAGTGAATCCTGGTCAATGGCCAGTTGAGTGGCATGTTTCAGGAATGAAGCTGAAAACCACGCTCCACCAGGAGTCTTCGCCACTTGCTTTCTTCATACGTTGGAACGTGATGGCTTAGGGGACATCAATGAGCAGCGGCTTTCATGCATCAAACATGGGCTCCATCTTTCAGCTCAACTCCTACTATCTAGATGAAGTGAATCCAGGGTAAAATTGAGCAAATGATACCAGCTCGCACGGGAGTTCTGTTTATCACATACTTACAATAAGATCTCCTAGTCCTAGAGAGAGCGATTCGGCGCCACTACAGATTGAAATCTGAGGTCCAGATCCTTGCTTGCGACTTTCGAGTTTCGACTAGATAATTAGCGAGGCTTCGAAGGACTCCAGAGGATATGGAGCTCTGCAACGCGGTTAGGCTGAAAGTGGTATCGGTCAGGGCCGCGTCGATCCGAGTTCAGTTTCAAGTTACAATCCGTGGATCCTTGATAAACTGCTAGTGGACGGGTTTGAGCCTTTGAGGACGGACAGATTGCGCCAGGAGCTCAGCAGGCATCCAGGTTCCAGTCTTCCAGAAGATAGCACCAATTAAGACCCAAGAGGTGGTTCATCATGATGTGAATACAATCATCGTTTCCATCAATAATATGCGATACATCCGTGTTTGTGGTTGTCCAACAACTTGCTTCCACTTCCCCTGCCTCTGCTGTCTATCCGTTCCGATGTCGCGAACCGGTTTCTGTGCGAACCGTCGATGTTAAACGCCGACGAAGAAGGGTTACGGGATCATGAGGACTTCGGGTCTTGGAGAGTCTGGGCTCTCGGCCTCAGCGTCCAAAGGCTGTAGATCTTGGCATTGAAGATAAAGAAACACGAGTTCCCACTTCCCATGAGGCGATCATCCAATCGCCCTGAAGCGCGTTTCATCGATCAGCAGATACTGAGATATATTACGGTCATCAAAATGACCGTGTTGGTTAGTCCTTGACCATGGGTAGCTTTATGCCTTTCCTGTGCGGCTGTGCCTGAAAGGATCCCTCCATGGAAGGGGATCCTGGACTCTACACTAACTCAACTGAGTACCCGTCGAAGCACTAGTTACTACGGAGTAAGTACTAACTACTCCGTAGACCGTAAGTAAGTCCTCGTCATTATTTCCTCACTCAGCCATGTACTGTGTAGGTAGCGCAGGGGTTGAATAATAATAAAAAAATAAGCAGAAAAAAAAAAAAAAAAAAAAAAAAAAAGACTAGTAACAAAAGCCAGTCGGAGTATCCGGTATGTTACGCTGGTTTCTGTACTCTGTGGTAGTGATTCCAGGGTTGCTACCCCAAACACTGATACTATCTAGTCGCTGGCAATTCTACATTTCAAGTTCCCAACTTTCACCTATGCAAGTAAGCCATGTCATGGGATTAAGCTAATCGGACCACAGCGTCAGAGGTAAGGAACCCTGTAGCAGAAATATAGCTATGGTGGCGGCTCTCTTGTCCTCCAGTTCCTCCGAGCTTCGACAATTGTATCTGTTTCAACTCTCCCCCTCCAGTCTCAATACCGCCGAAGACACCCGAGTCTGAAGCCACCAAGAAATCAAACTTCCTTTGAAGCAAAAATCCTCGGGGTGTCCAGTCTTGTGATTAGCGCTGCAAACTATGGTCTCCCGGTGGCAGTTCTTGGCTCTTAGACTGGTAGACGACGGGTGCACAGCTGTGTATGCATGTGTTTCCCACATTCTGTGAGCTGTCTGGCCATCGGTCATGGGGGAAAGCGCTTGCTGCTTCTTGCGTCGGGAAACGGCTCAATGAGAGTAGAGGTCATACTTCATATTAAGAGATGCGAGCTGCAGTAGCATCAACGGCTGAAAAGATCCATCCACTCTTGTTGACTGTTGGTATGTTGGGGGCGAGACCGGAGGCTGTGGCTGCTGCATGCATAATTGGCTCTGAGGGTTGAATCTACACGTAGAAATGCACGGATATCGATAAGTTGCGTGCATGATGTGCGTGATAGGTAGCTGAGATGATTACATCCTGTGTTATATTTTCTGCATGGCTTGTTAAAAGCTCTGGGACGCATTGTCAAAATGGTATAGCACGGATATGGATAGAGTTGGATTGGGTAGGGGATATATTCTCGGAGCCCAAGAGAGACGGAAAGTGGCACATCGTTTCCAGGTAGATCTTTTCCTCGCATGGACCAGTCAGTAACTCAATATACATAAAAAAGACGATCTCACGTTTACATACAAGCCATCATCATGCCAGATCCTGAAAAAGCTTACGCCCATTAGCCCTATCCACCTCTCAATGATTATGAATGTGCACGTCAGACGAAGCTTCAACAAGAAAAACCACCCCGGAGTTCTTTAACACAGATAGCCTATTGTCCAGATTCCTGATTGAATAATCAAGACTCGATCGATGAATGCAACCATGCAGACGATCGGAAATTGGAATCCTACCCAAGAGTTGGCCTGCATCAAATAACCCACTGCACGGGGTTGAAATAGATATGATCGCCCGGATGGAGTGACTTGTCAGTTGATATGTGGCAGCTGCAATTACTAACATGATGTTGTTCATGAGACCTGCTGGAGGCGATGATATGCGAGCTTGATATTGCATGAATTACTGTAGAATAGCCTGCCTCCGCGAGACTATAGTGCCAGTGCCCATGACTAACTACAACGTTACTATTTACCACACGGAAGAGGGCAGGACATCCGGGTGTGCACCTTCGGGATATAGCTCCAAGGTATCCTGCAACGGTTGCATGGAGCTCCGAAGTGGCTTTGGGTACGAGGGGAATGGACGCTACCATTACGAGTTCATCGCCCTGGAAGTTCTACAGAGTGATACAAGGGTGGCAGTGAACACGGGACGAGGGATTGAAGGTCAAAGAACGCTTGGAAACAGATAGAAATCATGTGGTATCATATCACAATAACAGTGAGACAATCTGTTCCTGTTTTGCTTCCTATGGAACGATCCTACGGGGTTTCTGGATCTGAGCTCCAGATCCAGGCATGCGACCTTGAGACAAATTTTTCTTTTTTTCGGGTTACGCATCATAGAATCGTCTCATAAACCGGCATCGTACAGGCCCACAAAGCAAGACAAGACGTTGCCCCAGCGGATTATTGAAGGCTTTTTTATTATGTTCGTTACCGATGTCACTTACCAAAGCACATCTAGTGGGCAATAGTGTGAGCACGGCGGCGGTCGCGCTCCTCAGCAATGGAGAGCTAGTGAATTGTCAGTAAACGGAACGCTGATTGAGGGGGTATCTCCAAGCACATACCTTGACACCCTTGCCCTTGGGGAGGGAGATCCAGGGCTTGTCCTGTCCAATGACGAAGACGTTGGACTCACGGGTAGCGAAGGTGTTGTCAATAGCGTCCTTGATGTGGACGATGTTGAAACCACCATCGTGGCGCTCACGGTGAGTGATGACACCAACACGACCCATGTTACGACCACCAGTGACCATGACGACAACACCAGTGTCGAAGCGGACGAACTCGGTGATCTTGCCAGTGGCAATATCAACCTTCACGGTGTCGTTGACCTTGATGGCGGGGTCGGGGTAGCGGATGCTAGATTTTTAAAGTTCATGTTAGCACAGACTGCCCCAAAAGCTCGATCTCTTACTGTTTCCAGCAACAGGGATATAGAAATCCAAGTTCTCTCGTCCTCCGCCGATCAACCAAAGCTTGGTCCAACGACTGAATGACGCGGAACTTGTGGAGAGTAATCACTCACGTTCTCGCATCGTGCGTAACCAAGAATGGGATCCCGCCCTTGCCCAGCTGCACCTTCTTGACCTTGCAGAGCTTGTACTCGGCCTCCTCAGCCTGGATGCGGTGGACGGTGAAACGACCCTTGGTATCGTAGATGAGACGGAAGTTCTCGCCGGTCTTCTCGATGCCGACGACGTCCATGAAGCCAGCGGGGTAGGTAGGATCGGTGCGGACCTTGCCGTCGACCTGGATGAGACGCTGCATCATGATCGCCTTGGTCTCACGGCCGTTCAGGGCGTACTTGAGACTAAAGAAGATAAAAAGTCAACTCCTCCATTCTGACCATAGTCTATAATAGTCTTGTTCGAAGTATCGTACCGGTTGCGGATGAAGACGATCAGAGGCAGGCAGTCCCGGAGCTTGTGAGGACCAGGAGAGGCCTTAGGAGCATAGGTTCCGGACATTTTGTCCAGGAGCCAGTGCGAGGGCGCACTAAGGCGCTTCTGGTGCTTCTTACTGTATAAATCAAAGAATCATGGTCAGTTTTCAGGCCCTGAGGATCTCTAAAATTTGCTCGCTGCAGCGACCACGCCCTCCTGAAATTCCGAAACAAATTCGATTTCCTGGAGCATTGTCGCTACACACGAGTCGAAAATAAATCATCAATGGTGTTTCACTCACGGTCCGCGAGGCATCTTGACTGCTTTGTCGACTTGAACCCGGTTAGTTGTCGAAGTGTCGCAGAAGAAAAAACACCGTCAAAGTCAAGAGGTGGTCGACTGATATCCGATCCACTCACGAAATTCGCTTAGCGGGTCATGCTTGTGCGCCGAACCCTAGCGCTATTCCTGATATAGGCCCGCCCGCAAAGTTATGTATTGACTTACATAATTGTAATTTATGTTCACAACTACTTTACTAAATGGCTGAGCAACCTATCAAGAAAGGGCTTCTGCTAAAAAAAAACAAAAAGAGTATCTCCGTCTAGAAAACCGCAAAGTGGTATTTAATGTTCTCTGAATCGCTATAGACAAAATTTTCATATATAATCCGATTGCATTAGATGTAACCCTTGATCACGGCAACCTCAGCATTGAGGATGGAAGAGCCTGCAGCACCAAGGACTGTGTTGTGAGAGAGTGCAGCAAATCTAAGGTCAAAGTGACCTCCCGGTGCACCTTCACGGACACGGCCTACACTGACAGTGTATCCCTTGGAGATATCTCTGTCAAGTCTAGGCTGGGGTCTGTCGGGCTCATCGAACACCTTAATAGCTTCCTTGGGCGCAGAAGGGCAACCAAGCTTCTGGGCCTCGGATTGATACTCTCTCATGGCCTGCTTGACTTCCTCCGCGCTGGGTACGGAACGGTTCTTGAACCGCAATGACACGAAAGCCATGTGTCCGTCGGTGACACCTACACGGGTGCAGGTGGCTCCAACCGTCAGGCCAGACTGCTCATCAAAGCCAGTGGCGTCGGCATTGAGAGAGCCCAGGATCTTCTGTGCCTCGTTCTCAAGTTTGTCCTCCTCACCGTTGATGTAAGGAATCACGTTGTCCAGAATATCCATGCTAGGAACGCCGGGATAACCTGCGCCCGACAGGGCCTGCTCAGTAAAGACTTCCACATCCTCGACAGGACCGAATTTGGCTTGAAGAGCGGCGAAAGGGATGACGACGCCAATGACGGCACAGTTAGAGTTGCAGACCAGGAATCCCTTCTTCAGACCGAACTCCTTCCTCTGGTGGGGGATAAGGTCGAAGTGGTGGGGGTTAACGGTGGGAACGATGAGAGGAACGAGAGGGTGCTTGCGATAGTTCTTGGCGTTAGAGAAGACAGGTATTTCGGCCTTGATGAATTCCATTTCTGCAAAATGAAGACAAGGTATTAGTGGTGGTTTCTTGTATTAGATGTGATCCCAAGGCATCGCCTACCAAGTTCACCAGCGACATCGCTGTTCAGGCCCGAGAAGACGAGGTCACAGTCGCTGAACTGGTCGGCCTTGCAATCGCGAAGAACGAGATTGCCCAGCTTCTCCGACATGGAGGTCGTCTGCTTCCACTTGACGGCATCCTTGTATTTCTTGCCGGCCGAGCGATTCGATGCACCAATGGCGTGCAATTCAAGGAAGGGGTGGTCTGCGAGGAGGAGGATGAATCGTTGACCGACCGAGCCGGTGGCGCCCAGGACACCTATTATACTGATAAGTGACTCTTCGGTATGAGAGGTAAAGTGGATGAAATGATCGTACCGCACTTCTTCTTGGGATACGAGGCCATTTCGGTTGATGATAGGGACAACGGGTATGCGACGAGTTTCACCTGGCTTCTCAAGTCAATTAACTATGCTTGGGAGATTGTGACGTAAAGTAAAGCATAACATAAAATATAAACAAGTCTACCCAGAGTGAACAAAGATTCAGCAAGTAGAAAGAGCGAGGAGTAATGCTATCGACTTCAGGAGGATGAGTCAAGCCTCTACCTAGAATCTTGAAGCCCCGCAGACGCCTGCGACCCTAATTGCTCTTCAATGAACGGAGATTTGGGCCGATCTTTTTGGGAAAAAAGCCAGGCAAGAAAGCCAGCAACATCACGGTCTAGGGATAGGATCAACTTACCACTTGAAGGCTCACTGAGAGGTTGAGAGAGGAATAGTCAGGCGTGGCAATGTCGAACATGCGACTGCGATATCGCTTCCATCCCACATCCAGTACCTGGCCCGCAATGAGTCAGCATCCGCTCATCGACGGGAACAGGCAGGGATTATCGTCCAACGCTATTGGCACGCTCCTCCGCACTCTTTTTTTTTTTTTGGCTGTTTTGTTTGTTGTAAGTTCACGTGACATCTATCTATACATCAGGAGATATTGTAGATGAAGGAGTCTTATGTTTGGAGTGATTGGGATGGATGTTCTATGACAATAAATAGATCGGTACTCTCTAATGGTATCTACATTGCATACGCTGTACGGAGGCGTAAGATGAGAAGAAATTTCAAGATCCCCGACTCCAAGGCTCCATGTCTATGCTTGACTTTCGTAATCGAAGATCTTCCCAGGGTTTAGCAACCAGTGGGGATCAAGTGACTTTTTGATGCTGCGCATCACATCAAGGGTGGTAGGACCAAGCTCCTTTTTCAAAGAGGACTTCTTGCCCAGCCCGACTCCATGTTCGCCCTGCATTGTTTATGGTCAACTTTGGCAGAGCAATTTGCGGCGGTCCAGGTGGGTCACTTACAGTGCAGGATCCCTCCATTTCGAGAGCACGGTCAACCATATCATGGACAACCTTCTCAACCCGAGCTCTCTCTTCGGGATTTTTAGGGTCGTACATAATACTGGAATGGAAGTTGCCATCTCCAATATGTCCCAGAATACTGGCAAACATACCAAGGTCATCGAGTTCCTTCTTAGAGATTTCTGGGGAAATTAGCGCAAATTCCAGAAAAATCAAATATCAAGACATACCAATAATGTCAGGCAGCCTAGAGACCGGCACGGCAACATCCGTGGACCACACTTCCGAACCTTCCTTGCGTAGCGCCATCATGCTCCATAATGATTGCTTCCGGGCAGACCACAGATCGTGAGCCTCCTTCTCGTCCTTAGCAAACTCAAATGTGGACGCATTGTTCTTTTTGGCGAGTTCCCTCGTCAAGTTGATACTGTCAGCCACCCCGGCCACTGTTCCAGAGAATTTGAAAAAGAGGGTGGGGAGCTTCTCCCATGATCTCCCTGTGCCGCCGGCACGGTTGATAACATCCATTTGCACATCGTCCAGGATTTCCATGCATTGTACGTGGATACCCTTTCGAATGAGCTGCATGGCAGTCGAGGCAGCATCGCGGATGGTGGGGAATGAAACGACTCCAACCCGAGTCTGCTCTGGAAGAGGAGCGAGCTTCAGAGTGGCTTCGGTGACAATGCCCAGTGTGCCCTCTGAGCCCACAAACATACCAGTCAGGTTATAACCTGCCGAAGTCTTGCGTGGACGTTTGCGAGTCTTCATCACGCGACCGTCAGCCAGAACAACCGTTAGGTTGATCACCCAGTCTTTCATGGTTCCATAACGGACTGCGTTCGTTCCGCTGCAATTTGTCCCGATCATACCACCGATCATTGCCGACGGGCCTGGATCAACAGGGAAGAAGAGGCCAGTGTCCTTGATTTTCTCGTTCAGGTCCATCCATTGAATCGATGGCTGGACGACGATGTCCAGGTCATCTTCGTGCAACTCCAAGATCTTGTTCATTGCGGCGAAATCAATTGTCATCCCACCATATGGAGCGGAGAAGTTTGCCTCGAGACTGGAGCCTCCCGAATAAGGCACCATTGGCATTTTGTATTTGTGGCAGACTTTAGCGATCTTCACCACATCGTCCGTACATGTTGGGTAAGCAATAGCAACTGGAAGACGTTCTGCGTTAACGCTAGACCATTCTGAGTACCCGTGTCGCTGGAGGTCCTCCTCATCGGTGCTGATTGCTTCATCACCGAGCTCCTTTCGCAATTCGGCAATGGCCTGAATCAGATCGCAGCTAAAATCAGCAATGTTGTTATTTCTAGGGACGTGATTGAAGGCCAAATTCGTACCTTATCAAAATCATTTAGAGATCCATACTGAGGTTGTTTTGAACTCTGCAGCTGGCTCGGCTGATTCGACGCGGCATATGCGTAGCCAACACCTGCGGCTAAGGCGGACAAAAGGAGCGCCTTGCTTGATGTCCAGAAGCCTGGGGCAGCTTGTGAAGAGGCGCCTGATTTGGCGGAATCCGGTTGACTGCTGGAAGTACTTTGCGAGCTACTGGAGCTATTGTACCTAATAGCTGTGAACGAAGGAAAGACTTGTGGCTGAGAAATTCTGTGCTGACGATGAAGCACGCGGGGATATGCGGGGAAACCCCGAGACAGAAGATGCCCTCTCATAGCGGTTCGCTGGAGCGAGAGGATATATCTATATGTCAAACAGGGGTTTTCTGAAGTTATATACTAATTGTTTGAGAAGTCCGCAGAAGAAGAAAGAAATTAAATTCAATTGACGGTGAAGAGGATAACAAGCATTGAAAGAGAAGTTTGGTCCTACAGCGCGGAGAAAGGGCGGTTTTCTTCGGTAATCTTGTATCTAGTCCATCAACGCCATTGCAGCTAAGGATGAGGAGCTGGTCGGGATTCGGCCGAGTGCTGGATCAATGGACCGAGAAGAGGCTGAATGATAGAGCCAGGGAGACCTCTCAGTAATACTATTGACCATTAGTTACTGATAAAGTACTACCTCATCCCCATCTGGTGATCTTCCCCACACTGATATGTGTGATATGGGCCTCGGTGCATAGAATTGTAGACTACTGGCCATAACTAGTACAGTAACTAACTGTTTTTATTCCTCAGTCGGAGTCGTCGCTGTGGGCTCCGGCGCTGCTCCAGATCGGCTTCATCTCCGAAGAGCGGAATTAAGACCACTGTTGACCTTCTTTATACAAATTCACACCAATACAAGCATGGTTGAGGCTCAATACTTCAGTGATGGAGAAGTTAGATAATAGTCTTTAATATATCTTTTTCAACAAAAACCATGATAACGAATTACAGTGTCAGGCAAGTAGGGATCTTAGATCTCTGTAACCCATCAAAGAGCCCGATGGCGGTTGATGGGGCAACCAGCGGCAAAGATCAAGTCCATCACCACTGTTGGACTTCAGGCACAATGGCAAAGAGTTTACAGCTGGGAGACAACACTCCAGAGCCTGGAAATAACGGACTCTTGCCCGCACTTACAGATAAATAAATGCGACTATGCAAGACAAGCTGTCACTTCTGGTGCGCGAAGTGGAGCGCTTGATTACAGCCCCATACGCGCCCTCCCTCCAAGTAAACTCATACCCCGCTGTCAACAATATCTAGATGAGCGAGCTGACAGTTTGAGGATAGAGCCTTCATGAGCTGATCCACAATGATTCCAGCCATTTGGTTGATGCATGGGCTATAAACAAGCCGTGCCAAATTAGAGCTCTGGTCGATATCCTTGTTGATGGACTATCTCGGTCTCGATTTGCTCTGTCGACGCTAGGAGCTTTTGGTAAGATGTCAATGAAAATACCAAACAAGCATCATGTTCTGATACCTTCCAGTATCTGTTACGGCTATTCGCAATGCTTTGCTTGAACGGTATCCAGCTCTTCTTGACCAGTTCCTCAAAAAATCCGTTGAAGATAATGATGCCGAGGTTTGTGCTCCAAGAATTCCACGCTCCCAACATGATTAACGATTGCTTCAAACATACGTATATATTCAAGCCCTCGCAAGCTGACAATTACAGTGTATGGCGGTATGCATCGCCATTCTCTCTACTCCTCTTCCCTCCGACTTCATTGCACCAGCTCGGCTGGCCATCTTCATCATGAAATTGATCAATGAAATGGCAGAAAAGCCATACTCGGAGACCATATTTCCATTATATCGAGTTATGACCGGACTACAAACAGTCCCCGGGGCCATGCTTGAGATCCCTTCGGAGACGATGTCTAGCCTCCAAGTTGAGCTAACCAAGACCCTACGTAATCTCGACGATCACATGGGGAACCTCCTCTGTCTAGCTACATTTGCCCGAATCGCATCATCTTGGACCGCTGATGCTGAGAATAAACACGGACCCTATCTTCCATCATGGTTACAGAGTGTGAAGGGATTTTTTGGCCAGAAGCGTGGATTGAAGACCCTGGACCTTGTTGTTCTACGCGTGATACTTGCTTGTTCAGCTAGTTGCAACAACCTGTCAGCAGACAAAGCAGCCGAAAGCATTCGATTAGCAATCGACGTTTGTGACAGCGTGGAACAAGACCAGAAGGACGGCTGGATAGCAAATAATTCTCCCAAAATCGCTAAGCTCTGCGAGAAAGTCACCCGCGAAGGTATCGACCACCAAGTGCAAATGATGGTAAGTCACCTATCGAGGGAGATAGCAGTGTATTCTCATTCGATTTGATACTGACTTTGATAGGGTGTGGCTTTTCTGGTCTCTCTACTTCCAGCAACTGCATTGTCATCCAAAATCCCGAAACTCGCTTTGCAAACGCTTTTGAGCAACGAGGAACACTTACAAGAAGTTGTACCTTT
This sequence comes from Aspergillus clavatus NRRL 1, assembly GCF_000002715.2. Classification (NCBI taxonomy): domain Eukaryota; kingdom Fungi; phylum Ascomycota; class Eurotiomycetes; order Eurotiales; family Aspergillaceae; genus Aspergillus; species Aspergillus clavatus. The sequence continues at coordinate 444,682 of NW_001517097.1, read as the reverse complement.
GTATCTTGTTCCACGTCTGGTAAAGGCGAATTCTGTATGTCATACGCTATCCAGTTCCAAGAAACCGGGTTCTGACTGACTTTTAATTAGGTTATTCTTGGAAAAACTGTCATCTTGGAGTTCGCAAACTGCATTCTCTCGAAATTGAGAGAAAATTGGCCTGATGACCGAGCCAATACCAGGGCAATTCAGCGAGCCAAGTCAATGCTTCAAGGCCTGCAGGCTTTGGACCCACAGTTCTTCAACACAGCTGTGACGGATTTCGGTCCAAAAGGGTCGTACAGTCAGTCCTTGGCTGAGCTGATCGGAGGATTTCCCCGACGCACACGCTCTTCAATATGCCAGAATGCCGAATTGTGCTATGCATCGCTTGCAGAAGCAGAGAATGAACTCCTGTTTGATCTCCTTGTTTTTACTTCTCACATGACGCTGTCAGTGGCAACCGATGCTGATAACAGCGACCTGACTGGCGTAAATGCCTTCACGCATTATCTTTCGAAGGCTAAAAGCTTGCTTGCGGAGAGTAGATGCGACTTTTCTGAAACGAAGCCTCTTGATCATCGAATAAAACTCTCTTTCCCTGGACTAGGCGAGCAACATCCAACTTCACGGAGCGACTGGAGAGCTGGGATAGCGGAGACAATCATGAACTGTTCGCGCATGTCTCATGATACTTTGATACGGAAAATAGAAGAGGTTTGCGTCGATCTCGAGCGGCGCTGCAATACCATCGAGGAACCATTGAGGGCAGTCGAAGAAGAGCGTGATAGAATTGCGTCTGAAGCCGAACAGCTTCGCCAACACAACGAAAAGCTACAATCAGAGTTGCAGCAATCTTCTAGTTCAATCGCTGGGCTTGAGCGGGACTTACATCAGCTTCAAAACCATGCCCAATCGGCGTCGGTTCGTGTTCAAGAATTGACAGCCGGCTTGGATACAGCGCGACGAGAAATTGAAGAACAACGCCATACGTCACAGGAAACCTCCATTAGTGAAAGAGAAAAAGCCCGTACAAGGGAGCTGGACCTCCTTGCCACAATAACAGAAAAAGATGATCAAATTGAAGAGCTGCAAGAGGAATCACAAGACCTTCGGGATGACAACGACAAGTTACGCCAAACATTAGATATGCTCTCAAAAGAGAATGGTGCCACTTTAGAGCAGACGGCTGTCCTCAAACAGGAGGCTTCGAGACTTCAGGAATCCGTTGAACAGGGTAGGCTACTTCTAGGACAGAAAGATGAGGAAATCAAGCGGTTGTTGTCGGATCAAGAACGAATGAGCTCTGACTCACAAGTCCTCCAGAGAAAGGTTTGATTGTTTTACGAATCTCAGATAGTATAACCTTGCACTGACATTTTATACAGCTGGATGCGGAGATTGCTTTAACTGAAGAGCTCCGTGGTGCCTTCCAAACTGCAGAGGAGCTTCACAAAACGGAGGTGACTACACTCAGAAAACAATATGAGTCGCAACTGTCAGAGATAACCATGCAGGTAAGACAACATAGTCGTCACAAGAGATCTAAGTTTCTGATTCAGGTACACAGCACACTAAGAACAAAGAAGAGACAGAGTCTCTGCAAGCCGCCATGCGTGCAGCCGCTTCAAACGCCGCAAAGAAGCTGCAAACAAGAGACCAACGGATCCAGCATCTTGAAAGAAAGGTTAGTCCAAAGATTTGTGCATTCTATCAGCACATCCTTATGCTTATCTATAGGTGCAACAATTACGCGATGAGCGGGCAACCAAGGCACGCGAGTTCTCGGAAGCTCAACAACATATTGGCCGTTTAATGAGTGTGATGGGTTTTAAACCCGACTCCAAAGAGCAGAACACGGCAAGCAAACAACAATGCTCGGCATCAACTCCACGGCCAACTCAAATGACCACAATGCAGCAGCAAACACCTCAACGGCAGGACTATACTGAAAGTCAATCCGAAAATATGCTTGCGGACTCTTTTGCCTCCGCAACACCCCAGCCTAGCCGGCGTAGTCCTAAGAGATCCAGAAACGCTGTCGCTGATCAAGACACAAAAGAATTAGCCTGTCGAAGCCGTGTGAGACCGCGACGGGAGCGCCCTGCTCTTGCAGATGCAAACCAGAATAGCCAGTCAGGCTCCCAACGAAGCAGCGCTTCATTATGCACCCAAGAGATGGCTGGCCAAGACACCCAGTATGGTGGTAATCTGGACGAAAATCACCTCCATGAAATAGATCTCGACATGGATTTGGACTTTTCAAAGGATTTCTTATTTACCAGCACTTCCCTTTCTGGAGCGAACGATAATATACTTCCGCCAGGAGCCCAGCAATGATACGAAGTCATGCTACAGCCTCTACTGAAACAAATGATGTCTGACTGAAATGTGAATCGCCTGAACGGCATATCATAACGGCCTCTCACAGCTTCCCTCTTAGGACTCCTTTCCACCCCTATTTCAGGTGACTGAGAAGTAATAAAGAAATATATGCCTAGAGAGATGTTTAGATACTCCACATTTGGGTCATTCACGTACATATTCGTAAGCGATCAGTTTCACTCTTAGCGTCATCTCTTGTGAACGCTTTGCTTCTGCATCTCTATTTTCTGTTCCAATAGTCAGTATATAATCTCCTCTGATATCCCATTGTTGTTATGGATCTCCTTGCATCTGTTCACATAATGAGCACTTCTGAAGTCTGCTGGCATATAACAGTATGATAGACAGCAGAACTACTAGAGGTATAACATCCCATCTCCTATGTGTCTTATAGAAAATTTGCTTGTCTCGGATTTTCTCTCTATTTTATTGTCTTTCTGCCAATTGCTGTGCGGTTCATCGATCTAATAACACTTGCTCCCTCTCCTCCTATGGCTCACCGGTCTGGCCTCTCTGGCTTTTGGATTCCCCTGTTCACTAATACATGATTCAGACCTTTAGATTATTAACGCTGTCTTCTGCCCTTCAGTTGCAAAAGAGATAAGAACAAAGCCTCTTTATGTTAGCAAGATGGCAGTACATATGGCTTGTCGAAAAGCTGAAATAGTACCTCCAGCATACTACGAGTCAGAGGCGGAAACGGACTCGAACGAACATGAGCACTCCACGGCAGAGACAGACTCGAGTGTGTTTACTTCTAGCACAGGGGAGAGTGAAGCAAACCTCGACATCCAACCAGGCGGTGGAGACAGAGGTAGGATCTCGCGAAAATCTCATGCAAAAGCTCCGTGTCAATCATGGTCCTCAACCCGCCGCCCTCGAGCTGAGGGAGGTCGTCGGCGTGAATCACATAACTTTCACCGGAGAGTCACTACTGCCGCTCCTCCGTTACCTTTACTCCCTTCACTGCCCTCGCCTGCCATTCCACTCTCATGTTCTCTTCCCTCGCCTTCCTCTTCCCTCTCTTCCCCAAACGCCCCCCCCTCTTCATCTCGTTCACATAGTACCTCCTCGAGCTCAGCTCTTCTCTCGACCACTCGAGCCATGACTCGAACCTCGCGGTCCAGAAAGATGCCTTTGCAAGAGGGGAGGCGTGCTGGTCCGAACACTAGACAAAACATCCCACCTCAGAGCTCCCGTAATCAAATCTCTTCTCAAAATCTGCAGCAGAACACACGTCAAAAGACACCACTCCAAGCCCCACGGCGGCAGCAACCCCTCCGGGCTTCTCGCCACCCAGCCGCACTCAATGCTCTGTGGAAGCAATGGGAGTCGGTGGCTGTGAATCTTTTCAACTTACCACCAGAAACTGACGCGTACACTGTCTGGCAAGCTTTCAGCAAAGAAGGCCGTGTGTTATCCATAGACATATTCGAGGACATACACGGAAATAAAGAATCAAAAGGAAAGCTGCGATTCAAGTGAGTTGGTTTGTATAAACCCTCTATTCAGCAAGCCGTCTGACCGTCCACCAGGCCACCACCTCAGAGAGATTTCTGGAGGGCCGGAACATACCAAATTGTACTCCAAGATGGAACGACGAAAGTGATCTCTGTAGCTCTTGACCCCAAACAACCCGACATCCAAGTACAAAGCCCTGTTCGTTCCAGCATCTCATATCCGGCAGAAGTGGTGAGTCTACAGACTTCTTTCCGCGATCATAAGAGATGATAGCACTGATATTGTTTTAATCAGATAATACCTATTGCTTCAATGGACATTGGGGTTCAGATTGATGGAACAACCATGCTGCCGATGCGTACTGTTGGAGGTGGAATGGACGAGCATGTGCATGCGGTTCTCGACCTCAAACGCAGGGACATGTTCATTTTCTTCCAGTTGCCTATCTTCAACGCTAGGCGCCGTCTGGCCCCAACGAATGAGAGCTATAACCAGTATCGCCTTAGACTCCCCTTTGTTCAATTGGCTAAATTGCACCAGATGCAGGATGCACAATCGGGAATGATCTCCCACTTGACCTTCCTGGACTCGCCTGCGATTTATCATCGGCGGATTCAAGAGACCCGGGCCACGTTTACCGATGATATCTCTTGGAGAGACTCAGATAGCTGGTATCGGCAAACATCTGTGGTCCACAACCCTGGCGAGCTCTCCGTCCTACCAGTCAGTCTAAAAAGATTAAAGCCTGTGGTCGACATTGGTATGTCCCTTCGTCTCTGCGTCACGCCTCTCTTTGTCCATAGTTGATGGTTCTTTTTCTAGGTCGCTGGAACGCGTTCAGAATAACTTATCCCAGGGATATCAATGACAAAGGCAAATTCTTGTTGTTTTGTAACATCCTGAGGGACTACAACATTTTCATTACGAAGACGAAGACAAACTCCTTCTCAGTGCTTGATTATAGCCGGGAGAGAGCTCCACCAATATGGAAATGGATCGATTACACAGACTCGCAAACGTCCAAAGCATTTTCCTCGCTGGAAGAACTGATAGACGAGACATACGTTCATCTGCCCTTCCCAGTTCGGTACCAGCTTGAGGTGTGTATCTCGCATAATTATCTCTCGGAGTTCACCATGACCCGTGGTTTTGCCATCAAACTGTCTGGACTCGGGGAAGCAGAAGCATTGAGGCTTCTGGAGCATGTAGCCACTAAGAAGGAGGTTTTTCATAATCCCATGAAGATCTTCGATCTGAAATTTGTGAAAGGGGTGACACACGCTAAGATCCCTTCATACTGCTGCTATATGCGGTCGGCCAGGATCACGCCCACTACAATCTATTACAACACACCTTCGGTAGATATCTCGAACCGTGTGATCCGCCACTATATCGAGTTTGCAGACCGCTTCCTTCGCGTACGCTTCACTGATGAGAAGCTATTTGGTCGCATCAATTCGACCATGGATGACACGATGGATGAAGTGTTCACTCGTATCAAGAGAGCGTTAGCAAATGGCATCGTCGTCGGTGATAGACGTTACGAATTTCTTGCCTTTGGCAACTCACAGTTCCGCGAGCATGGAGCATATTTCTTCGCTCCATTGCCGAATCTCACAGCTGCGAACATACGAGCTTGGATGGGAACCTTCAATGACATCCGCAATGTCGCAAAGCACGCTGCCAGACTGGGGCAATGCTTTTCGACCACGCGAGCCATTTCTGGTTGTCCAGTGCAGATTCACAAGATCGATGATGTCGTCCGGAACGGCTACACTTTCTCAGATGGTGTCGGACGCATCTCAAGATTCCTCGCCCAGATGGTAGCGTCTGAGCTCAAGATCAAAACCCCAATTGATGAACCTCCCTCCGCATTCCAGTTCCGTCTTGGAGGCTGCAAGGGAATGCTTACAGTTTCTCCTGAGGCTCAACGCCACGAGGTACACATCCGCAAGAGTCAGTATAAGTTTGCGGCCGCCCACAACGGGTTAGAGATCATACGCTGGTCCCAGTTCTCCATGGCAACACTAAATCGGCAGCTCATTATTGTTCTATCCTCACTTGGTATCCCTGATCAGGTGTTTCACGAAAAGCTTCAAGCAATGCTGCGCAGCCTCAATGAGGCAATGGAAAGTGATTCTCAGGCAATTTATTGGCTTAAGAAATATGTTGATCCTAACCAGATGACACTCACTGTCAGCCAGATGGTTCTTGACGGTTTCAGAAGAACTCAAGAGCCATTTGTCACTTCCGTTTTGAGACTCTGGAGGGCATGGCATCTCAAGTATCTGAAGGAGAAAGCAAAGATTGCCATCGACAAAGGAGCAAATTTACTGGGATGCATGGATGAGACTGGTATTCTGAAGGGCTACTTTGAGAATGTTCCTGCCAAGGACGCTCCTCGTGAAAAGAAACTGACCTCGTTACCCGAAGTTTTCGTCCAGATTCTTCATCCCGAAAGCGGGAAGTATCAGATCATTGAGGGAGTATGTATCCTGGCCCGCAACCCATCGCTTCATCCCGGTGATATCAGGGTTGTCAGAGCTGTCAATGTCCCCGAGCTGAGTCATCTCAAGGATGTTGTGGTCTTCCCACAGACAGGAGATAGAGATGTCCCAAGCATGTGTTCCGGTGGAGATCTGGATGGTGATGATTACCTTGTGATTTGGGACCAAGACCTCATACCCAAAGATTGGTTTCGCATTCCCATGAAATACACAAGCGACAAGGCCCAGGATCTCAATCAGGACGTGACGGTGGACCACATCACGTCCTTCTTCGTCATTTACATGAAGAATGACTTTCTGCCCAGAATTGCTCATGCTCACCTTGCGTGGGCGGATCGTCTTGAGTACGGCGTGAACGAGGGAAAGTGTATACGGCTTGCACAGCTCCACTCAGACGCCGTTGATTACAACAAAACGGGCAGGCCTGCTAACATGACGCGCAGTTTGCAGCCAAAGATGTGGCCGCACTTCATGGAGAAGAAACACAAGCCAAAGGAAAGAATCTACCGCTCGGGAAAGATCCTTGGACAGCTCTACGATGCCGTGGAGCGGGTTGACTTTGTGCCTAGTCTTGAAATGCCCTTCGATGAACGGATCCTGAAATGCCGCTTGCAAGTCAGCGACGATCTCATGCAGACTGCTCGAGACCTCAAAGCTGACTACGATGCCGCCATGCATCGCATCATGGCACAGCATGAGATTAGAACGGAATTTGAGGTTTGGTCCACGTTTGTACTCAGCCATGCAAATATGAGTAAGGACTACAAGTTTCACGAAGAACTGGGGATGCTCTCATTGTCTCTCCGCGGCATATACCGCAAGAAGTGTTATGAGAAGGTGGGGGGCCGCAGCTTTGAACTGCTGGCCCCCTTGGCTGTTGCGATGTACCGTGTCACTCATGAGGAGATGACCACCGCACTACAGAAATACCGCGCTGAGAATCCCCATGATGAAAAGCTGTTTCACAAGCCTACGCCCAAGATCGACCAACTGCCTTTTATCAGCTTCCCTTGGGTTCTGCAAAACATCTTGGGTAAGGTCGCGATGGGTTTGTATGATGAACCTGAGCCTGCTCCTGCTCCTGCTCCATTTGTTGCTCCTGCTGCTGCTGCTGCTGCTACAACACCTGCAGAGGTTGGCAACCTAGGCGTTGATCCCAAAGGAGCCGCTTCGAATGCTCGAGAAGATACCACCGGCACTCAGGTCACTCATGTTCCTCCTAACGCCGACCCCTTTGGGCTTTTCGAAGGCGACGTGGGGTCTGGAACATCCCCCCAACTTGCTACGGAAAGTTCGACAGAAAACAGACGGGAGAGCATTCTCTCCCTCGATCAGCTGCTCGACTTTGGTCTGATGGACTCTGGGGTCCCTCTCGCCCTCACCAAGAGATCCCAAGCTAGTGTGCCTACTCCAGCTCCAGATGGCCTCAGTTTGCTCGAGCTGGGCGACAACTCGGAAAACGTCAAGCCTGTGCAAGAGGATGAAGTGAAACTCGGCCCTGGTAATGTGGACTCCAAAGGCGTTTGCATTGACATCGTTGAGGAAGAAGATGAGGTCCAGCCGACTGCCTTCGATATGCTCAATGAGATATTGAACGGCTAAGGGACTCAGGGTTTTCTGACGGTGAGTTGCTCTGGACTCTCTTTCAGTTTCTGTTACTTCTGCTCTGTCGAAGCTTTGGGGGCTCTCGATTACTACTCCTGTGATTTCATGGAGATGTCAATACAGCGATCTAGTCTAGGATCTTTCGGTATCACGCGCTCGTAGCTAGAATGGGGTTTGTAGTTTGGTGATAATGATGTTGCATTTGTGAATCCAATTAAACTCTCAAATTCGTATGAGATGATTCAATTCAATCCTATAATCCCGTCCAAGACACATTCTTTGACATGCCAGTCTTCTCATAAACCACCAGCACCAATGTTTGTTTAGAACAAGATACACTCCTCTAAGGTGACCAGAATAAGATAAAGCCAACACCGTCCCCAGAATTACTCATAATTTTCAATGGTCTGTGAGCTTACCATTCCAAAGCACTCTGGCTCTGGTCCTGCAAGAGGTTGATAATGGGCTCCAGGCATGCCCTAGTATGTTTCCAATTAGCCAGATGGCGGGTCCGCGAGTAAAAGACAGGGCAGTCTTTACTATTGCATGTCACCTCGTCGCCGGGTGGAATCCCCATGCAGGACCGACATACACGGTGCAGGTCGGAGTTTTTCTTCTCCGCCTGCTGCTGGCGTGAGACCAGAGACAAGAGTGAGATATGCGGTTGCAGTAAACAGTCAGAGCAGACTGGGACGCCGGTATCGTCGAGCTTGGATTTGCAGACGATGCACGAGGAGGATTTCATATAGGATTCCAGTGTTTTCCGGGCGTCCTTCCCTGCAGACGTGGTTGCGCCTTCCACGCGGCGGATGCGTTGAAATTTGGGCATTTCCTCGTACCATTGGCGGACATTTGCGCCAACCAGGTTGAAGATTCTCTCGAGTGGAGGGATGAGGTTTTTTGTGATGTAATACTCAGCGTCCAGTTCCAGCTGGGCGTCGTGAAGGAGTGCCTCGGGTGCGACGCAGCGGTCGACTAACCGTGACCCTGGCGCTCCGGTTACCACTACGTAGGGAACGCGTTCTCCGTATTGTGGCTCGGAGCGGGGATCCTCAACCATCTTCTTCGTGCTTATCATAGCACCTGGAGGGAGCAGCCCTCTTTCACTGTAGGTGCCGAGTCGCACTTCTTTAGCGAAGCAGAAGTCCTGGATCGACACTCTTCCTTGTAGGATCTTGGCACATTGCTTCTGAAAATACTGTTTGACCTGGCTCAAATCTGCAGTTCTGAAAAGTAGCTTGAGTGCCTTCTCTTCGATCTTCTGTTCGGCGGGTGTGCCATCCCGTCTTACCGTTTCAATGCCCTTTGCGTCAAATTCGGGCTCCTTCTGATCTCTGTGCTCGTATTTGAAGCCAACATACCGCTTCTTCGCTAGGAGCACGCATGGATGGTAAACCTTTTCAAATTTGAGTTTCACGGGATGTGGGTTCATGTCCGTGACAGTCTTGGCAATCTCCTCCCCGATATTGAAGGCTTCGTCGCGTGTTCGCCCCTTCAGATACACGAAGAGGCTGTCTGTGTCTCCATAGACTACCTCCGCGCCCCATCTTTCTACAGAGTGGATGAGAGCAATCGCCTTTTCCAGCGTTTCTCGACCCGATTGGACAATACTGTCCGCGATCTCCGAGCAAGGCATCCGTCCGGAGAAAGAGGCAGATGTGTACCCGTATGTGACATTAGCAATCAGTTTGAGAGCAAGCTGTCGGTTGTTGAGTAGTCGTTGCAGTACCTTGTCGTCCTTGTCCATCTTCATGCCGGTCTTCACCATCACTCGAGTCTCCAATATTTCAGCAAGCATCCTCGCGAGAAGCGATTGCCGTACTTCCTGCTTCACATACATCATACCGTTCGGTGCAATGTTGATCTTGTCCTTCAGCAACTCCAATACTCGCGGCTGTCTCTTGTAGTCCATGAAACCCATCTTGTTCCGGCCTCTCCACTGACGTGCCCTTCCGAGAAATGTAGAATAGCAGTAGTTATATGCAATCATTATGCTAGGATATAGCGATTGGAAATCCAAGACAAGCAGAGGGCTTGTGTAGAAGTCGCTCTGGGGTTCCATAACCAAAGGAAGACATTCAAGGGCATTTTGCTGGCCGACTTGCTTCCTGCTCGGAGAAACGAGTAAAAAGTTCTCCGGCTTTGCGATTCGAAACATGAGAGACTCCACTTTAAACTGGGAACCTCTCGAAAAGACGGAGAAGAAGTCAATGCCGAGAAGCCTGGCCTGTTCGCTGGTTCTCGGGATCAACTCGTTTGAGTCGAGTATCTCAAGATTCATTTGTATGCGTGAAACAAAGTATTCCACGACCTTCAGCAGGTTCCGAGGTTTTCCACTCTCATACCACGCTGTGAGATCCCGGAACGAATAGTGCGGGATCCTGCGATGCAGTAGATGATATACTACATTTTCCATGGTGTACTGTAGCAAGTTCAGCTCGCCTCTCATCGATCGCCAAATGTTGATCATGTGTCGACCTGTCACTCGAATCGATGATGTGTGATTGAAGCCCCATCTGTCGGCCTCTTTCCCAAATCGCCCATGTGCTTGTGATTTCACCCGTGATAATTCGTCACAAAGGTCGAAGTCGTATTTCTTTCTAGCTCTCTCAATCAGATAGCCCCAAGAGCTGTTATGAACCTCATAGCCTGTGATAATGTCAGGATCGTGGTATCTGACGATATCTACCAATCGATTGATTAAATCAAGTTCTGTGGGCTCATAGTCGAGCTCGATACGTAGAGCCTTTGAAATATTTGGTTCATGATCATTTCCTTGAGCGATCATTCCAACGTGCACACCAGGAAGGATACCATTGGGATCGATATCCTCGCCATCCGATTGGATGCACCAGAAGATGCATGATATCTCATCCTCTTCTGGATTAGGCAGAAGTACCCCTCGTGTATTCACATGTACTTCTAAGCTCATGGAGCTCATATACTGAGTGTGATGCTCGACGCTGGTGGACTTCCCTTTCTGAGAGTATTTGAAGCCATAGTCATTCTTTTGGGTTGGTCCCTCGATCTGAGAGAGAGCATTGGGTTTCGACAATGGCTCAGAGGCTTGTTCTTTACTGGAAATAGTTTGAGTCTTCTGTTGAGATTGTTCTTTCTCGAACCATTCCATGACTTCGGCACGGCTGGGAGGTACAGGAGCAAACTCCCATACTCTGCTTGTGGAAGACTCTCGTAGTTGTTGATCAATTTGCTCTTGTTGGTACCGATCCTTGAATACTGAAGCTTGCTCACCATACATCGCAGGAGACCGCCCCGATGGATCGAATTGGGGCAGATAATGTATGCTGTTACCCTCTAGCCGAAATGTACGACCAGCGTAGTCTCGTGCTCGATCAGGTACATCCCGATCATTGCTATAATGTGCCTTTGTATAGACAACATAGGGATATCCATACTCTGCAAGCGTTGAAGAAACTTCGCTCGCGCTAGGGGGTAGATACCGCCAGCAGCACACCTTTGTTTGGTCAGAAATGCTGAACGCATCGTACAATTTGGGTATCAGTTCAGAAACATGAGTGCTTGACGAAGTTGACTCGGTTCCAGAGGAGGAGGATGGTAGCTGGGAGGAAGGGTCGCTTTCACTGGTCATTTTCGGAGCACTCCCATGGGATTCAGAAGTAGCCAGAGAGTCGAGTTCCTGCATCCCCTTGGAAGAACAGACGCCATCTTGACTGAAGCGCACGATTGTCATGGGATCATTGGGGTCTTTGACAACAGGAAAGTTGAGTTTACCATCTTCCCCGTTTATCCTCGTCCGAACATTCTGCTGTGAGGATGGCGGCGTCGCTTGGGGGAGCACTTTCTTGACTGGCGCGGGGTCGTCATTAGCGACGCGTAAATCCGCAACCTGCATTGACAGGTGCCTGTCTGATGAACGGGACGCATTGTTCTCAAGAAATCGTAGTCTTTTGTATGGGGCTTCACCAGCAATCTCCCCGGATTCAGACTGAGAGCGTTTAAGTCTTCTCTTGAATATTTCGGTTTCCTCGCCGATCGCCTCATCATTGAATTGACCATCTGATGGATTGGCAGGAGACCCGAGTGGGAAGCCTGGAAATATCATATTGCTGAAGCCATCCTCTGAACACTGATCAACCTCGTCACCAGCTTCTTCAGCTTCAATTTCCTCCGAGAAGAGATCGGAAAAATAGTAATCAGCCGAGCCCTCTAGGCTCATGTCTGTCTCGGCAGACAAGACTGCATTCTCGTTGACCTCCGCTTCTTCGTCTTCACCATTTGCAATCAGAGACTGTCGCATTTCCATCTGAGTGTGCTCAATCTTGTCTGGAAAGAAATCTTCAACACTTTCCAATGCCGTTTTTACTGTCTTCTCAAAAGGATTGTCCTTCAAAAACTTATCCGGGGTCATATCCCCATCGCTGTCTTTGCGCTCTTCAGCAACAATCTGCGATGCCAACTGACGGAATTCTTCTTCATGGATCCATCCACCCTCGGAATTGCTTCTGGGCTCCGCTGACAACGACATCAATTCCTCAGGACCAAACGGGCTACTGCCGAAATCATCTAATCCCATCCGCCTCTTGCGCCTGCGAGTCTCGTCTTGCCATAGACCCGCCATACTCGGAACCAGTCGTTCGTTTTGCGTGACTGGCTTCAGCATCTCAGTGAAGTCTTGATGAAGTGGTCTTTCTTTAATGTCGACTCGGTTCAGAATGTCCTGTACGCAGACATCCACTTCTAAGGAACAGTGGCTCTGCTTTGGTAGAACCGCTGCATCGGAAATGCAGTCGGGTGGAATAGAGCGATCATGCCACCGATAAGAAAGATCCGTTAATTCAAAAAGTTCTGGGATGCGAGATCGAAACTTGGCTTTGCTACATTTCATATACGCGCAGCCATACAAGTTATAGTCGCACATCCACTGCGGGACATACTGCAGGTGGCTTTCATATGGCTGGAAAGGGCGCTTCAACACAGCGCCCTGTAGCAGGAGGTCCGCTAGCCTGGTCACATACACGGGGTTCAAAAGATAGATCTTGAAAAAGAAGCGATACCCCACATGATAGCCGTAGAAGGGAACTCCTTTGACCAGGGTAATATGAGCAACAAACGCTGTCTTCTTGTCGTATGCATTGCGACGATAGTTCAGCGCCAGTGCATGGTCTATGGAGAGATGGAGGCTTCTGATCGCGGAGCTAACTATATGGATAGATGAGGCAAATAGCTAATAATGATATAGAATAGGACACATCGAAAACTTACCCTGCTCTGCGTTCAAAGGTCCGTCGTATTCGATGTATAGATAAGGGAATGCACCATGTACATGAACGCAGACCTTTTGGCCGGTTTCTGTCGCGCCAAATATTCTGATCACAGGTACCTTAGACTTGTCATATTTCCCAACTGCACCATCCCTGTAGGGGAGAGGGGGGTCAAATTCTGATGGGGTTGCTTGATAGTGATCCACGCAATTGAGGCGCACTTGGAAGGGCTCCATCGGATGGGTTGGGGACAGCGAGTGCTGTCTGCGACATGACGCGTGTAAGTAGATCGAATGTCATGTCATTGGCATGCAAAAGGTGACCGCATCTCAAGGATCCCCGGCGACTATGTTTGTCGCCTTAACTGTTGCTCGTGACAGAGAGTTTACGCGTTGTCAAAGCACATGGAAACGCCTAGTCACGTGATTCATTCCGGTATTATGAGCCGTTTTTGAACAACCTCGACCGGCGCAGGATTGGCAGTCTAGAGCAAGAGCGGAGGTGGCGGATCTCCACGAAGCGTCTTAATCTGAACCTCACATCCCGAAACTTTCAGCTGGCTGCAATATCAACTCCTCACTTTTTTTTAAAGCTATCATAATGTCGTCGCGAAAACCGGCTGACGTGGCGTCGAAAGAGCGCAACGAATATATCCCATCCTTCATCGCGAAGAAACCGTTCTATATCGACGATGAGTCGTCAGCTAACGATTACCTCGAGCATCAACGTCTTCAAAAACAAGCAACAGACCAATCGAGATGGTACGACCGTGGGAAGCGCGCTGGTCCAGCCGCCACCAAGTATCGCAAAGGCGCTTGCGAGAATTGTGGTGCCATGACACATAAAACGAAAGAGTGTCTAAGTAGACCCCGCAAACTTGGTGCTAAATGGACTGGCAAGGATATTCAGGCAGACGAGGTAGTACAGAATGTTGAACTGGGATGGGATGCCAAAAGAGATCGGTGGAACGGTTATGATCCCAGCGAATACAAGCAGGTGGTGGAGGAGTACGAGGAGATCGAAAAATTGAAGCGCATTACCAAAAGCGACGATCCTGACGGGACACGGTTGATTACAGATGTCGAAGGCGACGAGGAGGATGTTGCTACGGAAGAGGCCCGCTACGCAGAGGAATCGGATATGGGAAGACAACAAAGTACTGCGACTCGCAACCTGCGAATCCGAGAGGACACCGCGAAATATCTACTTAATCTTGATCTCGATTCGGCGAAATATGATCCGAAGACACGGCGAATGGTCGACATGGGTGCGCAGGATGATCAAGCTGCAGCACTTGTTGCCGAGGAAAACTTCGTTCGGGCTTCCGGCGATGCTGCCGAGTTTGAGAGAGCTCAAAAATATGCCTGGGAGTCGCAGGAGCGTGGAAATCGAAAGATTCATCTTCAGGCGAACCCTACGTCTGGTGAGATTCTGCGGAAGAGGGAGCAGGCTGAAAGTGAGGCAAAGCGTCAAGCCCAGCGGCAGGCTCTGCTGGCGAAATACGGTGGCGAGGAACATCTCCAACATACACCCCTACGAGATGCCATGGTCATCGAGAACGAGAAATTTGTTGAGTATGACGAGACTGGTGCCATCAAGGGTGCGCCGAAGAACGCAGTCAAGTCCAAATATCCGGAGGATGTGATGGTGAACAATCATACAACTGTATTTGGTAGTTGGTGGCAAGACTTCCAGTGGGGTTACGCTTGCTGTTACTCAACCGTGAAGAACAGTTACTGTACAGGAGAAGATGGCAAGAAAGCATTTGAGGAAGCCGAGATGAGAGCGCAAGGCTTGCTGCGTGGGCCTGAGGGAGACGCCAACCATACTCCCAAGCCAGACGAACAGACCAGCAACGATCCCGAGGCTGATGCTGCAGATGCTGCCGATGCTGCCGACGACCGCGACTCCCGCAAAGCGGACTCCAGCATCAACCCCAGGAAGAGAACAATGATGGAGTTGCAGTCCGGTATCAGTGAGGAAGAGATAGAGTCCTACAAGCGGAGCCGTCTAGCCGCTGAGGATCCCATGGCTGCATTCATAGGGAAGGAATGATGATAAGACCAGCAAGCATTCGTTCATATTCTGATTGTTTCACACATTGTTGCATATCGAAAAGGGCGTTAGGTGATTTCTTTATGGTTCGACTACTCAATACCCATTTTGATTATAAACAGAAATATAGCTTTACTTTTTAAGTCAAGATCAATATTAGTAGGGGATTCGAGCGTGCATATAGAACTGAGCGGTGCTGCTCTATTTTTCCATGCTACTACAAGCTTGGTACCTATCGATGGCAGTGTTCTCCAAAATGTTAGAACATACAGGACTAAGGACGAAGAAGGCTAGCATTAATTTGAAGCGGCTAGTCCCATCCTGGAATAGTCGAGTGCCTAGTCTGCAGGGCGGAAATAAACCTCGGTCATGTGACTGTCAGATCTACTTAGACAAGTGAAGAATCACGGGACCAGGGCACAAGCCCTGGATACCACAACTCGCTTAGCGACACCCGCCCCAGATCTCAGCGCAACTTTCGATACCGCCCAGCGACGACGACAACGACAACCAGCCCTTCAACGGAATCGCCAGGTAAGTTGCTGCTCAGGGTGTTGCCGTCCGTTTTTGAGACCTTAGGGGAATTCTTGTGCTAATTTTTTTGCGTCAATTCTGCAGTTCCTTAATTCAAGATGAGTACGTGCAACCTCGATATCCCGCCGAACGCCGTTGGCCGTCCATTTCGAGAGAATTTAGCAGACTGACACCGATCACAGCGAAGGGTACCTCCAGCTTCGGCAAGCGCCACAACAAGTCCCACACCCTTTGCCGGCGTTGTGGTCAGTATTACACCTTTTTTCGAGATTGTCTCGGCGGAACAATACATGCGGAACTCCATCTGGGAGACGGTGTTGAAGAACAGCCGGGACGAAGGGATACGAAACAGATGGGCTAACAACTTTCGTTTTGGAACATCCAGGCCGCCGCTCCTTCCACATCCAGAAGTCGACTTGTGCCAACTGCGGTTACCCCGCCGCTAAGACTCGCAAGTGTACGAAACTCCCCGATATGAATTACCTCTCTCTTGCTTGAACGCGTGCTCGGTCGAATGCCGGTCGCCCATTCACAGCACGATGTGTTAGGAGTTTGAGTATTTGGATCGTTGGCTTACGGATTCTTGATATTACAGACAACTGGAGCGAGAAGGCCAAGCGCAGAAAGACCACCGGTTCCGGCAGAATGGCCCACCTCAAGGACGTCCACCGCCGCTTCAAGAACGGCTTCCAGGCCGGCACTCCCAAGGGCGCCCGCGGCCCCGAGAGCCAGTAAATCAATTTCGACGTCGCGTTTTCGTTCTCGGAGGCTGGAGAGGGCTGGTATGATATGGCCTGGCATTTGAAGTAAACCGGTTTCAATGCAAGGCGGAAAATGACGCTTTCCCATGGAGTTGGTGTTGGGACGGGTCTTTTCTTTTGCCGTCATAGCATTCTGTTCTAGATCAAAGAATAAAAGGGCACAAATTTGACGACAAGTGGAAGACCGATGAAAAATTTCCTGGAATTTCCCCGAGCGGAGAGTCAAAAGGGGAATGCACGCATGGAGTTCCTTTCTGTGATTTATGGCTGGCGAATATCCCATGTGGCAGATACAGTGTTGCGATACTTTTTTCCAATGCTATGATCTGCCTTGCTCAATTTACCCATTTTCACGCATTGTACAGGTTCCTTTTTACTTCTCTATAACAACCAGGTTATGTCATCTATTTTGCCCACATCGGCTGCCCGAGTCGAACACTCGTCTATCATCTGCGACCAGATGCCTTTCACTCTCCTCTTCCGAAGAGCCTGACGCCTCCGTCCCGTTGAATGAAGTACAGGACTTCTTTCTCCTCCCAGACGCCTTCAACATTCGCTCTGTCACCTCTGCCCCATGCGCCTCCTTTACTAATCCTTAACACGCCGCTGACGTCCCGCGCTGCTCCCGTTTCAAGACTGCGCAGCTGCATCACAATCTCAGCCCGGTGGGCCGATTCAATGGCAAATGCAGCATGCTCCACTTCCAATGGCGTCGCGGATTGCGGCGCAGACGCGGAGGCGTTGTGTATCAACGGCGAATCGGCGGCAAGAGTCAGAACGGTTGCATACGCATGCTATCATTCCTGAGGTTAGCCAAGTCCTCGAACAAACTTCTTCGGGGTGCTAGGCCTGGATCAGCCTCTGGGTAACCGTACCTGTTGTAATCCCATGATCCAATCCCCAATTTCTGTAGCGCCGATGCCTCTGTTGGGACCCGTGGCCGCGAGTAGCAGATCCGGTTGGTCGAGAATCAGTAATACCTCAGCTTCTTCCTCGTCGCCAGCCTTGGGGGTTTTCAGGTGTCCAATCACACCGGCGATATCCCTCTCGATCGCATCGAGCGCCGGCACGCCATTCCCTGAAAAGTGTAGTCGCGTTGTAGACGTATTCTCAGATGTGGTCGGGATTGTATTGGACACCGCGGGGCTCGGCCGCGACAGAGGCTGCGGAACTCGTCCCGGGACAGCGCCAGGTGCGGAGCGCAGAGGGAGAACTGTTCTGGAAGGAATGGCAGAAGGCGAAGGCGAGGGTGGAGGTATTGGCGAAGCTCTTGTTGGGGTAGGTGTGTATAATAGTTCTGACAGTCCGTCAACGAAGGCGAATTGGCCTTTGTCTGTAAGGCGCGCAAGATCCAAGCCCTAATCGTATGAACACCGCGTTAGATCATTAAAGATATTGGACGAAATAATAGCGATTCAGCCAAATAAGAAAATTTTCTGGTAACTGAAGAAAGGAATCATTTGAGGGAGGCCGAACTCACCAATCTCTTTGCCTCTGTCTTCCAAAAATCCCAACCCCGCAAAAAACTTACAAGCACAACTTTGCGCTTTTTCTGCCCCTCTACCCCATCACTGCCAAATGCAACGGAGCCTTGGGACGCGCTTAACGCGGCGTGGAGGAATCGCAGGACGAGCCAGTTTCCTGTTGCATCTAGCACGGAGGACAGGACGGTGAGGGATGACTGGGGCAGGGAGGTAACATATGGTGAGAGGAGAGGTGGGATTGCTGGTTGGGAGGGCATGGTTCGAGGCCGCTCGCTTCTCAGTGATAGAAGGACCTGTGCGCGATTGGTGACTTGAAATGGTGGGTTTGACAATGAGGTCCCTCTAAAATTAATCGTGCAGTGTTTTTTTTTTTTTTCTTCTTCTTTCTGAATAGTGTCTGGAGGATGACGTTGTGTAGCAAAACGTCCTGTGAGTAGTATGACTGATTGGCTGCTATCTCAATTGGTGCCTTGGGTGCCTCAGGCACCTCACCGGTGTGGTTGTTGATGCCTCACTCAAAGGCGATGATAGATGTCGCTGAACATAGATTCTTTTAGTTTGTTGTGTAAGTTGCACAGAAACTAGAGCGGCCAATACAAATGTTGGTACCGTCGATCAACAAGGGAGATGGAAGATGGTTACCTATGGACTTCAAAGTCCAGATATATATGTAGACGGGGAGTTCTCTCAAAATATACTTCGTCCACTAGATGTGGGTTCGAGTACGCGTAGATCCATTTAATCGCAGGAGGCTATGACTACCATCAGATGGAGCAAATTGTCCAACACACTGATACTATCTAACCACGTCTGAATTGTCCAGATTACCGTATTATTGTTCACGTTGTAGTCCCTCTGCAAGAATACTGTAGCTACTGAGAACTATAGCCGTACCGATTGATGTATGCTAGCCCATACATAATTGGCTGTCGAAGGAAGCATTGCATCAATCAAGGAGAATTTAGTATTCTTCTAGTAACAGAATACTATATAACCGATGTCCACGAGGTATTTCTTCCTCGTCTCGCACAGGAAATAACAATTCTGTCCAGCTGTCAACCTGAACCTGGTACTCGAACGTGCCTGAGGAGAGAACATTTGCATTGTTGCGATTCGACAAAATTTTCCGCCCATCACCTGACTGCTGCGGATTCCCCCACACTCACCTTGGAACTCCTCAGTTCAGCTTGATCATGATCATGATCATGATCATGATTGTGATCGTGATCGTGAAGCTGTGATGCAGTACGCAGAAATCTAAAGCTCAATCATCAAAGGCAGCCTTCTCCTATTTCCCTCCCTATGGGTTCGGAAGGTCCGTTCATCTGTCCGTCTTCGTTGTGCGGTCCTTGAAGCGTGGATCATATACTCCTGTTCCTATGCCGATCGTGAGTTAGCCCCACGAACTCCTCTGCGGATGTCTATGCCTCTTGTCTTGGTATTGAGATCCAACTGAGGTCAGCCTTGGCCACAGAGGTGGCGGGGACAGTCAAAGAAAAGATGAAGGAAAGATCAGCTCTGATAGCTAACCATTCTGTTCCTTCAGATGCCACCAGTCTGGTGTAATATACGACACACACCTAACTTACTTTATCAGAAAAGAAACCACTTTCGTTAAAAATGGCCAGTACTCGTGATTCCCACTCCTATGCTGTAAGTTCACCGCGTTCGACTGTCCGAAGCCAGAAAGTCTCGGTTGTTGACTCGTCTTCCTTGAAGTGTGATGAGTGCCGCATGCGAAAGTCTAGGGTATGTTCTATTCCTTCATCTCCGCAATGTGAAGCTCAATTAACATCCGCCAGTGTTCCAAAGAACGACCAGTCTGTGCACAGTGCAAGCAATTGAACAAGGAGTGCAGTTACAGCCCGAAGATTACCCGGAGTCCTCTGACTCGACAGTGCGTTGTATCTCCAATGCTCTGCAGTTGTAACAGAACAGCTAACTGATGCGATTAGACATCTAACGTTCGTTGAAGAACGCCTGCAGGCTTTTGAAACAGCACTGGGGAGACTGTTTCCTGGCGGCGACTTGGATGCCACTGTTCGTTCTCTGCTCCAAGACCAAGATGTCGTGCAGAAGCCTGGGACTTCATCCAAGTCCTCGTCAAGGCACTCGACTCCGGCCAAAGTGGAGGCAGATCGGACCGAGCCAGCTCCAGAAGCTCTTCCGCAACAGGCGGACGGGTTTGACTGGGCAGAGAATAGGATCACAGTAGGCGACCTGACTGATGGAATGGCCGCATTGTCTATCAAACCCGAAGGAACTGGCTATTTCGGTCCGTTATTTTCTACCCTCTCCCCTTGTCCCAAATATCCTCCGTGGTTATTGATTCTTTATAGGGGCCTCTTCAAGTGTGGTGCCTCTTCGAGCATTGCTGAAACATGGCTTTGACCTCAACTTTCCTTCAGAACCGAACAAGTCAAACCTGACAACAAGAGTGCCGTTGAAAAGCCAACTTCTAAGCACTGCGCCTTCCGGGCTGATCGAGCAAGCCTTCATGGATGCCTTCTTCCTCAACTACCACACCAGCTACCCATTTGTACATGAAGCGACCTTCAAAGCACAATTCTATGAACAGATTCCCCGCCCACATGGACAGGCGTGGCAGATCCTCCTCAATGCGATATTAGCGCTTGGAGCCTGGAGCATTGGAGATGATAACTCAGACCTCGACATTACTTTCTACCAGGAAGCCAGAAGCCATCTGCAGCAAGTATCCGTGTTTGAAACGGGGAACTTAACCCTCATCCTGGCCCTGTTACTTCTTAGCAACTATGCACAGAAAAGGAACAAGCCGAACACCGGCTGGAACTTCCTGGGCCTGGCTGTCCGAATGGCGATGAGTCTTGGGCTTCACAAGGAGTTTCCAGGATGGAAGATCAGCCTTCTGCAGCGTGAGATGAGGAGACGGCTGTGGTGGGGCGTGTACATATTCGACAGCGGTGCGGCGAAGACTTTTGGCAGACCGATTCTCTTACCGGAGGATAGCGTTATGGATTCAAAGCACGTTCTTAACATTCATGATGAGGTAGCACGCATTTCCTCTACAGATACGGGTCCATGAACCTAAGTGCTGACATCAAGACTAGGCCCTTACATCAACCACCACCACGCTTCCACCCGAAGTAAACGGACCCACCGTCTACTCCGGCATGATCGCTCAGGCAAAATTCCACCTGCACTCCAACAGCGTCTACCAGCGCCTGATCTCCACCCCGAGCCTCACCGCCGAGGAAACCCTCAGTCTCCAGGCCCCCATGGAGGAGTGGTACAACGGACTCCCGCATTATTTCAAGCAGCCTATCACCACACCGGAGTCGGACAACTTCGCGCTCGTCCGCAACAGGCTCATGTGGCGCGACTGGAATCTGCGCATCTTGCTCTATCGGCCCATTCTCCTGCGCTGGGCGTCGAGGAGGTGGACGCCGAACCCCAACTCGCCGCCGGAACCCGAGGACCCGCTCGAAACGGAGTGCAGGATGCTCTGTCTACGACATGCACGGTGGACCATCTCCTCCATCTCTGATTTTGTCAATAATCATATCTGCACGAGACTGGGGGCTTGGTATATGCTGTACGTTTTGCTTTCTTCTTTTGGGCCATACCAACACGTGGAATTTGATTTCTAACACTTGGAATACAGGTACTTCCTCTTCCAGGCGGGTTTGATCCCCATCATCCTGCTCATGACCGATCCCACCAGCACAGACGCGCCCGCCTGGCTGCAGGATGTGGAGACTACAAAGAAGCTGCTCACGCACCCATCGCTGAGCAACAACCGACTCGCGACCCGCTGCCTGGACGTCGTCAATAGACTCTGCTCCCCCGCCTACACCTCCGCCGTGACCGAGGGGTCGACTGCGCAGCCGCCGATCCTGATGCAGTTCTCGGACCAATTGCTCAACAATCCCATGTTTGGGAGTATGTTTCCGGACGTGGACCAAGAGCTGAATATCGGGGGCATGGATTTCTCGGACTGGGTGAACTTTACGCCACATGCGGGGTTTCAATGATCCCTTATCCTCATCATCAATCATAAGCTTCAACAGAGAACATAGAGAATCTCCCCCCAGTTACAGCGGAAGAAACACTAGACGGCGTGTTCAGCGTGCTGCGCAAACGGCCGTTTATCGAGATCCTGATCCACAGATCGCGTCCCCCGTAATTCGGCTTCGATCTGCACGATGCGCTCCTTCTCATCGTGGGCAACCGTGTCGCCAAATATGAGATCCATGTCCTCGAGGGTCTAGCAGCCGTATTTGATGTTAGCCTGATATATCGATCACACTTCCATGGGCTGGGGCCTTGCCGGGGGCGGGGGAGGAGGGGACCGAACCTTTCCACGCGTTTCTGGGATGCAAAAGAACGTGAATGCCAGAGCCAAGAGACAGAATGCCGCGAAGAAGATATACGTGCCGTAGGTGATGGACTCGAGCATATCCGGGGTCACCAGGCCGATGACACTAGAGTAGAGAATAGTGTTAGCCAGCACAAGATGGCGCAGCCCAGGCCAGGCCAGGCCAGGCAAGCCACGGCCATGAATATATGAATTAAATGCACATAGCATTGAAAGGAACATACAAATTGCACATCCAGGTCGCAGAGGTCGTAATCGAGATGGCCTTGGAGCGAATAGAGAGATTGAAGATCTCCGACGGCAGGACCCAGCCGATAGGTGCTAATCACACATGAAGTCAGCAACGCCCTCCCAGGGGGCCCAAATCCCAATCCACAGAGGGTTACCGCGAGGGGGAAGGGGAGGGGGGAACCGACCAAAAGAATACGAGAAGTTGATATCGTAGATGTAGATGAACGCGATGCCGGCCCACCCGGCTGATTTGTGGTTTACGAGATCCGATCCGTAGCCACCGATGATCCCGCCCACGATCGCCAGGGAGATGCAGGTGCCCACGGCCCCCGACATCAAGAGCGCACGGCGACCGACCTTGTCGATCAGGAAGAGGGCGGGGAGCGTGCTGAGGCAGTTGACGATGCCGTAAACGCCGGTGGCGAGGAGGGAGGTCTGCGCGCGTCAAGAGATAGCCGTCGCCTGCGAGGATGGATGGACTTACTGTGTTCCCGTCGAGGCCGAGTTGGGCGAAGATTGTGGGCGCGTAGTAAATCATCGCTGTCATAAATGTTAGTGGAAGGATCCTGTGAGAGAAGCGGTGGTCGGGGTACCGTTGCATCCCATGAATTGCTGGAAGAACATGACCGTGCAGCCGATCGCCAGGCGTTTGAAGCGCACCCACGTCGTCAAGAAAGATAGATACTGGCTCAAGTTAGAAAAACTGTATCGACGGCGAGAGGCTACGAACTCACCTCGGCAGCATGCAATCGCACCCCAGACATGTTAGGGAAATGCTCCCGTACAAACGTGTTCTCCAGCATGATCGAAGCCTTGATCTCAAGATACTCGTTGACAAGGACCGGGGAGTCCCTTGCGCTCCGTCTCAACTTTGATAGTGCGTGCAAGGCCGCCTCGTCGCGTTCCTTCATCATCAACCATCGGGGTGTGTCGGGGAAGAAGAGCATGCCTAGTCCCAGGATCATGGCTGGTACGAGTTGAAGTGCCAATGGCAGTCTCCACGAGACTTCGGACTGGCCTTCGCAGCCACCAGACGGTACATCATGGTAGGGATCAAAGACAGGCGAAGACTTGGATGTACCGGTGTAGGGGACATTCGGGGCACAGCGCGATCCGCCGATGTAATTGGTGCCATAGTTGATCCAGTAGCTAACCAGAATGCCGATGGTGATAGGAACTAGCGAGTCTGGTTAGTATTGCAGTGGCAGAGCAAAAAGAGGGAACTTACGCTGCTGGATAACAACAAGACTACCCCGGATCTCGGCCACAGAAACCTGGTAATTCGTGAGTACCCTGTGAATTGAGCTGCTCTGGGGCTCATACCTCTGAAATGTAGAGTGGCACTACCATCGTTAACTGACCAACCGCCAGTCCTGCGATAGCCCTACCTAAACAAATCAGTACCGGCTATCGGGCACTTATACCAGGTAGCATACCAGCAAAGAGCATCGGAATAGTCACTGCACCACACTGGATGGCTGAGCCAACGACAAAAACGACAACAGCTATGTTGATTGAATGTTTGCGACCCAGTCTATCGGCAATGGGCCCGTTGATGAGGGAGCCCAACCAAGCAGCTTGCAAGACATGAGTATCACTTGCAGATGGGTAGCAGAAGGAAAACCCACCGAGCAGAAGTGTCGACACAAACCATCCCTTGAAGCCACTGTCTGTGTAGACACGAGGGAATCGCGCCCCGAAGGATTCCATCGTGATGACTCCAGAGATGACACCTTGGTCATAGCCGAAGAGCAACCCCCCGAGGGTTGAGAACTGCCGGTCTAGTCGTTAGTTCTCAGCCGTCTTTTCGTAAAGGAGAAAGCACAATCCGACTGACCGACGCGACTCCTAGGAGATAGGGATTCTGATAGATGAGCGAAAAGCCCCCTTGGGGCGTGTCGACCATGTCGGAAGGCATATTGCTCGCTTAGTAGCAGTAGATACCGCGAATAACACAACAAGCTCTCTGTCTCTGGCTTCCCAAAGTCGATGTCGGATATCATCGCACGAGGCAAGTTGTAAATCAACAACCATCTCCGCACTTCAAGGACAAACCCGCCATGATATCAACAACAACTCTCTCGGCAAACGGAGTTGTGTGCTCCGTGTTCCAAAGCTTCTAACTGACAGAAGGGCACACATGGATGATCGGATCGGCAGCGATACCACGTCCCACGAGTGACGACTGACGCGCTACGTTGGGGCAGGGAGAGTAGATAGTAGAGACATGGGGTACGAAATGCGGGGAGATGGTTGTGAGCCTCTGATGGAGGATTTGCTCCATTCGGGTTACATTCCTTGCTTGACGCCATGTAACCAGTTAAAAGTAGGTCAGGATGTCCTTGCTGCTTAGTGAGACGGTGAGACAGAGCGGTTGGAGAGGATTGTGGCTTGTAGACTAGTTGTGATGCGGTAGAGTGCTGATCGACATGTCTCACGTCAGAAGCCAAGCATGGTGGGTGGGAGAGAGAAAGAGCTGGGAGTGGATGGTTAGCCTCTAAGCCTCTTAATAGGGAGAACAAAGCAATATACTATACATATAAAATCCATGACTTACTAACAGGAATGTTGGGGATAAAGAAGTCCGCATGAGTCGGTCTGGATTGATGAAACCATTGCAAGCCACCAGACCTGTGTGATCTGCCTGTAGCATCACAAGGCACATTCTTAACCTCCTTCATCTTGGAGAATACTGTATGTCTGTATCCATTGATGATGAATGATAGAGAACCAATAACAAAAGATGATGATGATGGTGATGCTGATTCTGATTCGAAACAAAGAAAGAGAAAGCAGCTAAGAGATGTTTCCGAAACCGTATGATGTGTAGAGTCCAGTAATACTAGGCACCATCGGTCCTAAGAATCACCAGTGTCATAACTCATATCTGATATCTGCTCAATTCTGCGCATTCTCCCGTCCAGCAGGGTCGGAATCCCTGAGAGTCTAGCTTTCACCATTGAAACTACTTTCCCTTCCGGTCGATCCAGGGTTGAGGCTGCTGTCATTCTAACTCAATTGCATGTCATACCCTCACTCACTCACTACACTGTCTCTCTTTCTCTCTCTCTTTATAACCTCATTCTCTCCCCTCTCCCTCCCTCCCTCCCCCCCCTTCTCTTTATACCCCCCATCCCTCCCTCCCTCCCTCTCTCTCTCTCTCTCCCCCTATTCATCTCTACCATCTCTACCATCTCTCATCTCTCATATCTCAACCATCAAAATGTCCCCCCCACTCCGCATCGGCGTCCTCCTGGTCAACACCGTCCAACTCCTTGACCTCGCCGCCGTCGACCTCTTCTACATGATCGACCCCTCCTACCTCTCCGCCTGCTCCCTCCCCAAACCGCTCATCGACCTCGGCCGCCCCGTCCAAATCCACTACATCGGCAAATCCGGCCCCAACACCCACCAGGACACCACCTCCAACCTCTCCCTGCAACTCACAGCCTCCCTCACCGACAAGGCCGTGCAGCCCCACGCCCTCGACATCCTCCTCATCCCCGGCCCGGAACCCTCCACCGTCCCCGACGACGCGTACCTGGATTTCGTGCGCGCGCACCACGACGCTGGCACGCATGTCCTGAGTATCTGCACGGGCATCCTGGTCGTCGCGCACGCCGGTATTGCCAATGGGAAGCGCGCCACGGGCCCGCGCATGCTCGTGCCCATGCTGAGGGAGAATTTTCCCGACGTGGCGGTGTGGGATGCGTCGCGGCGGGTGGTGCGCGATGGCAATCTTTGGTGTAGTGGTATGTTTTCTCTCTCCCGTCTCTTGTCCTTTCCTTGGAAACACAAAATTTCATCGGTAGTGCCACGTATTTTGAGACCAGCAGTGGGGGACTGAACTGACAAACATAACATATAGGCGGCATTACCAATGGCCATGATCTCGTCGCCCAGTATCTCAGGACTATCGTTGCCGAACCCCTTGTCAAGACCATCCTCGCCATGGCGGATGTGCCGGAGCGGAGCCTGAGTTATGAAAGCGCCGTCACGACCGATAACTTTTTCTTTCTGTGGCAGGTGCTTAAGGCGTTGCCTACCATGCTGTTTCGTTCCATCAAGGGATAATTTGTCCCGCGAATGATGATGATGGTTGTTCATCTCGAATCACTCCCCTCTGCTCAAACTTCTCTCCTCTATTGTTAGCCTTTGGAGTTTTGGTGTTTCTTGGCTTGTCGTATCTAGAAATTCTCTTGTTTTAATCTCAATGCACCTGGAGGTGTCAGAATTGACTGGGGCCTGGTGCTCGGCTCAGCCCGAACCTGCCGAGTTAATACATCTCTTCAATCGCTGGATAACCGGTAGGACATGCACACTCAATCACGTAGACAGCAACCCGCTGGAGCACAGTATGGAGATGGGAGTCATTCTTGTCTTTGTTTGAGAAACTACCAACGAGAAATCCGCCTCCGTGCATTACTGGTCAGATGCCTCTGAAATCGCGACGATGCCGCCCTCACACGAACAAGGAGATAATATAAAAACAATTGGAAACGAAAGTCATCCGAGCACGCTCAACCGATGCAACACCCAAGGAAAGCGCTAAACGGGGAAACCACGCGAGATGCACCAACACATCTCCACCTCACCAGCAGGCTAGAGTAATGGAATAGACAAAAAGAATGCGTTGCGGCAAGAGCATAAATCATCGCGTGCATAAAGAAACACTGTTCGAAGACCAATAGTCACATCGGGATGGGATGGGATTGAGGCCTGGAACAGTCTCCACGGTCAAAGTCGTGACGGCACGGGTCAGTCGAGGCAAAATGTACCACCTAAGTGGATCCATTATCCGGCTGATTTCTCCTGGAGTTTTTCTACTTTCGAGACTCATTGGGTTCCCAATGGATCGGTTCAAAGTCCTGATTCTGAAAGTGGGCCTGGTTGTACGGGGAGCTAAACAATGGGGTCAGCATTCAAACGCTGGTCTTCACAAGAACCAACAGCCGACTCACTTTTTAAATGGTGTGGTGACAGGAAGAGAGTGGTTAAGGTTCTGTTTCATGACCAGGGGATTCAGCCGAATCTGGGGTCCATCAGACGACCGACTGGGTAACGAGTTCATTGGCGGCGGCGGTCCAGACATCCTGGGGGGTGATGGCGTTGATACAGGAATAGCAGATGGGGGACTCGGCATGGCAGGCGGGAACATCTCATGGGGCGAAGATACGCGGTAGGGGCTCGATGGTGCCGGGGACATGGGCGCGGGAGCGGCAGGTGCCATGGCAAACGAAGGGTCCATCATGAGGCCAGGAATCGACATCAAACTAGAGTTCACGTCGAACGAGAGAGCGCCTTGTTCCCAAGGAGAGAAATTGGTCGTCATTCCGTATTGGTAAGCAACCACGGGTTCCATATTCACAGTCGGTTCGACACGGTAAAGGATGTCATAATGGCCACTATGACACGGTTGTTAACTCGGCAACCCTTCATATAGTGTTCCGATCCAACTTACGGGCGGTACAAAAGTCGAATCGTTGCAGAGGTTGATCGGCTGGGTGTCAACAGGTGTGGGGTGACCGCATCGCCTGCGCTGCGGTCAAGATACAGAATCTCCACTGCGAACCCAGATCCCTCAATCACACCATCGACCAATGCTTGGAGCCCGACCTCATCGATCTCTGTTTTCACCGTCTCGACTCGTGTGGCGCAATACTGATCTAGGGGCAGAGACAAAAACGCCTGATACCGATGAGGATTGAGTTTCATCCAGGCGCTTGTGAGGAGCTGTCATTTACCAAGTCACAAATTGTCAGCCGTCAAGCTCGGGGCCTGGACAAAGCAGTGGGGTATAGGTAGCTCTCTGGGTTCACTGACTCTGAAATGTGTGATGATAGCGCTCGAATTATATTCAATGTTGAAAGCATCCACCAGAAACGACTCGTCGCGTGCGCCGTTCTGGATGGCTTCTGAAACTTGGGTGAAGACCTGCTCAGTGGCTTCCACAAAGATCTCATACAAATGTTCCTGTTGGCCGACCTGGTCGAGGAGGGAGCTCAAAGACTTAATCCGGAGTAATTCGCGGTGCACCTGCAGCGTATCCCGAAGATTGAAGAGACATTCAAAATAGCCGAACGCAACCGCTGTCGGAATGTCAGCATAAGGAGAGTTGTCAAAGCCAAGCTTCGAGGCTCACCTCGCCAGCCACAGTTTCCGTCCCCCTTCATAATACGCGAGAAAGGATGTGTCACAGCGAGCGCCTGTTCCATGACATGTCAGATCACACATTGTTCGATGGAAGAGAGTAGACCGTGAATTCATACGCTGGTTTTTGTGGCGTAGGTGGGATCGGCATTCGCATAGTCCAGTGCTATGGTACTGCTCGACTGTTTGGCAGACACCAGGGGACCCTTTCGTATTCGATTGTCAGCTGGGCTTGACTGTACACAGGGTCCTGCCGGCAAGGGAAGGCTCACCTGGACGTCCGGTGCGAACTCGTTCGAAAGCTCCTGGAACCGCTTCATTTCATCGGGCGATAAGGTATTCATGTTGTACCGTGGTGTAGAACGAGAGGAGAGGGAGCTTGAGAATCCGGGATTAAGAAAAGTAGCAGGGTGAAGATCTTGTTGATATAAGGTGAAGGCCAAGTCCTGCCTACCCGGGAAATGGTTCAAAGGGCCGAGATGATTCCAAGGAAGGTCCGATAAGGACATGGCACGTATCGAGATGAATTGCTAAGCTGCGCGAGCCTTGAGTGCCAGGTGGTTTCACGAAAGACTACTGACTATTAGATGCCTGGGGTAGGCAAGGTCGGACATGTCAGTCAGTTCCTTCCATTTTCAGACCAACAAAAGCAGGTTCATGGCGAACAATGAAGTAAACATACCAAGCAAGGAAGCATGCATCGTTCAGTGCAGTATTGAGAAGGACTTGGTTTTCGCTTGATGTTCTCGGTGGATGCGGCGCAGACAATCCGAGGTTCTATACTCTTTCAGTTAGTGAGGCCGATCAATCTTCAAGGAATGTTGCACAAGGCGTCATGAGTGGAGACGACAGTAAGATGGCGGACGGCCCATGTGAGATACAATCATATAAGATCGCAAAAAAAAGTGGCGGATAGGCCAATCATAGGGGGAGGGGAGGGGCATCAGTGATCTGAGAAGAGGGGAACTAGAGAGAAGCCACACATGATCTGGATGGCTGGGGAAGAAACTCGCAGTAAGAAATTGAAGGAATCAAGGCCAATCAAAGGAAACATGCAAGACAGAGTCTCTGTTACCAAATCAAACAACCGAAGAATAGGAGCAATGAGCAGGAGAAGGGATACAGGAAGAGTCGCGTCGAGGAGGGTGAAGAAGTAATGTGTCTTTTTTTCTTTTCTTCTTCTTCTTCTTCTTCTTCTCTTTCCGAGGCAAATGAGCATCTGCTGCGGTTCGATACGATGGATGAGGAGCTGAGTACGTTCCTCCTGTCGTGTCCAGCACAGCGACACATCCCTTTTGACTGAAAAATCAGAAAGGATGGTTTGTGCTCGACCCGTCAGGAGATAGGACCCGACCATTGATTCAGACCCGGTACCGGATGGGCCTGTGAGCTCGATGACGAACCAACAACATCTTACACCGGATACACTACCATGCTCCTTGCAAGGATTCGAAAGGGCACCGTAGGCCATAGGGAGAATGAGTAGACACATGGAAATAGATTCCCCTCTCCAGACGAGACAAACTAATGACTCGCATGCGGACCTCTTTTGATGATGATGCGACATCCGAACATAAGAGCCAAGTCCATCAAGGTTGTTGACCTGCTTTGCGCCGTCTCATCCTCCCCTCACATGGTCCACAAGCACACGCTGAATAGTATGCATGTGGGTATGGCTCAACCCATGGACCCCAGACATGAACATGAGAAGCATCAGGGGGGGGGTTGTTGATAAGAGTGATTAAACGGGCGAACCCGGGGAGGAGAGATAGAGGGAGGGAGAAGAGGCAGAGAGAACAAATACCATCCAAGAGAATGGCCAGGAGGGAAGAGAAAGAAAGGGAAAGGGGAAAAAAAAAAATCAAGCTCTGACCTTTAGGAATTATGGATGACTGATACTCAAACAGGCAATAATTAATTGCTGAGGTATTATTTCAGAGTCTTGTAGCTCGTCACCTTGGTTGCTCGAACTTCTACAGAGTGCATACATCCAGTCACCATGTGCTGGTGTGACAGTATGTGGTATCAGGGTGGTGGTATCCTTGGAAAAGAACCAGTTCAGGCGACGATGATGGCGGGAGCTCGATTGTTGGAACAGCAGACAAGCAGGGATGCGAGGGTGGGAAAGTCGTGATGGATGGAGTTAAAGGAAGATATATGTCAGGAAAGACATTACAAGGCAAGGATATATGAGTAGGTAGCCGAGAAGAGCAATGTAAATATGATAAGGAAGAAAGGAGGGGAAGAATAAGAAAGAAGCTGGACAAGAGACGGAGGAGGGTATCGTGAACCGGTGCCGTGTTCGCGGAGAGAAGGCTTCCTAGTGGGCAAGTCAAAAGGATGATTGATGGTGGTGGTGATGATGATGATGATGATGATGATGAGGAGGAGGAGGATGGCGATGATTGACTATTATTGAGTATGATGATACTTTTTGATGATTGATTATTGATTGATTGATGGGAATTAACTAGGACTTAACTGGGAGAGGGGAGGAAAGAAGCGCGGGGTTTATGGATGATTTAGTGGTAGTTTTAGTTGGTTGGAACTTGGAAGCCGAAGTATCTAACGAACTAGGTATGTAGTTGATACTTACTTCTCCGTTGTCCGAAGTGGATCGTGGAGGATAAGTTACTTATCGGTCAGAATTTCATGACAAGAAAGTAAAAAAGATGGGTTTTGGGTAAGGCAGATGGACGGGTTATGCAAGCTGCATTTGCTTCCGCCCGCATCAATATTCTGGACGCTACTTAATATCGACTACTATCTAGTCTACAGTTCTACTAATTATTACTTAGTAGTAGTGACTTGCAGTGGTAGTAGGATTTCCTTGGTTCCTTCCGACCTCCGTATCCGGGCCAGATGGGCATAGAACACTGATTGACAGACAGAGAGATACCTTAGCACATAATGACAGGCTTCGGACGGAAGATACTGCATGAGCAAAAAAGTGACACAAAGAAGCAAATATTATTGCACCAAAATCCATAAATCAATTTGTGTATGTGTGTGTGTGCCCATGTTGTACTCACTTGCTAAATACTTTATAGGTAATCAATAGTTGCAGCGGAAGAGTCGGGAGAGAAAAACAGGCGTCAAGTTTTTCTTTTTTTTTTTTTTTTTTTTTTTCGAATGAAGTCAAGCCGAGCATCGTCTCATCATCGACCATTTGCCAGGATGGATCCAAAGCGGCGGGTTCTCCCATTGGTAGCTCATTCAGATTCTTGTTGCTGTTGTGATTTGAGTGAAATATTATTATTTATTATTCCTCGCTGTCTCCGATTTCCTTGTAATCTGGCTTGATACTTACTACCTAGGTACTTACTTTATGTAGATCCTCCAATGCAGTCAATACTAGGTAGCTACTGTAGTATCATTTCTATAGGTTCTTCCTGATGGAGATTGAGATCGACTCGATTGACGGGATATCTATCATTGAATCATGGAATCATGGAATGCACTTTTACAAAGATTACAGGCTGAAGCAAGGTATCTCGATACAGGTTCGAGAATCTTGCCTATTGAGTCTCTCAAGAAATTGAGCATGCGTGCATCTGAAAAGCAGGCCTACCGTTTTCCCTACACACCGAGAGAGAAAGAAAATTTAAAAAACAACCAAATTATAGAAAAAAAAATACAGCGCTGTCATCACAGTCACAAGCTGCAAATGCCGAATCAATCTTGATTGGCGATGACCCGGGGATTGCTGTAGTGCACCCCAATCCCCAGGACATGGGAGCGATAGGGAGCCCTCCGTAGTCGAAACTCGAAAGACACAAAATAGGTTGCCTTCTTACTCGTTCGGTGATAGCGAGGAGCATCAATCGCGGGTGCTCAGATCGCAGCGTAGTCGCTAGACTAACCTCTGAAGGAACTCCCTAGCCATGCAGAAGACATCGGAGACGCGCCATACTGGTGGAAATCGTAGTCTCGTCCGTAGTCAAGTTTCACATAGTCCGAATTCCACACAAGATGAACTAAGGACGGAGTAAGATTCAATAATCCCAGAGCGAGAAAGGCCAAAAAAGGTGAAGCGGCGAGAGGGGAGGAATAATTAAAAAAAAAAATGAAATAAAATAAAATAAAAACAATGATAACAGACGAACGAGAGAAAAAGAAATGAGCATCAATAGGAATCCTCGATCTCGATGACTAGTTAGTTGCATACCATACCTCGATTTTCCATGCACTGAAGAGCGGCCACATGTCACTCTGTTCTTGACTTGCTGTTTGTTAGGAGCTAACTAGCTGTTGAGCACTTGAGCCTGTTGTTCAAGCTCCACCACATAGTGGGCCATCCAGAAATCAGGATCTTTCTCAGAGCTCGTGGATCACCATTGAACCTTTTCACTTTCGGTCCTACCAGTTACCTTAGCAGATGCTCCGAGATGTCATTGGCCATTGCATCATTTGCATGTTGCTTTAGGTTTGATTCTTTCTGCGATATCAGACTTGTGATCAATGAGGATACGGCTTGGCTTGGGATTTCGAGATCGAATCGTTCATATCCATCTTGCTTGATCACTCACTACGGACTGATGGATGCAACGGGATGTGTGGCAATGGCCTTACTTAGGTACGAGATTTACTACTCCAGTCTTTATAGTTACCTGCCAACCTGCAGACTCCTGCATGCTGATGAATGACAAATGCGGACTCTGAGAGGCAGCTAAATGTGTACTACAGTACTACTCTGGTGATCGCTGCCTCGTTATGATAACCCAGTGCCCATGCCAACCTGCTCAAACGATGATCCCGCCAACGGCCATCATTACCTACCACCAGGAGATATCTACTCATAAGCTGACATGTCAGTGCGTCGGTGCTCAGTGCTCTTCGAATCCTGACGGGAAATAAAGTTGAACCTATTGCTTCGAGAGGCTTCCAATAACATGCCCCACATCTCCAGTACTGTCAGTACTCAGTAGAGACTTCTAGGGAGAGAGTGCGGTTCCAAGTATCAGGAGCATCAGATGATGGAGTTCGTGACAATGCGCAACATCTCGAGGACTCTGTAAACCCCCAAATTTCCTCGCTGGTGGCTGGCATCGTCATCCGCGCTCTCTCTCGTGCTTATCGTCGGCCACCTCGTTCGTGAGCACTGACTGCAGCGGAAGTTTGACATGCACGGGAATCAGACCACCAATACGGGAGAGTAAGCAAGCAAGAGACATTTCTACCAACCTGGTTGTTGGAATCTCGGCGTCAACAACCCAGTAGATCGTCAAGAAACAGGATGTTGATGATGAGCTCGCCATCTGCCTGTGATTCTCTGTGATTCTCGGAGCGTCCGTTCGTTGCCCGACGCTCAAACCGTTCAACTGGTACATCATCATCGTCATCGTCATCCTCTACTCCGTATCTATCTACGAAGCTCTTCCCTCCATCGCCACGGAACACACAAAACTGCTAAAAACCAACTAAACGCGCTTGTATTCCACTCATCCAGAGACTCCCTCCACAATATTGGTTTATCCGTTTTTGGCTCGGCTCCGATCCTTCCAGAGTCTATCTCAAATCGTATTAGTACGGCGTATGCGCCATCCTTATCCTCACAGATGATGACTCCTGGGAGGCCAAGTTCACCAATCTCGATCTAACTAGGACGAGGCTTGCATATGCGGCCTCGGAAGCATCTCCGAAGCAATCACAGACCCATATCACATTGTAGGTCGAGACGCAGATTCTCAAACAACGATCGAGCTGGTGATTGCCTGGGAATCCGTCGGCTAGACGCCTGCCCTTTTCAACAGACTAGATATCAGTCCAGTTGGCTAGCGGTTGCCTTTTACCCCCTTGCCCCCGTCGAATTTCACTCTTTGGCAGTCAATCGCTGCAGAGTGCAGGGCCTTGATCGTTCATCATTGATGGCATCTGGCACTGGCACTGCCAGGGAATTTAGAACCAGACGGGGCGACCCCGGTCCGTGGGCCGGCGTTCTATCAAAGGAGCCTACTAGGTGTTCCCATCCTTCGTTCTATCGGCCTACTTACGTATGGATACTGTACCTTGGACTGTCTCTGTCGCAACTCGCAACCGGTGGCCGTGACCAATCCTTGGTTTTTCTTTTTGGGTTTTTTTTTTTTTTTTTTAAATCTTGTGTTTGCTTTGATTGACGCCTCGTGGGATTGTCAACTCCCATCTCGCCATGCAACGGCATATCTAACCCATTTGTAATCGTCTCCTTCTGGACATCACCGTGCAGAAGATGGCGATTCGAGTGATGGCACATACATGAGGCCCTCGTGTCATTGCTACTATGTGATTTGAATTCCAACCATCACCACCCTCAGGTAGCGATCAATGCCTATTATCCTCGGCGCGCATACAACAAAGTACAAATACCACGTACTTTCCAGTCACTCACTGGCCACTATCTACTGCTCAATGGGTGGATACTGGATAGACGGGTAACTTTCGTGCACGGGCGGAATCCTTTCGTTACGAGAGCAAGTGCTCCATACGGAGTCCTTCCCCCCTTGGCCTATATCACCCGGGCATCCTTGATCTTGCCAGCAAAAACTTCACCGATACGTTGAGGGTTGATTCTAGGCCATCTAAATTCTAATCATTATTATTGCTAACTGTCTAGTGGATGATATATCTTGGAAATGCGGAGAATTCTCGGTTAGCCTAAATGCAAACCCCGAACCTAGATTGCTTAGTTTTTTGTCCCTTTGCTGGTGGTAGTTGACTTGATCCATCAGTGAAAGGATTGGACACGGGGCAATTCAGGTACAGAGGAGGAGCCACTCAATGACAACACCCAATGTCAATATATTACACAA
Organism: Aspergillus clavatus NRRL 1; assembly: GCF_000002715.2. Classification (NCBI taxonomy): domain Eukaryota; kingdom Fungi; phylum Ascomycota; class Eurotiomycetes; order Eurotiales; family Aspergillaceae; genus Aspergillus; species Aspergillus clavatus. The sequence continues at coordinate 409,142 of NW_001517097.1, read as the reverse complement.
AACATTCGCCTAGCCAAGCCATCCAGGACAAAGAAATCTGTCTTCTCATACGAAGCAGACTCTATCAAAGATAGAAGCGTAATTTGTCTACCTAGATCTATACTGTCGTACCCCTGGTAACACTAACTGACTAACACCTTATCCAGTGGACACCACTCACCAGAATGGAAAGTTTCGGTAACAGCGGGGCCGCAAGGAAAAAAAAAACTACTCCATACGGAGTAGTCTGTACTACTACAGAGTACTAACGCGTGGATCATGGTATCATGATTCATGGTGGATGACAAGAGTGACAGACAGACAACAGACAGACCGCCAATTTCCAATCCCACCAGGGTCTTAGGCATAGGTAATACTAGGTAGACTAAAGTCTAGGGTAATTTCTACCACTGCGCAAATACTACTATGTACAGAGTACCAGGTAGCGAATCCTGTTGCCAACTTGCCACTCAAAACGTCAGTCACGAAGAGGGAGAAAAAAAAAAAAAAAAAAAAAACAACAAGTCACGAGTACACTACTTGCTGCATGTGTACCTAGCACTCATCAGGTAGCATATACCTCCAGGCTACAGGCACAGGCTACAGGCTCCAGCCGTAGTAGTGACTGGACTATAGTAACTCAGTAAGTCTCTACCTAAAATACCTAGGTACTTCCCTTACTATCTACCAAGATCCATACTACCTTACCTACTACCTACTCCGTAACTAGGTCCTCTCGTTTTGATTGGCATGTGCATGTGAGCGACAAACTTCCCGTCCGGTGAGCCCAGCAAGGCACAGGCGCCAATGTAATTGTCGCGGGGCTAGTAGTTTAGCATCCTCCCCTCCCCCGTGTGGGTATTGGAGTATGGACTCCGTATGTTAGTTATCTACTATATGTTGTACTGCATAGACTGGTGATTTTAATCTAATTCTTCGGGTTGGTTCATCCCATCAGTAGATACCAGATCTTACTTTACGGAGTAGACTAGATAGACGGATTATATATACATGATTTCATGGGAATATGGGAAAGGGGTTCTGGCCTAGATACAGCGTAGTTAGTTGGTGTCTGTCGCCAACAGAGGAATGGATTGCAACTTGCAAGCTAGGATGTTGGGAGGATGGATGGTGATCTCCACTGTGGATAAGTCTGTAGGAACAGATTTTGTTGATTATTCCGTAGGTCTATAACTAGTAGTAACTAACTACTTAACTCGCCTTTACGGAGTACACTCGCATCGCTAAGCAAGCAATTACCTGCTATGCTGCAGCAACAAGACGCGAAAGAGCGCGTACCACAAAATGCTCCCAAGAATAGACTACGGAGTACACGGCGACAATTGACTAGATAGATATGATATGTAGGTCTTGTATTCCTGAGGCGACGGTCTCTCACAGTCTCACTATCCAGATTTCGGTGATTCACTTGGCTAGCGCTCTGGAGATAGTTGCTTAACCGCTGCTTGAGCCTGGAGCTTTCAACCCGTGTTCTCCACCGACGAACGTGTTCCTCACACGATCAAACGGTCGCTGGACTCCTATTAGTTACTCCCTGGGGACGGACTGCGGACTGCGGACTGTTGAATTGTGGATAGTGGACTGTGGACTGTGGACTGTGGACTGTGGATACAAACTAGATAGATACAGCTCTGCAAGTTCAAGTTCAAATGCAACTCTGCCTGTCTGCCAAAACGCATCAAGGTCCGCAGCCCCCGACAGCCCACCGATCACCGGCGAATCATCATCCGTCGTCAATCTACATCTTGCATTATGGTACTGTATCTACGACTTTGCGCGTCCCTGATTTTCCGGGAGTGTTGATCATTCCGGGCTTGTGAGGATTTTTTTCCCCCCTCCTTCGCTTCTCCATGGCTCCATACCTGCAGCAAACAAGGGTGATAGTTTCGTTTGATGCTAGCTCCAAAAAGAGTAGGTGGTAGTTAGACTGCCTATCGTCACTCCGTGACTGTCAGCTCCGAATCGACCGTTTCGCTAGAATGCTCCCAGGCCAGCCTTGGAACCCTGGCCACCTTTGCCTTTCCATCCGGCCCGTGATCGGGCGTTGCCAGCACGTAAACCCGCCGTAGGCGCCTCGCCTCCTAATCCCGATTGGAGCATCGTGCCTCCTCGCATCCCATGAAGCTGCGATAGCTCATCGTTCTTGAATCCTTCGCCGTCAATCAAAGCCGCTCGCCATAGTGTGCGGAGCGATGCGGACCACTCCTGAAGAGCTCGCAGCCGCTCCACATCGCTAGCACTCTCCACCACGACCGTCCCATTTTCCTGGTCGATCTTGGCGTTCAACTTCTTGTCAAGGATCAGGAAACTGAGGATATCCTGAACCTCGGGGACGGAGATTTTGATGTGCTTGGAGATGAAACTGAGGGAAAACCGTGTGTACGGTGCAATAAACTTGAGAACAGCCTTGGTCCGCATGTTTCGGCTTACCTCGTCAATGTTCTCGGCGATGAAAGGGTCCGCCAGAACATCCGGATTCTTGCTCAGAACCGCCTCGTATGCATGGATGTCGTCTCGCTGGAATGCATCGACCAAGTCAGTCATGGCGGAGATGCGCGGATCGTTCTTGTAAGGCTTGGTCTCCTGCGAGTCGAACGGGTTGATGTCGGACTTCATCAACATCGTGGTGAGCACCAGGTACTTAAGAACCTGAATCCGCTGCATCGAGCCCGCCTCATCGTAGTTCCGAAAGGATTCGAAAAAGTCGCTCTGGGCTTCTTCCCAGTTCTCTTCGCTCATGTGCATTTTGCCTCCGCACTCGCGGATGATCCCCATGATCTTAGGATGCGGTACCGCCGATCGCACACGGAGCGCGCGCTGGTAGAGCGCCTTGAGGCGCTTGTTGTTCTTTGTTTCGGCATACATCTGAATTTCCAGAGCATACAACTCAAGCAAATATGTCCCTTTACTGGGGTCGTCCGATCCATCCTCCCGTTGGCATGCGCGATGTAGCTCGCGCACCTTCTTGCTCAGCTGCCCGTATTCCTTGCGCTCCAACCAGAGGCGTGCCAGCTTGATATTGGTCTTAAGCCACAGTCGCTCGTTGTTGGTATTCTGAAATGAGTTGAGCGTCAACGAATAGAATTCCTCCATGCACTGGTATGCCTTGTCATCGTCCGAAGCCTTTTCGATGTAGTCGAGCATGTTGTTGATCGATTTCTCGGAGTAGTTGCGAGTGACGGCGGATTTGACGTACGTAAGAAGCTCTCGGTAGTGTTCAACTGCCTGACAGTGGTTGTCAGCTGGTGTGAAACCCGAGAGCAACTATCAGAGAGTGACCTACATCGCCATATCTCCCGAGTTTGAATTCTAGCTTGATCGCTTGTTTCAGTCCTTTGAAGCCCCTGGTGAGTGCCATCAGCACCCTGCGACACTGCCATCGATGCAACGAGGAAACATCGTAATTACCAGTCGCCTTTCTCTTCTTCCAACGCCGGTACACCCAGAAACTCATCTATTGCCTCCTCCGGGTTGTCGATCTTGATCTGTTTCGCATTGTAGTATTTGTTCTCGATTCCAACGTCCCCCGACTCATCTTCGTCTGCGTCCTCGTATTCAAAGTCATAACTGTCCTGATGTCAGTCGACCGATGCTGATGAGCACGGCATGGGGGCTTCGGTGCGGCTTACTCCTCGTCACCAGAATCTTGCATGAAGTCATCATCATCAGACATTGTGACAGAACAGGCGGTAAAGCAATAAGGTCTTCAACTCAATCGGCAGTGTATTCTGGACGGCTGAAAGGCTTATGAACAAAGAAAATAATCGAGGATGGCGTCAGTCATTAATGGTTGATGGTAGTTGGAGATGTTAAAAGAGCTTGGGGTTGCTGGGCTGGAGCTCCCGCACCTATCGGAGCCTCGGGGCTACCATAATCGGCGCGCCCCGCGCCAACTGGTATATAACCTCCTCAACTCATCTCAACAACCATAATAATACATGATCATCATACGTAGTGATTGCGAGTAAAATATGTGAGCAGGAAAGATTTTGAAGGGTGAAGTAATTGATTTATAAGAGAACTTTGAGCTTCGAACTTAGATTTCCGAGTCAAAGTCGGATTATGAAATGACAGACTCCTCCAAGCTGCCAACTATATATAAATCTTGAGGATGTCGCCGACAGCTCGATCGATAATCATCAAACATCCGACAAAAGCGCTAGGGACCTGATATCAAGTTGAGCAAAAGACGCGACGAATCAACTATGCAAGATGACCCATTTGACAACCAGCCAGGTGTGATGATCCATAAGTGTATGGCAATTGACTCCAAGTAATTGTTCCTTATAAAATGCACTTGAGAGAAGACCAGGCTTCGAATCCCACGCTTGACCACCCTAAGTATCCTCAAGTCTGGGATGGCATGGCAAGTGGTCCAGTGGAGCACACCGAGTGGAGTGAGGCTATTGAGACTTTGAGCTCTATTCAGCTGCAATGTCTTAGATGATGGTGTTGTTCTTGTTTCTATCTAGCATAGACTATTGAGTATTATTGACCGTTGTACTATCCTATCCATAGTCAAAGCTCTGGTTACTACTCCTGCGGTACTACCACTAGATAGAGCAGATAAGAATTGCATCATTCCCATAGGATCTGGAATTCTGTAACAACCTGATCATTATTGGAGAGTTCTTTGCTTCTGGATTTGTTCTGCTGCACCTAACATGGCCATTATTATCGTTGAGCATTGGTGCAGACAGCCATCCCGAAAAAGGACCACCAATACCTTTGTTCCCTTTTTCCCGCTCAATCAATCATTAATGATCCCCTAAAAATTGCCCGTTCCCTTCTTCAGTCCCCCTCCATGGTTAGGATAATTTGCATGGTCCAGGAACCGTGGAAAGCGAGGTCAACTCTGCGCCCTTGGCAGATGGGAGATCGTCTATTATTCGTCGGCTGCGCATTAGGATCCGATGTCATCGACTCTGCACGGCCCACGAGGCACAACTGGGCTTTGCGCGGCCTTCATTTCTTGCTGTCCCATTGTGGTGTAACAAGTATCTAACAACTGACAACAAAACATCTCTCTCTCTGATCTATCTATTATTGCTTCAATAGGGGCGACATACCTTACTTACCACCCTTTTCCGTTATTCTGAAGTCACGCTATCGAATCTATCTATATACACGTGTGCCTATAACCAACTTACTTATCGTCCACCCCCCTCCCCTTATCCCACTTTTCTCCCTAGCACATCTCCAGGCAATCCTCGAAAATATACAGAATCGTAGAAATGGAACTGTGCGGGCGCCAGAAACTTGTTCAGCGCAAAATGGTGCTATTGTCAGTATTACATTTGGTCAGGGAGTGGACAGCAGGCTGACGACGACTGCAACAGAGGTGACGGTGCTTGCGGGAAGACATCCGCCTTGAATGTGTTTACCAGAGGGTCAGCAACTCAACCACCACCCCTCTCCGAGATACTGACGGCTAGGACTGTCGCTGACTTCTTTCATAGATTCTTTCCGACTGTCTAGTGAGCTCGTCCTTCCCCCGGACATCCTGGTGGTTCTAGAATTAACCTCTCCGGCTTCGATACAGCGAGCCGACTGTGTTTGGTAAGTGCGGCGCTCAGATGCACACCGATGGATTGTTATTGTGCTAACGGCTTGCTTGTTCCACAGAGAATTATGTCCACGGTACTCCTTCCCCCGAAGCCAGAGTCTGACATCCCTCGAGCTAATGCGTTACAGACATCTTCGTCGACAATGTACACATGGAGTTGTCGCTCTGGGACACAGCCGGCCAAGAGGAATTCGACCGGCTACGGGCCCTCTCCTACGAGGACACACACGTCATAATGCTCTGTTTCAGCGTGAGGACAGCTTCTGTGTCCGAACCCCGATGATTGGTGTACTCTAACCTGTTTCCTCCCCTGCAGGTCGACAGCCCGGACTCCTTCGAGAACGTCGCCAGCAAATGGATCGATGAGATCCGCGATAATTGCCCCGGCGTGAAGCTGGTCCTGACAGCGCTCAAATGCGATCTGCGCAAAGATGACGAGCTGAACGATAACCCGACCGCCATCACATTCGAACAAGGCCTCGCGAAAGCAAAGGAGATCGGCGCGGTAAAATACTTAGGTGGGACAACTTCCGTTTGCTTGGGTAATCGGGCCAGTTGCTAATGGTATATCTGGGATGATAGAATGCTCTGCGGTGCAGAATCGTGGCATCAGAGAGACATTCTACGAGGCCGCCAAGGTCGCTCTTGATGTGAAACCTGCAGGATCCGGTAGTTCCAAGGGCCAATGTGTCATCCTCTAAACAGTCCGCGTCTTGACCCTGGCCATTATCGGTCTCGGATACATGCGCCGGCTTCATCGAATCTCTTTTGCCTCGTTTTTCCATGGATCGCACAGCTGCAACCTACTCACGAACCAGACCCTCTTCCACCATTCTTTCCCCCCTTTTGGCTACTTGAGCGCTTCAGCGTGACTTCTCTTCTATATATATACTTTACGGCACCTACGCCTCTTAATTTTTTAATGTCTTTTGGGTCTGTTACTTATCAAGGTGTATACCCGGGTTTTGGATCGTGAAGCTTTCTGCCGTCTTGCAGTCTGTTGAGTTGAATATCATGTTCGCTGCGGGTTGGTATAGCAATGGATGGCTTGGAGAACAAATGAAGGTGACTCAACTCAATTCAATTGGCTTCTGACATCTCTTGTCCTTTTTTTTTTTTGGGAAATATAGACATCATTGTACTACCCTATCTAGTCCTTTTTCTATCTCTCCGTTGAAGTAAGTAATATTCTATCCCAAGAACCGTTGGACCGTCATATAGGAATTCCAGCTATATCATCAAAAAGGACAAGGCCTACGCCTCATGCTTCCCGAAGAAGATCCTCTTCTCGCACCCTGTACACCCCATCAATCGTCTCCCCGGACGCACTCCCACCACACGCAAAATCCGCATTGACCCTCTGCACAAACGCATCGACAAACTGATCCGCAACCTGCCGGATCGGCACCCCGGTCACCCCCAGACCCTCCAAGCTCGTCGCCTCGCGCCCTTCAAGCCCACACGGCACGATCTGCTGGAAATACCACATCGGCTCCTCGGTGACGTTGAACCCGATCCCGTAGCTGCTGATGTTGCGCCGCAGATGGACTCCCACGGCGGTGATCTTCTTCGGCAGCGGCAAGCCACCGCCAGCACCATCGCTTTTTTTCGACCCCGACCCCGACCCAGGCCCTGTCAGCGGCGGCGTCGGCCGCACCCACACCCCGGGGTCCTCCGTCACGAGGCCCTGGACGCCGTACCCGCGGAGAACGTCGATGACGCTGTTCTCGAGCAGCCGGATGTGGCAGCGCGGGGTGAGGCCGAGCCGGCGCAGGTCCAGGATGGTATATGCGACCATCTGTCCGGGGCCGTGGTAGGTCGTCTGGCCGCCGCGCAGGGTCGGGTGGTACTCTGCGACTGGGGAGCCATGGGGTGGGGCGGTGAGGAGGGCGCGGATGGGTTCGAGGGCGGTGGGGAGGGAGAGGGCGCTGGACTGCTGCGAGGAGGGGGCGGTGTTGGACGGGGGGAGGTCGCGGCGGCCGGTGGTGTAGACGGGGTTTGGGGTGAAGGTGATGAAGGTGGGGTCTGGTGGTGAGGTGGGGTTTGATCTGGAGGAGTGTGGGGTGTCTGCTGCGGCTGGAGAGCTGAGTCGTTTGTAGGCGAGGAGGCGGTTGGTGAGGATCTGCTGGAAATTGGCGACCCGCGCGAAGGAGGTGATGTCGGGGAAGTGCAGATGTGCCAGCTTCATGGTGGAGGTATTGTACAGTGTGTTCTATGCGGATTGTGTCAAAGTGAGTGTCATATGTATTTTGCGGGTTTAGTATATTGTATACAGTATTCGTAATTTGAGCAGGGTGAATGCAATTGAACAATTGGGTTGAACTTTGAAGAGCATCAAAGGACATGGCTAATCGTTTAGTTGAACTCCGTCGGAGAAGTGCCGCTGACGTGTGGTCATGTGATACTGTATGGTTGGAGCTCCTTGCTTTCCATCCCTTTCTGGTCTTTTGTAGCTGATAATAGGACGTTTTTGCTAAGTTTGATGCTGGTGATGGGTTCTAAAGCGGATTGCCTGCCCCCAAAACATCAGGTTGTAGTTGGTGAAACAAGAGATGATTTATGGACCAGAAACGTATGGTTTCAATCTCTACCTAGATGAACTGGTAAACAACCTACTCCCCTATGGAGTGACCGTCCCATTAACGAGATTTTCCCTGGGCTGATCCTCGCCCTCAGAGACCAACTGCCAATCCCTAACGCAACCCTTCCAGTCCGCAATGCGACCTTCGTGTACTCTGACCGTTACCACCCGCACATCATCATCGATCGATAGACTGGGCCTACGCTGGCCGGCAGCCTGCTGCTGTTGCCCGAATGTGCCAATCTCCTCCTCAAAGGTGTTATTCTCCAAATGCCTCTCCTTGCACCAGGCCTCCTCCTCCGAGCCGGCTTCCAGAAAGCGGGCGGTACCAGTGATGGTTGTTGAGATACTGGAGAGTGCGCTCGTGTTCAGGTTGAGAAGGAGACTAGCGAGGGACGATCGAGTTGCGGCTGGCGGTGGCGAACCGTCACGCTGCCCACTGGGGTTGGGGGCGCGGGTAGGCGGGCGGTGGGACACCCAATCGTGAACCAGAAGAGAAACCCGCGGGTTGGTCATGAGATGGTTGGTCTTGCGGGATGAGGAGTTGGTGGTCATGATGATTGTAGGGTTCGGGTCGAATGGGGTCGAGGGCAGGTAGGTGTAGGACATGAGGGAGATGTGCGGAGTGAGGCCATCGCTTGTTGCGAGATGAAGCTGGTCATAGCAGGGTCAGCTCATGTCGAGTAGGGACAGAAGAGTAGTACATAGGGTTAGGACGTACAAATCTGGAGTTCTTGAGACAGGAGATCACCTCTGGAGGAGGAGTTGTTCCAAGCAGAGGGTGAGTCGTGGTGGCCGACGCCTCGTATGAGAGGGGCGGGTTGAGAGAGTCCGCCATAATGTGATGCACGAAGTCGCAAAAGACTTGTCGATAGGGGAAAAAAAAAGAGGAATTGTTGATCTGCTGAAGAATAAGCAACAAAAAGAAGAAAAACACTGGTTTCACGTTGTTCACCTCTCTTGGTGACACACGAGTGGGATGTGTCTCTTCTGTCTGTCTGTTTTGGAGGGGAGAGCAAAGCAAAAGAAGAGGCTGTGGCGGTGTTTCGCAGTCTGACTGGTTGCGGCCGAGTCCGGATCGCCGAAATGGGGCTTGCCGCACTTTTTGGATTCTGGATGGTCTATGAAATATGATCCAGGATCCATCGACGTCACCAGATAGATAGATATCGGGCCAGAAAGGAGCTGGATGGGCTCAGGATGGGGGATACTTTCATGCTAGCTAGCTTTAGAGAGGCTGATGGAGCTCGCAGGAAAAGAAACTACCTTACATTTCACCCTAGATAGATGAAGCACCTATTACTATCTAGTGCCTAGGCGTGGAGATCGCACTCTACCACTGTCGTCATCACGAGGATCCATCTAAGGAGTACAGTACGTCCTACTACTAGTCTACCTTGTTAGCTGCGTGGTGGATGGGGGAGGTTTCAAGCATACTCAAATTGGTGGTATTAAGAAATATTCAGAGTTCCCTGATGGCTATGTGCAGTTAGAAGATTCAAATAATCACTAGGAATCCTGTGTACCATAGTACCATAGTACCATACACTATCGACTCTTCCCCGCACTTCCCAAACATCCAAACAGCTTTCCCCAGTTTCTGTCTTACCTCTTACCAGTTACCACTCAGCTTAGCAGCTAGGTACCTAGGTACTCGCTCATACCTGACCTACCTTAGTATCCTCTCCTTCTTTTCCACTGCCCATTGGTAGTTCCATCAATCTAACTACCTAATAACTTAAATACCTTATCATTGTATTACTGCATCTTAACCCGACTTTCTGTCTGCGACCCTTTCTAAGCTCTCCATTGGGGTAACCCATCACTTTCTCCACCTGCTAATGGAGTTGTTGATCCCTGTATTCGCTGCTGGATCGCTACCTGAGCCTGACGCCACACAGCAATAGCCAGTTAACCACAGCATTCGCCCTCCTGTACGTCCTCGACTGGATTTCTGCAGTTCTTAGTTTACTGTATTGAAGCCGTTTTCTCTGTCCGTCGCGTGTTAGCTTCAGCATCCCTTTAAATATCCTTGCTCTCTTCTCTTCTCCTCGGTTACATTACCCCCTCTCTTCTTGTCTACTCAACCTCTCTCGTTCTCTTTCTCTCTCTCTCTCTCTCTCTCTCTCTCTCTCTCTCTCTCGCTCCTGTGAAGCTTCCCTTTCTTCCTTTTTCAACCGACCGTGTCTACTTCAAATAGACCACCTTCTGTCTATCATTTCCCTGAGCCATAATTTCATTTTCTCTTTCCCGTTTTCTTTCTTGTCATTCGAGCGCCTGTTCCGTCCTGTTGGAATTTAGCCTCAACATGCTCGCTCCCCGTGTTGTCCGACCAGTGTCCTCGCTGGTGCGGCCCTTCAGCTCCTCGGCCGTGGTTCACCGAACTCCTTCCATCCGTGACATCATCCCCGAGTCCGCTTCTGAATTTAATGCGCGGCAGAAGGAGTTCCGCGAAAATCTGGAGGCAGCTCGCAAGAAGAAGGAACAGCAAGAGAGTCAGTCTGTCGATTCTTCTGGTTCTACCTCTGCTTCCCCTGTTATTCGTGATCGCTTCCGTGAGTACACTACCGCTCCCACTGCTCCCCGAGCGAGCAATGCGAGTGGTGAACTTAGCCCTGTTGTTGATGCCGCCAGCGTTCTTGATAACAAGGCATTGGGCTTACTTTCCACCCACCGATCTCTAGGAGATGAGCAGCTTTCGGAAGCCAACCAGTCTCCAAAGCGGGGTCCCTTGTCTTCACTCATTTATGGAACCAAGGAGGGCCAGCATTTCGACAAGGATATCGAACGCTCCTTCTCTCAAGTGCTCGCCCGCGGTAAATACGTTCACTCCATCGTCTTCCACGAAGTCAAACCCGACAAGGTCGATGATTACGTCGCGCTCGTTGGCGAGTGGTATCCTCGCATGGCCAAGACCAAGGAGAACAGGGTCAATCTGGTTGGAAGCTGGCGTACACAAGTGGGAGATAATGACACCTTTGGTATTTTCAGACCATGAGCCCCAGAACACCCTTTTCCCTCTTGGTTCAATGCCATTGTATCAATCCTTTCCTTGCTAACCTCTTAATCCTCAGTGCATATCTGGGAGTATCAACGCTATGAAGGTTACCACGCCTCTCTTCACAACATTTCTCAGCACCCCGAATTCCCGGCATTCGATCGCAAGTTGAAAAGCCTGATCAAGAGCAAGAAGACATCCCTGATGCAGGAATTCTCTTTCTGGCCCACCACTCCGCCCCGGCGTCTCGGTGGTCTCTTTGAGCTTCGATCCTACACTCTCCACCCTGGAAACCTGCTCGAATGGGAAACGCACTGGCGCCACGGCCTGAGGGCGCGTCGCGAGGTCATGGAAGGAGTCGGTGCTTGGTTCGTTCAGATCGGGGATCTGAACACAGTGCATCACCTTTGGCAATTCGCGAACCTGGAGGAGCGCAAGATCCGTCGTGAACAGTCATGGGGCATTGAAGGCTGGGCGGACACCGTTCACAAGACCGTGCCTCTCATCCAGAGCATGCAGAGTCGGATTCTGATCCCCATGCCGTGGAGCCCGGTGAGCTAGGCTTTTTTATTTTATTTTTTTTCTTCTTGCGCTTGGACTAGGGAGTATGCCGAATCTGTGATTGTAAATCTAGATTCTTCGGTCTGGAGAGGCCCGGCGAGCGATACCACCGCCGTAAACAAGCTTATTCACGCCATGGCCGGAGGTAAATTGCGCCGACAAGGGCACGGCCGACCGGAAGGATATTGGGAGTTACGGGGAACATTGACATTATTCAAACCGCTGGTTTGCGGAGGCCAGTGTTCCATGTCTGGGCCACTGGAATATGATTAACCCGTCTGGTGTCCACAGTGTGCAACTACCTGACCAACTTACTCGACAACCAGGCCATGGCATTCTAGTTGTGTATCAAGCATGTTTTCCGCGTTTGTTCTTGTTCTTGTTGTATCTAGCACTGAAATGGATGTCTTTTCTTTCTTACTATGTTTTGTCTTCTTCATGTGATTCTGAGCCTACTGCGGAGTACTACCGCGGTCTCCCACATTTGACCAGTGATCACCATTCATTTCATAATTGATATTGCTACCCCAGCTTTACCCCGCTTTCTATATTCTCCATCTTTATTCCTTTGAAGCGTTGACTCTGTCTAAACCCCCAAACTTCCAAACTTCCAGATTCCCATAGCACGTGATACGTAGGGGGCGTACCCAATTGATACAAACACCTCAACCGACCACATCACCATCTTCTTGCATATGATACTCTTGGTAGTCATATTATTAGAGACAAGCGACTTACTTCAACCTACCATGCAGGATATCGTCACACTGCATGGATACCTAGCTTTATTCAAAGACCCCGTAGTCCGTATCTATCTTTCTGCATTCTGCAGTGTATGGTAACTTCGAAAGTTCGAATACATGCGGTGGGTTTCGTTGGCCCCGCATCCCGCCTTCACGGTGTTTTTCCGCCGGCAGAAAAAAAAAATATGTAGACATTGGTGAAAATCCGGGACTAAAAAGGGAAACGAACATCGATAGAACTTTGACTATCGTGCTCCAGCTGTCCTCTTCGTCCTCTCCCTTCTTCTTGACCCAAATTCCCCTTCACTGGGATTTCCGACGGAGCTTTGGTTTCAATATAAACTCTCCGCTCTTCCTTTCTTCCCTTCTTCTTTCCTCCTTCCAAGCATCGGCTTCGTTCCCCCTTTGTGCTTGGAGTTTAGAATTCACCGCCGGCTTGGCTCCAGTCTTGTTGTAAAACCACGGTGAGAAAGCAGCGTACCTCTTACCGACCGTATTCCCATAGACGTGCCGGGGAAAACAGGGGCAAGTGCACAAAAGAGGATATAAGATGGTTTATATCCGGCAACAGCAGTTGCCTAACCTCAAGACATATCGATATGCGGGAGTAGATCACTCGTTGATCAGTCGATATGTCCTCAAGCCGTTCTACAGCAACTGCGTAATCGACTGCTTCCCCATGAGCATGGCGTGAGTAGTAACGCTTCTTGTTACACTCCCAGACCCGTCTCTTGCTCTTGCCTGGCTAACAAGTAGCTTTCCGCTTCCTCCTTTGCTTAGGCCTAATGCCGTAAGTTTCTGGTCCTGTCCGGTCAAGCCCATTGAGCATCTAACCTGAGGACCGGTAGATTACCCTGACCGGGTTTATGTTCGTGGTAATCAACTTCATCACCGTGTTATGGTACAACCCCACGTTAGATCACGATTGCCCGCCATGGGTCTATGCCAGTTGCGCCATTGGGTTGTTTCTCTACCAGACTTTCGATGCTGTAGACGGCATGCAAGCGTATGATTTTGGCCCCCGTCACCTCGTTGCTCTGCGAAGTAGATAAGTTTTGACTAAACCGTTGTCCTCGCAGGCGGAGAACAAGGCAAAGTGGTCCTCTTGGGGAGCTGTTCGACCACAGTAAGTTGTATAGCTCTGATGTTGTTGTCTCATAAGCGAAGAGGAGCGGCGGTATTGATTGAGCCGCAGGTGTCGACGCATGCAACACTGCCTTGGGAGTGGTGATCTTCGCTGGCGTGACCAACATGGGCCAGACCTGGGCTACTATCCTGAGTCTTTTTGGAGGTATGTCGGTTTGGATTCGGCTTTTCGCCCCAAAACTCCCACAAATCAGGCACTAATCGCGTGAAGCTACTATGGCCTTCTACGTCCAAACATGGGACGAATATTACACTCAGGTGCTGACACTTGGCATCATCTCTGGGCCCGTTGAGGGAATCTTGACCCTTTGCACCGTGTTCGCATTTACTGCCTATCAGGGCGGCGGTAGCTTCTGGCATCGTCCCATGCTCGAGACCCTTGGCGTCCCCAGGCTGGATTCAGTTCCCGAAAAGCTATACGAAATGCCCTTCACGCAATGGTACCTTATCTACGGCGCTATTATTCTCTTCTTTGCCACCGGATCTAGCATTGTGCATGTTATGAAGGTTCGATCCGAGCGTGGATTGGACCCTATCAAGCCTCTATATGGGCTGATTCCCCTGGTGACGCTGTGGGCACTTGTGCCTGCCTACCTGTACCTGCAGCCCGTGATCCTCGAGGTCTATACGGTTCCGTTCATGCTGTTTGTTGGCCTGATCAACGCGTACGCAGTGGGCAACATGATCGTTGCCCACTTGATCAAAGCCGACTTTCCCTTCCGGAACATCTTCATCGGCATTGCTCCTCTGGCTTTTGGTGTGCTTGACAGTGCTGGCCCGTTCTTTGGGCTTTGGCCCAGCGCTTTTGGAGACGGATCTGGCCATGTTTCATACGTCTTTGCGTGTCTCGGTCTGTTAATTGGTGTCTACGGAAGCTTCGTGGTATGTCTGGATCATTCTACCAACGTGACACGACAAGTACTAATGATTCTAGCACGACGTGATCACCACGATATGTGACTACATCGATATCTGGTGTTTGATCATCAAGCACCCACACGTGGAGGAGCGTCCGGCCGTGAACGGGCAAACCAAGAAGATCAACTAATGATCTGAATTCAGCTGCATATCAACTATGCATCGCATATGACCGAAAGTGGGTATTGGAGAAGACCTCTTTGGACGTCACAGTTGAGTAAAGAGACAACACCCTCGGTTCGCATTGTATTTTATTGTACCTTCCAGGATGCTTAGGCGGGACACACTTTTTCTTTTGTAATTTTGGCTGAACTTGAGCTATATACCACAGGTACATATCAAGTCGCTTGCACCTGTAGCTGGGCTGGACACCAGTCTATATGATGTTTGACGATTCAGAGATTGGATTAGCGATAGATCATGGTAGCTCTGTCTTGTTTAATATCTTTGTTCGCGCTTTCCCTGAGTCCTTGAGGCCTTTGAGCCCAGAGTATCTCGTTCCTCTTGAACTATGAAGCAGCCAAGAACCAACTGGATAAATCTAGAAAAGCGATGATGGCGACTCACCTGCTAGATTGGTACTAGCGTTACGGTATTTGCACTAGGCCCAGGTTGTCATAGCGCAATATATGATTGGGTTATTCTGAGCTAAAGCTGGGGCGAGTCTATGGGGCGTGCCAAAATTACCAGAAAAGGACAAGTAAGCGAGGGCTTGAGCCCTATTCTCCCCCAAACGGGCCCGGGCTGGGCGACGCCGTCAGAGAAATCCCTTCAAACCTCGCCATCTCCACGAGACCACCTCTTTTGCTTCACCACCCCCTCAAGCAGGCCATCTCCATCAGCGCAGCATTTCAATCCATTTCGCTGATCGACTTTTTGTCTCGTCAAGATGGTAGGTTTTGCTCGCATCCCAGACTCCACGCACCACGTCGAGATATCATGAGAGGAGGAACTGGTTGTCGCCTGCACATTACAGGACCTCGCTGTCCGTGCAAGTGCTCGCCGTCGCCGGGACAAATTTTCATCAAGATAAAGGGGTGAAGGGGAATCATGTTTGAACTTTCAGGGGGCTAACATATTTATCTTTTTTTTTCTGTGATATAGGTTCTCGCGGTCGACCTCCTCAACCCTACTCCTCAGGCCGAGGCTCGCAAGCACAAGCTTAAGGTATGAATGATGATTACCGAACGACCACCGAAAGACTTGCCAGCAAGGAAATACCCGTTTTCGAATCGATGGCTGATGTTGGATACTCTCGACCATATAGACCCTTGTGCCTGCTCCCCGCTCCTTCTTCATGGACGTCAAGTGCCCCGGCTGCTTCACCATCACCACCGTCTTCTCCCACGCCCAGACCGTTGTCGTTTGCGCCGGCTGCTCGACCGTCCTTTGCCAGCCCACCGGTGGTAAGGCCAGACTCACCGAGGGCTGCTCTTTCCGGAGAAAGTAGATGTGTTCATGACGCAAAAACCGATGCCGGAGCGATGATTTAAGGAAATGTGGCGTTTCTTCTTCGACGATGGAATAATCTTTTTTTGAGAGAGCACATTGCAGATAGAAGATGGAGTCCTCCGCCCCGTTCTGGGGAAATCTCAAAAAAAAATTACAAAGTTCGATGAATTCTTCGAAACACAAAAAAAAAAGCATTACCCGGGCACACCTTGCCATCCATACCAAAAGCGTTGACGGTTCTGTTAAGCTTTTTGTCACTTGTTTGTTCAATATCCATCATGGAGGGGAGTTCCGGATATCTGGCACATGAAATCGGTCCAACTATATGAATTCGTTTCTGCACAGTTCTTTCTACTCGTTGCTTTTTTTAACCTTGAAACGTTTGTTCTTCTCTTGCCTTGCACGCAGTTGACATTTGTACGACGATCTCTTCATTGACGGATTGTATCCCGGTTACCTTACCCCCATGACCAAAAAAAATCGACATGGACTATGATGAGCTTCTCAGACGACAACGAACAACATCTGGCACGAGCTCTTGCTGGTCGATCCGACACCCCGCCCTGTCGCAGAGTTCTGCAACCATGGACTCTAACGGCAGCGCTGGGAGACCTTCCGACCGGTACAGCGCGAGAACGGTCGATGTCTTCCGATGGATGGTGCCTGAGCGAGCTTTCGTGGCAGAGGAGCTTGCACTCGGTTACGGCCCCGGCCAGTCTGTCTGTAGCTGGTTGGAGCTGGGCTGTAAATACGTATCTTTTGTAGTGAATGCTAGCTCTTGTCCGGTCCTCTTGCCCTGTTAGTATTGCCGACTGTCTAGAATAAAGTACTGTAGCTTTGAGCTCGGGATCGACTTGTGTTCGTAACTTCATTCATTGGACCTCCCCGCTCGTAGGCATAGTATTTACTGTCAGTCTGTCCCTACCCCACGTATGACTTCTTATCGATAGCACCCTGCCCTCCCCCCTCCCCCCATAGCCCCACCCAGATATCCGTTGCCATGGCCCATGCTGTTGGTGCTGAATGCTTATGCAAGGTCCATTCAGACGTAAACTTGCAGTTGCAGCGTCGAGATCTCGCTGCATCAGTCTGAAAGAAGATCGTCCAAGCTACGTGTCATGCGTACATGCTCTACGGATAGAGAACCTACTCTGTACACGCACCGACGATAAAGAACCAGGAAGACCCGCACCACCGAACACGTTCGATAACGAGAGTATGTAATTGACTATCCAGTTCAATAGGTAGAAGAAGGATGTCCTCGCCCTAGACAAGAACCTAGGCAGAAGAACCAGCTTCCACACCACGTACCCATTCCATTCTCCTCGGCACTAACAGGCTACAGCAATCTTACCCATACCTGACAAGACAACCCAGACCTCAAGGGGGGAGAGAGGGGGGAGGGGAAGGGTAGGGGGGGTGTTTACATTCCACCCCGGAAGGCGCATCACCACCATACTTAAAC
The DNA here is from genome assembly GCF_000002715.2 of Aspergillus clavatus NRRL 1. Taxonomy (NCBI): domain Eukaryota; kingdom Fungi; phylum Ascomycota; class Eurotiomycetes; order Eurotiales; family Aspergillaceae; genus Aspergillus; species Aspergillus clavatus. The sequence goes on along the minus strand of NW_001517097.1, from coordinate 391,712 downwards.
CTCCGTCAGCTCCTTTGCCTTCGTGCGGATGTCGTCCCCGAAATCCACGGGGTTGGTTGGATCGCCGCCCGTCATGAGCGCCAACTTGCCCGTGGTGTCGTTGACGAGGACGTGGGCGAAGTTGTTACGGCCGAGGACGTCCTGGGCCTTGTTGCGGGCGTCGGCGTCGCCGGCACGGAACTTTTCCAGGTCGATTTGTTTGAGTTCGCGGTGCGTGTTGCGGATGAAGTCGAAGAGGAAGAAGACGGTGGGGTGGGTGTTGGGGGGTTGCATCAGCGGGTGGGCTTCGAAGGATCTAGGGTTATGGCAGGGTTAGTTTTTGGTTAAGAATAGATGGGTTGTGTGATAGGAGTGATGGGAATGGTGTTTGAACTTTTGAAGTATATAGAGAGTAGACAAGTTGACCGTTGCCAGCTAACTATGGGGAAAAACGTACGAGAGGAGCTCGGCCATCTTGGCATCGATGCGATCAGCGTTGAATTCGAGTTGTTCTGTGCTCATTTTGATGAGTAGGAAGGTCCAGTTAGGATTTAGCAGAGAGGAGGTTAGTTTGCCCTGCTAGAGGATTCAGAGGAGGATGTTCGATGCGAGGATTCTGATCAAGTAATAAGAATCATATTAGTAGTAAACTAGTAATTCTTGCCATTGATCGCTGCTTTTCTTATCTTATCGCGGCGTCTAATTTCCCTCTTTCAAGTCTTTTCAAGACTGCTGCTTCTGATCGTCTCGTCTGTCTTCTGGCTGGATTTCCTTCTTCTTTCCCTCCATGTAACTATTTTGAAGTGTGATGATCATCGTGACTCATGGTTTCGCCGATGTGTCAAGAAATTTCGATATCCCGGGTGTAGTCAAGCTGCCGCGTATCCACTACTCCAACAGATCTCAGGTTTGGACTGGTCGATTCTCACTCTCTTGCTCACCTCTCCTTCCGCCTTTCACCCACCACAGCCCAAGACCACAATGGCACCCCGTCAGCCCCTCAAGCTGCTTATGCTGCACGGCTATACTCAGTCCGGGCCATTGTTCTACGCCAAAAGCCGCGCTCTCATCAAACACCTGACCAAGGCCTTCCCCCTCCACGACGTCTCCGCCTCCTACCCAACAGGCCCCGCCCGCCTCAACCCCGCCGACATCCCCGGCTACGAGCCGCCCGCCGAACGCTCCCCGGCAGACCAGCAGCAAGAGGATGAGAAAATCGAGGCGTACGGCTGGTACCGACGCTCCGATGCCGCCGAATCACCCCTCTACGTCGGCCTCGAGGACGGCCTGGCCGCTATCGCCAAGGTCCTCCGCGACGAGGGTCCGTTTGACGGCGTCATCGGCTTCTCGCAGGGCGCCGCAATGGCCGCAATGGTCGCGTCGCTGCTTGAGCCAGGGCGCAAGGAGGCCTTCGCGCACTTTGCCGACCCCGAGGTTGCCTCGCACGGCGCCGGGCTCAAGCAGCCCGTAGCCAGTATTCCCTACCCGGCGTCCTTTGCTCAGATTGTCCATCCGCCTCTAAAGTTTGCGGTGTGCTATAGTGGATTCCGCTCGCCTGGTCCGCGCTACCGGTCTTTCTATGAGAACCCGCCAATCCAGACGCCGGTGTTGCATGTACTGGGGTCGCTGGATGCTGTTGTCGATGATACGCGCAGTCGGGCGCTGATCGAGGCGTGTGCGGGGAACCCAGAGGAGGAAGGGAAGGTTGTCTGGCACCCCGGGGGTCACTTTCTGCCGAGCCAGAGGCCGTACTTGGACGCTGCGGTGATGTTCATTAGAGGTCAGTTGGAGGGAAATAAAGCCAAAGCGGATGCGAAGGAGGAGGATGCGTGGGAGATGGATGTGCCGTTCTAGACGGATAGAGTTGGACTTTTGAGCACAGCGTAGATAATATCTGGCCTAGTTGTGTTTAGACCATGTTTATAGATAGAAAGGTTTAGACTACATTGGCATGGAGTTGGACAATCCGAGCAAATACATACAAAGACCTAACGATATTTTCGGCAATAGCATCAATCCATGGGTCATTCATCAGATTATTCTACACGCTACTGCATATCTAGCGCCCTGTTCATTCAACCCACCATTCAAATCTCTTCGTCCCCGGAGAGATTTCAGCGAGCCTTGGCCTTCTCGCCTCGGGACGGAAGGATTCTGGCCATCATCTCTTCCTTGGTAATCAGATGGTCGATGCGCTCCAAAAGTCCCAGAAGGCTCTTCATGTCGCTGCTCCATTCATTCAATACATCGTCTGCGTCACGGGGCTTGGCGAAGTTGACCAGCCGGGCAGGACGGTCGATCTTCGCATAAATAGTTTTCGAGGTGACCAGTTCACTGATGTACTTCTCCGTCTCCTCCTCGGTCAGATCCAGCAGTTCCGTCAGACGTCCCATCTGAATACGAGTGTAGTACTTGGCCACTACACGAACATTGTGCTCAATGACCCGCTTGCGGAGATCCTGCCACCTCTTATGTGCCTGATCCTCGGCGGACTGGCTGGGCTGGGAGTCAAACACGTCGGTGTTGCAGAGATGGGGGCCAAACTGCTCGGCAACCATGGGCCAGCGCATCAGCTCAGGAACGGTGAAGAGCTTCACCAAGCGAGCTTCGGTGGGAACCAGAGAGAGTCTTGAATCTTGCTGGATGCGGTGCAGCAAGTCGGATTGCTCATTGTCGTATGGAGATAGAACGATGTAGTAGACGATCCGGGCGAGCACCTTGAGACGCTCTTGTCAGTTTCTAGAATTAAAATGATGCAAAAGACAAGAGCTTACCGCTCGCAGTTGCTCTTGGTTGTTCTGCACCGAGTCTGTGTCCAAGACTTCGCGATAGTTTTTGCAGACATCCAGATACTTGTAGTCGTGGTTGGCGAGAATGATCTGCTGTTCGTAGTATCGGAGCTTCAGATCCGTAACATCATCATCGACCTCCATAGGGGCCTCATCGGGCGCACGGGTCTTTTCTCGCTCCTCCGCCTCCTTCTTCAGCTTCGCGATCTCCTCAGGTGACTTCTTCGGCTTGCGTGCAAAGTACCGCTTGCTGATCTTGCGACTCAAAATCGCAGCCTGTGTCCAGTCGCCACGCTCTATGCAGAGACCCACTTGCTCGAGAATGAATTCCGTCTTCTCACGTCTCGTCATGGATCCAAAGGTTTCTACCTGCAGCTCGCAAAGGATATCGGCGGCGGCATTGAGGTCGCCCTGGGATTTCTTGATGTTCGACAAAATACGCGTGACGCGAGCTCTCTCGACTTCAACGAAGATCTAAGGAATATATCAGCGAAAAGACCCAGGAAGATCGCGCAAGATGCCTGCCAAACGAAGCACCTACCTTGCCTTCGGTTACGGTCCGCAAGGTCTCGATCACGGACAACTTCACATCGGTGTTGGGTGTGTCATCCAAGAATCCCATCACCTTCTGGACCATCCTCGTCGTCGCCTGCTTAAGTTGTCCATGTTTCTTGGAAAGAAGGAGCACCTGGTCGTTGAGGAGGTTCCAATCGCCGGAGTTCTTGCTGAGGGTAACGATAGTGGTGAGGATTCGTGATGTGGTTGCAAGATCGGAAGCCTATGTTCATAGAGAGATCAGAGAAGCCACGATATGGGAGGCCGGAGAAACCAGTATGATGCCATACCTGTCTTGCTTGCTTCTCCAAAACCAGGAGCTTATCGATGGCGCCTTGAACATCGGTCTGCGAGCCGTCATCAGTAAAAGCCTCACTCCAGCCATCAGCTATTTCAGACCTTTGCCAACTGCTCTGCCTCCGGGATCAGCTTGTCCGCATCCTTGGAGAAATCCTTCTCCGGCTTCAAAAGGCCTCCGCTGGACATAGTGACGAATGCTGAGACGTCACTTCTTCGAAGGGTTGTATGGAGGCACGAAAATCAAATGAGAGAGGGTTCGATATCTCCAACGTATCAATAAATCCCGAGACAAAGAGGATGATGGGGTTTGATTAGATTCTAGAAGGAGATGGATATGAAGCTATGAGAGTGTCCTGCGCCTTGCTCTTCGGAGTTACTTGAGCTGGCGGAAGCTCTTTATCACGTGAGATGCGCATCACCGCCCGATCTACAGATGGTTGGCTGCAACTGTACACAGTATGTAAGTAGTGTTCTCAGCTCTCTCAGTCAACCAGGCTGACGACTGACCATCTTTCCTGCAGTCTTCATCATTCCTGAATGAGGATTATACGCCATCTGTCCTACATGGGGAAGTGGCCCTTTTGGAGAGACTGTGCTCCTCTTGACAGACCCAGATTCGATATCTGCACAGCATTATGCCGTCCAAATTGAACTGACATAGGGAACTATAACAACCACAGCCATTCATCTTCTTCAAGGCTATGATCACTCATCACATTCCTGAGCTTCAGGTGAACGTCAATGTAATGGATCTTTATCAATGCCGAGTCTGAATCCCCGACGGTGTACTCTGTTCCTGACTTCCTGGAGCATCTTCCAATGACTTCTTGGCGCCTGGTTGTACCATGATTGACAGGCTTAGATAAGCAAAGGTACGATCACGCAATATCGCATTAAACTATTTTGGGCTCTACAGACCAGAGCAAAGAATTTGTATAAAGAGTCATTATTTTCGTTTTACAGTGGGAAGATTGGCTTTGTCTCGATCTTTTAATTCTCAAGTTCTTTCGATTAGTTTATCAGTTCTGTCAACTGTGACAGTCACGGGGAGAAGTCGCTGTTATCTCCAATTCATTCTGCTTGGGCTTTTCCGCGGACATTGGATTGCTGATATTGGGAAGCGATCTGATTGATCGTGATAGTTCAAGGGTCTGAAGACAATTTGGCTCACGTATAAAGCCAGAATTGCTCCTTCCCTGAAGTCAGCTATCCCATATCCTTCATTCAAGTGTGAGAACAAGAAATACTTTGCGCTAAAGCTGATTGTGGTGGCAACCTATTACCATGAAGGATGCATCTTGCGACAATGGCTCTCCGGCGCCATTGTTGATGGCTATGAACGCCGACTCACAGGTCCATCTGATTATTGGGACCAATCCTCTGGCAGCCGCTCGCTGTGTCAAGAGCTTGGAAATCGGTGCAAAGCCAGTTATCATTGCACCAGATACGGTGGATGTGCATTATACCTTGTCCGAGCGTATTGAAAATGGCTCAGTGCAATGGATTCGCCGAACCTTTCAAGACGACGATCTAACAACCCTTGGGAGGGAAGAAGTCGACCGTGTTGTGGACATGGTGTTTGTCACTCTGGGGGGCCCACATCCATTGAGTACGTATCAACTATCTGCCGAGCCCGGGTTTCTATGAAGACTAATAATTTGATAGGCTCTCACATTTCAAAGTTGTGCCGGCGTCTGAGGATCCCGGTGAATGTAACCGACGCGCCAGACCTTTGTTCCTTCAGTCTGCTTTCAACATACTCAGATGGCCCCTTGCACATCGGAATTACGACCTCTGGCCGTGGTTGCAAGCTTGCCTCTCGTCTCAGGCGGGAGATCTCTTCCTCGCTTCCTCCTAACCTTGGAATTGCCATCGACAGACTAGGCGCAGTAAGAAGGCGACTCTGGGCCGAAGACTATGCGGCGGGCTTGTGTGATGGTGTGTTCGATGGCGATGAGGATGACTCGACAGGACAGAAACACACGTTCAACAATCTCGTCACTGAGCATGACAAGACTTCAGCCAAAACAAGGCGCATGCGCTGGCTCTCTCAGATTTGCGAGTACTGGCCGCTACGCAAACTTGCAGCCATCACTGATTCAGACATTGAAAATATTCTTCAGGCCTACTCTTCCAGCAATGATGCTGGAAGCGAGGTCAAAGGAGATTTCTCCTTGACGAAGAAAGGAAAGATTATCTTGGCTGGCTCCGGTCCAGGAAACCCGGAGCTGTTGACGCGAGCAACCTATCATGCGATCCAAAATGCAGACATCATCCTGGCGGATAAACTTGTACCTGCTCCTGTCCTGGATTTGATCCCACGCAGAACGGAGGTTCATATTGCGCGGAAATTCCCCGGAAACGCAGACCAAGCGCAAGAAGAATTTTTGCAAATGGGAATTGCTGCCTTGCGCCAGGGCCGCTATGTACTCCGGTTGAAGCAAGGAGATCCATATCTGTATGGCCGCGGAGGTGAGGAGTTCGAGTTCTTCCGGGGTGAGGGCTATATCCCCCTGGTCCTACCTGGAATCACTAGCGCGCTGAGCGCGCCCTTATTTGCCGATATTCCCGCTACCCACCGTGGGGTGTCGGACCAGGTCCTGGTGTGCACCGGTACTGGTAGGAAAGGCGCAGCTCCTGAGCCTCCTACTTATGTGCCCACACAAACAGTGGTCTTCCTGATGGCCCTGCATCGACTTTCAGCGCTTGTGGAGTCCCTGACCACTTTACCAGCGGAGGAAGATGGCTCGCGGTCCCGGACACTCTGGCCCAAGGATACTCCTTGCGCTATCGTTGAACGAGCCTCATGCACGGATCAGCGCGTGATTCGTTCGACGCTGGAACATGTCTGCTCGGCGTTCGAAGCCGAAGGATCTCGGCCCCCTGGATTGCTGATTGTGGGAGCCAGCTGCCATATCCTGCACGGGCCCAGCAAAGAGAAATGGGTAGTGGAGGAGGGGTTCCGGGGATTTGATGATCTGCACACTGTACTCGATGAGTCTTTGATAAATGCCGACGTGGTCAAGAGTTCTTGATTCATTCAACATCTGCATTTGGCGTATTCTGGGCACGGGTCTGCCGACGATCATGATCACGACGGGGTGTTTTTTTTTCAACAGGATTTGGAGTTTGAGATAGAGATAAAGATACCCATTTAGATAAGTTTCAACAATCAACACAATCATATTGATTAGAAATCTTGCCCCATTATCTGGTAGTTGTTTCTGGGTGTACCAAGCAGTAGACAAGAGTATGTACCACTATCAAAATACACAAAGATTACAAGCATGTGTCCCCATGTAGTATGGTTCCTTTATGTCTCTAAGAAAAGTTGATATATCTAGTGTTTCAGTTCTAAGAGGAAGATTTGAAACCGGCGCATTTTTATCAGATGAATTCGCTGATGACATGAAACTAGATTTATATCAAGCCGTTAGAAGGCTACCTACAGCAAATGTGTTTTAGTCGTACCTTCAGAAGACACAAGCCGAGAGAGAATCATTTGATACGAGAAGTCAGTTTCTCCATTTGATATCTCAAGATCGAATTATACTAGGAAAGCGCGAGATATATCCTAAGTCGTTGGAACTCTCCTGAACGTCTATACATGTACAAGTAAGATGAGGTAATGGCCGTGACAGTCACGAGTTACACAACTTGGCGCCACTAGGCCTCGGCCAGCATCTCAGCTCCATCCTCATTCCATCTTCTATCGATCGATCAGCCATTCTGCTTTCATTACCTATCAAAGCAGTAGCAACACCATGTCGTCGAACAATAAAACTTACATGTCCAACGGGGAGGTCCTGTCAAGGTATGAACCCTGTCCCTGTCGTGAGCAGGCAGAAGTCTAATGAAATCAACCTCGCCGCAGTCCTCCCCTCCCCGTCCGCATCTCGCGCTTCTTTGAAAATATCTACTTCTTCCTCGGCTTGTACTTTGTGACCCTCTTCTCGGTATGTGGGACTCGCTCCTTTGTTCCCATCATCGTCGCCAGTTTATGGGTGGCGCAGTCTCGCGCGAGATCCGTCGACCTGCGTGCGCCAATCTACCTCACTTTACTGACGCTCAGTCCAATTCTAGCTGGACCCATACGCTGCTGCTCAATCTTCACAGTTCAATGTCTCCCAGGCTGCAAATCGTCACGGTGCTCGGTCTCGGTGGGGAGGCGGGGGTGGCTCGAGCTCGGGAGGAGCTGGTGGTGGCGGCGGTGGACCTGGAGGGTTTGGGCCTCGCAGAATCGGAAGGGTAGATGATGTTCGAGGGCCGGAGTGCAAGAGCTGTCGCTAAGACGGGTTGTTTTGCAATTCTGTGGTCCGGTTTGGTATTTTAGTTGGTATTGATGGTCCTGTTCAGTGCGTAGGGATGCTGGCTTATCAGTGTAAGATGGGGGGGTGAGTATAAAGATAAGGATGAGGAAGGGGATTCTCCTTTACGTCTCATGACAAGCCCGATACTTTATTGGTTTGCGCGATGTTGATACTCTTTGCCGACAGTCAGCGCAAGTTGAATCATCAGCTGCCTGCAAGTCATCCGGATATTTTACAGCTGCAGCCACGTTTGTATCTGTCATGCTCCGTTGCAAGCAAGGCTTTCGGAGATGCCATCCGCACCCATAGGACATACTTCTAAGTACCTCTGGTACAACAAGATACAGCTCATCATGATGCAGCCAGTACTCTATCACGTGATGATATCTAGCTTCTCCGCAGTTGAGGGGGCCAAACAAGTGCTTCTACGCGCCTGACAGTGTATGAGCTGCTCTTTTTTGTTCTGCAGGCTATTCGGAAAACAAGAACTTCCTCTCTAGACATCATGCTTCTCCCAACGAACAACGAAGAATGGGGAGTTCTGATCTCCGGTATCAAAGACCAGCTCCCAGATGGGTACCCCATATACCAGACCCCGCTCCCCTCGGCGGTGCACCGGACCATCGACCACACCTTGCTATCTTTGGATGCCACGGAGGAGCAGATTGATAAGCTCTGCGCTGAAGCTATGGAGCACAAGTTCGCCTCTGTCTGCGTTCGCCTGCGGCACGTCAACCGAGCCATCTCCAATCTCCGGGGCTTCCCAGAGGGCGCCGTGGCGTGCGTGGTGGGGTTTCCTGAAGGCACGCACGATACAACGGAGAAAGAGAAGGAGGCACTTGATGCCGTCGAACTGGGAGCCAGCGAGCTGGACATGGTGCTCAATTACCTCCTGTTGAGGGAAAAGAAGTACATGGATGTCTACGTGGATATCCTGGAGGTGCGCAAGGTGGCGCCCTCACCGGTCAAGCTGAAGGTCATCCTGGAAACGTCGCAGTTGACCCGTGACGAGATCATTGCCGCTACGGTTCTGGCGATCATGGCCGGGGCCGACTTTGTTAAGACCAGCACGGGATTCAAGGGGGCCGGGGCTACGGTTGAAAATGTGGCTCTCATGCGAGCCACAGCTCAGTTGGTCGGGAAGGGAACCAAGGTCAAAGCCAGTGGAGGAGTGCGCTTGGCGGAGGACTGTGTCAAGATGTTAAAAGCAGGCGCAGATCGCATTGGCACCAGTTCGGGGGTAGCTATCGTGCAGCAGTTGAAAGGACTGCAAATTGAAGGGCGGGCCTCTGCAAGTTACTAGTCTGGTAGCGAAAGTCGAATATCAACGGGGATGTTGAGCTTTGCTTGCCTGCTGTTCGCGCCGTGTAACGCACATAGGCCTCTTTGCTTCTGCTTCGATGAAGGGGTAGCCCCTGTATGGTTAGCCGTACCTAAGTAAGTCTGGATGTTGGTGTGGACATGAATGTGGATTGCTGGTGGTAGAGCCAATTCTTATCAAAGCATGGAACACCAGAAAGTAATCAGGAGCTTCCGTAATCTGGGAGTGGGTATTGCGATGATCCCATGATTCCATTTTCACCCAGAGCGGCTTCCATTCTGTATGCTCAAGGAGAAGACCAGACGTGCACGCCGAGGGAGCTATGCCAGGAAGCGTCCACTGAATATGTCGAAGTCTTTCTCCACTCATACTCCTGGAGATTGCATGATAAATGACCCCTCCAATTCCAGTGTTCAATCAGTCGAGCAAACGACTCTACCGACAAGGACAAGGACTTGTCGGCAGCCGCTATGCTTCCCAATCCATCTGGCAATTCTCGCTAGGCAAGTGCCATTGACTTTGGATTGATGGATATGTAAAAGAAGCTAGTCCTTTTGATAGTCGGCTGTCCCAACCCGCAGGGGGCCCTTGTCTCCAATGTCCTGGAGACAAAACATGATGGCATGGCATCCGCCCCTTCACGTCGCAGCTATCGAGGCAGTCATTCAAAACGAGTGCCAGCTGAACACAATGAGCCTCCCATACCGAAAATGCGCATGAACTATTTTCAATGAATCACGGCTTTCAGGCCGACAAGCTTCAATGGGTCGAATTAAAGGAACTCGTCGCCCGAAAGAGATTCCACCGATGAGATATGTGACTGAGGCGTTCAATACGCCCCAAGAACATCTAGATTGTCAGCCACATCCTCGTCTACGTCCATCTCAACTGAGCCCAGAGGAATGTTGTACGGTTGCCACCCCCTGAACCTCTATCATTCGGCAAGCCGTCGTCGCTTAGGATCTTCAAAATTTTTGTCTTTACTGGCGATCTGACACGAGGATGTAAGCTGTGACATGCGAGGAATTCATAACAAGCCCTTGCGTCGCCCTACAGGTGTCCCATGAATGAAGGCTCAGAACAAGGGGAGAAACAAGTGACGTTTTGAGTCGCTGATTGATGGCTCCGTTGTAGATCCCATATTGAATGATCCTTTCTTCTTTTCCAGTCTTGAAATCGATACTTGGGTTAAGGAGTGATCATAATAATAGTGTCTTGTTCACATTATGAGCGACTGAGCGTATTATTCACTAGACAGATATGTGGCGGTATGATAGATCATTCTGCAAGACGACACTCGAGGTGGCCCCCGTTGCACCCGTTGCATTCATGCTTGGAATGTCAAAAATGTTCGAATTGCTTCCATACGCATTCGAAGCCCGGCAATACTAGTTCATGAAACGTTCTCGGGATTCTCTATTGAGTATGTGGTAGCTGAATTAGCAATTCAAGAATATAGATGTGCGCTATGTTCAGTAGATCGTAAGCTATAGATAGGCAATGAGCAATCCCAAACCAACTTTTGGACCCGTTGCGCCTTTCCAAGAATTCTATTCAGGCAATATGACACACTATACAGACATCGTAGATCGGCAATCATTAATAATGTCAAGATCAACATTTCAAGACCAGAGCAACGACTATTGCTCGTCACTGCTCTGATCATCTGAATCACTGGTCTGAGCGCTCTCTTCGGCCTCCATCCGTCGAAGTACGGCGTCCCCCTTCTTCCCCTTCTTCTCGGCAGCAAGCCAGGCTTCCCGCCTGCGAGCCTCCCGTTCCTCCTTCCGAGCTTGGCGGAGCACCTTTTCCCGCTGGGTTTGTTCTTGTTTCTGATGAAGCTCATTGATATAGTCGCGCATATTCACCAGGTCAGAGCGCAGCTTAGTCACCTCATCCGTGCTGACTTGGCGTGCTGTCTCGTTTGTTGCCAGTTTCTTCTTTAACGTCGCGATTTCCTCTTCCAACGATGTGACCTGCGAGTTATCGACGGTAGTGACCCGGTCAACGACGGATTGGGGAGCAGATGAGACCAGAACGCCGTTCGTTCCAGCGGATTTGAAGGAGGCCAACTCTGCGAGACCTTCTTCCATCAGCGACTCGGGAAAGAAGGTGTGCGTGAGAGCTTCAGAGAATTGGTTGGACGAATGACTCTTCGCAGTGGGCTTGGGTGTGTTTGAGGCGAGCAGATGTGTGCTGAACGTATACTCGGAGGGGACGGTGCCAGCCGCATTCGATGATTCCGAAAGTGCATGGTCGTATCGCGGTTTAACTATCGTGTGCGCCACCCTCTTCAGTTCGAGCGCAGGAGATGCCAATCCTCCCAGAGGAAGCATGATTAGATTTGTCACCGGATGTGTATAGTCCGCTAGTGTCGAAGCATATTTCCTTCGGCCTACGTTCCACGACAGGACCTTTCCATTCTGATGTCCAGAGAGTAGAGTCATCCCATCGTAAGAGAGAGAAAGTGAATGGACGGCGCCAACATCTGGGGAGGGCGGCAGCCAGCGGTCTTCTGCCGATGGCTGTGCGGGAGTGGATTGCAACGAGGGATCGTGTAGAGGATGCTGGATGGACTGATTTTTGTAGAAATCTACTGACTGTACGCTCCCATCTTCATATCCGACGTAGAAAGCACGGTCAACTGGATCGAGAGCCAAACATGATGCTGACGAAGGTAAGAGAAAAGTCCGCAAAAGCCGCCCTGTACGATAATCCCAAGCAATGGCAGTGTTGTCTTTCGAGGTAGAGACGGCGACGTTGTATTGCCCGCTGCTGTGACCCACAGCGATGGAGGTAATAGCTGCGCGATGGTTCGAGAACGTATGGATGGGCGAGTTGGGTTGCTGTCGATCACGACCTGACGGAGGCTTTGTGAAGGATAGAATGTCAACCAGCGACCAGACATGTATGCTAGCATCTGACGATCCGGATAGAATGAAATTAGACGTGGGATCGATCACCAGCGACGTTACTGGTTGCAAATGCGACGCTGTCGTAGCTACTTGTCGTCCAGTGCAAGTCTGTCATGATTGTAAATGTTAGAGAGAATCTCACGAATGCGCAACTCCAACATCTAACTTACCTCCCACAGGATCAACCTTCCACCTTCAGTTCCCAAAACTAAAATATCACCATTCTTACCACCTGCAATCGCGATGCTGCGAATGCGCTCTGGAAAAGGAACAATAGCTTCTTGATTTCCTTTCTCTCGACTGTACACATGGACGATAGCCTTCTCAGACTGGGCTGCAAACACATGCGACTGACTCACGGCCAGACAATTGGCTGCTGTTGAGCTCTTCTTGAATGTGGAGCGCAAATTGACCGTGGGTTGCCATTCCTGGACGCAGATTCCCACGTCTCTCAAGGTCGCAGCTGTCGGGGTCTTGACAGACGTCAAGGTCGACGCAATGAAACTCTCAGACAGCATCAGGGATAAACTATTGAAAAGAAGAACGGGTAAAGAGTGGAAATTGAGACCGCAACACTGGCATAAGTGATATTGAAGCTTTTTTTTATTTTTTCCTTCTTGGGATGGATCACCGATAAAGCGGACGATAAACGATCTGTTTGCACTGTTTGCTCTAGGTGCTCATTTACCAGTTGACGGCGATCCTGAAGTATTGTTTCTGACACAGCTGGATCTGCACAACCTACAAGAAGTGTCTCATCGCCTTCTTGGATCTATCAAGACTAACGAACAGTATTCCATCTGAGGAATCATCTTCTCATCGCTTGGTTCGTGTCCCCAATAAATTGACAATAATCCCTAGTCTCCCTTTCAGCTCCTTCTACTGTGCTAGGACCATACTAACAACTCCTCGTTGTTTAGCCCATGGATGGATCGACAACCAGTGAACCCTTCGTAGGGTTTCTCTCTAATGGCTTCGACTGTGATTTGGATTCAACTTGAAATCACCTTACTAGTTGTTCTGCAGTGCCGTCAGTCGGGGTCGAAGCCATTCAAACAGATTTCCGATCTGCAAGTCTTTACAGAGGGTAACTGGATAAAGCCACTGCCGAGATTGTGCGGCTGTCTCCAAATATGGTCACTGTTGCACCCACAGCAACCAATGCAAGGGGTTTCTTTCTAGGGATAGGCCTCCGCTTGCTTGGTGCAACCGGCCGACAAGCACACTCACTTTATACTCCAATAGACAGAAAGAGCGTGACGTTCTTATGGGCGATCATTAGGCCCCATGTCCCTCGAACTGCATGTCTCATTCCTTGAGTTTTGAGGACTTCTGACCAAATAGGACCGATCTGGGCAATGAGGCCATCCCACGTTGTGCTGTCCCTGCCGTTCGCGCACATTCAGGCCGTTGACCCAATAGTCGTGGCACCTTTTTTTCTTCGCTCTCACCTTTCTCTGGTATGCAAGGACAGTGGACGTCACAACCGCTTCCATTCGTTCATGTTCCAGGATCTTTGAATGTCCCTCTCGAAGGGGCAAGATATACATGCCCAATGTCTGGCTTGCTGTCACCCCAGGGCACCCAAGGGATGTTTGGGTAGTCGGGTCTCCTTCCTCTCTCTCTTTTTATATTATTCCGTAGTTGTAGGTCATGACGGTCTCGCTGCATCAATCCTGCTGGTTTCTCTTTCCCCTTTGGTTTCAACTTTTGACTCTATCCCAGAGGTGATCTGGACAAGTTTGCCTGTATCTGTGGCTTACTCGTGACGCTCTGAACAAAATGTCATCCATGGACCACTCCCCGCGAATGTTCTCGAGGCCTACCTACCATAATCACCACCATCATACAATGTCAGCTTACCATGCCCCTTCCTATAGTATGCCGTATGAAGACTCCGTTTCGCGTGGTACCTCATATGCATCGCCGTATCTTCCAGAAACTCGACCACCCCGGAGAAGGCAACAGGCGACCAGCTCTCTCTCTTTTATATCACCGGCAGTTTCCCGCCCTGAACAACAACCAGAGCCCACAAGTTGCTCTGCTAGGCGTCCAGCAGAGCGGACAGAGCGGGCACCAATCTGCATATCCCCTTTTCGTTCCGTGCGCAAGATGAAAGAGCCTTTTCAGTTGCGACTACCCAGCTCACCTTCGCTGGAAAGCGTTGTAGCGTCTGCCAGAGAGGTGAAAGCTTCACGGCCCATGTCTGGTCATCAAACACTTCGAACCTGGCGATCAGACCAGAATTTGGCAGCTACGAGCTTGGAGACATTTGGCTTGCTCCCCAGCCCTCCGTTGTCTGATTCCAGAGAGTCACGCCCGTCCACATCGTCGACCTATTTCTCCCCAAAAATTGATTCGGAGGTGGAGAGAGGCAGAGGTCGAACCCCAGTCTGCAGTTGCACGCTAGACACTGATTCATGCCACGCCTGCTATCCTTTGATTGTCAAGACTACAAAACCGGAGAAGAGAGTGACAGAGCCGACGAATGTCCACGCCACGCACTCGCACTTAGTCAAACGATGCGAAACCGACGAAGGACGATTCACGCCTGCTTCCACCGATTCGGAACGTACGCTGTCGCCCAGTGAATATTCCGATATCGACATTCCCGAGAGAGAGGACGTTTGTGATTCCGCCGATGTCTCCCAGAGAAGTCGGGCTGGAACGGTCTCGAGTGAAGCAAGTAGCTGGCTGCCGAGTGATCTTTCTTACTTTGAAAGGTGGCTACAAGGTGTCCCAGAAAGTGCCGATCTTAAGGATGAAAGATCAAAAGAAAGCAACCGGAGAAGATGTCAAATAGTGGGGGATAGTCTATTAAGACTGGATCGAAAATGTGAAATCAAGGCCGCAGATGAAGCGGTGGTAAGTGTACCCTGGAACTAGTCGTATATACAAAGAGTATGGTACTGATGCCGTTTTAGAGACTCGACTTGACCAAAACAAAGCCCAAACTGGTTGACATCTCTCGACAATCTTCTCTAGCAATGAGCCATGCGGTGGCGACACCACAGATATCAACACCAAAGCATCAGGTTCCTTCCACGCCCGATATGCGATTACAGGAGGTCTCTGCTTTCAGCCCGGACACTCCATTAGAGATATCAGATGGTACTCATGTCCCCCGTAGTGCAAATCCATCGGCAAACGACCTACAGGATGACAAATACACCGATTCAATCTCTTTACATTCGGAACCAGCCAGTGGAATAGTCGTATACGACAAATTGGTTCTAAGAGAAGGACCATCCTTTTCGCCACCCAAACCAAAACTTGCGCTGGCAGCCAATTCTTCCCCAAGGTCTTATGCCTCACCCTCACGATCATCCAACATGTCGGAGAAAGAGGAGCGATGGTGGTGGGACCTGGAATGGACCATCGAACAGCTCGAACAATCCGTGAAAGACTTCCCGCGAAACATGCTCAAACTGACATCACCTGTAATCATGTTCCTTCGCCAAAACAACGAAAAGGCACTCATACGTCCGTTTCGTAAGATATTTCCCGAGGTTAAGGAGAGCCTGCTCGACTGCCTCTGCGCTGTCTTGATTGCACGCAACCACCTCGTATCATTACCGTCTAGCAGTCGAGGAGTGAGCAACTCATCGCATCGGTCGGCCTTTTCCCGCCTGGATACAGTCCCGGAAAGAGCATATGCAGCCACGGCCGTGCAATTTTCTCCGGGGTCACCCTCGTCTATCAAAGACCGTTTTCTGGGGCCTCGGACTGCAGAACTACGTACCGACCTTGACCGAATCGTGGACAACCTACTGTTTGCTATATGTGGCCGGTCTGATGAAATTCTGAAGTCTGCTGTGCTTGTTCTAGCTCAAGTTCTCGAGACTAAGACATAAACGCAAGGGTCTCCCAGAGCTCCTAATTCACCCTTGTTCCTCGAATCTTTGGATCTTCTCTCTTGATTGTTAGGGCACAGTCCCTCCCTGAGGCAATCCTCCTGTTCTTGTCAGTCTCTTATGAGATTACCTTCTATGACATTTACCTCATTTCTTTCAGTCTCCCTCCGTCATTCGTTGCGAGAATTTGCGTCTTATATACCTGCTGTTTGGAATACAATGGCACCCTTTCTTTTGTGTTGCGTCCACTGTTGGTTTCTATTGCAGGGTGTGATATGGGAATATAGGCAAAAGTATAGAAAGGATACTCAATCATCTTAAAGAGTATCTAAAAGTATCTAATTCAATCAAATACCACAAACTATTGATGATAGATCTGTTGCACATGGATATAATCTGTAGGATCAATGTGGAAACCTCAGGCACAAAGTATGCCAAAGCAGGCTAGACTCGGCATCCAGTAGTCAGCATCGGAGACCAATCGTTATCTCACCGAAGTTGCTTAACTCTTTCCCGCGGAATAAGATTATTATGATGATAATGTTGGAAGGTCGATGGTAGTAATCTTCCTTCGAACTGTTCTTTCTCTGCATAACAATCAATACACTCATAATGGCTGCATCAACGAGCCATCTACGCTCTCTCTGTTCATCAACGAGATCCCTCTCTCGATCCGGGGTCATCGTCACCCCAATCGCCTGCCGGGGATATGCTACAACCGATCCCTCGCCGTCCGCCACCACTCCGACACCAGTACGCAGACGGACGACGTTCAAAGATAAACTGAACGCCGGCCCTTCCTTCTCAGATTTTGTCTCCAATGGAAACGACAATGCGCCGCTTGATCCTTCCGAGGCATACGCCCTCAAGACCGCTCTCGTCGGACCCGCCGGCCGCAAGAAGGAAATGACCCGGCTGCCGTCATGGCTGAAGACCCCCATCCCCGACTCGAAGAACTACCAGCGTCTCAAGAAGGACCTCCGCGGTCTGAATCTGCACACCGTCTGCGAAGAGGCCCGGTGTCCCAATATCTCCGACTGCTGGGGCGGCAGCGACAAGTCCTCCGCTACAGCCACCATCATGCTGATGGGTGACACCTGCACCCGCGGCTGCCGATTCTGCAGCGTCAAAACCTCGAGAGCACCCCCACCACTCGACCCGCACGAGCCGGAGAATACCGCCGAAGCGATCTCGCGCTGGGGACTCGGATACGTCGTCCTGACGAGCGTTGATCGCGACGACCTGGTGGACGGTGGCGCCAGACACTTCGCGGAGACGGTGATCAAGATCAAGCAGAAGGCCCCCAGCATCCTGGTTGAGTGTCTGACGGGTGATTACGCCGGCGACCTCGACATGGTCAAGCTGGTCGCCCGGTCTGGTCTTGATGTGTACGCGCATAACGTCGAGACGGTGGAGGCGCTGACCCCGCAGGTCCGCGACCGCCGCGCCAACTTCCAGCAGTCGCTGCGCGTCCTCGACGCCGCCAAAAAGGCCCAGCCTACGCTCATCACCAAGACTTCGCTGATGCTTGGCCTCGGCGAGACGGATGAGCAGCTCTGGGATGCGCTGCGCCAGCTGCGCGCCGTCAACGTCGACGTCGTCACCTTCGGCCAGTACATGCGCCCCACGAAGCGCCATATGGCTGTCCACGAGTACGTGACCCCGGACCGGTTCGAGTTGTGGCGCCAGCGTGCGCTCGAGATGGGCTTCCTGTACTGCGCGTCGGGGCCCCTGGTCCGGAGCAGCTACAAGGCCGGTGAGGCGTTCATCGAGAATGTGCTGAAGAAGAGACGCGCGGCTTCGGGCGGTGCTGAGACAATCGGAGAGCGTCCCGTTGCTGTGGACGAGGCGTCGCGTTGATTGTTTTTTAAAGTATTATTTGTGTTCTGTGATTCGCTTCTCATGTTCTTTGTTGGCGTAACTGGGCAGTCATTGGCATTTTTACTTGGGGTTTGAACATCGTTGCTGCAGCTTTTCTCTCTTTTGGAGTGTATCATAAAGATAGATCTATGGTCGTTATACGGCCGTCAAATGGACAAGGATCGTCCATGGCAGTGGGAGTGTGTAGAAAGCCAATACACAAATCAACGTCCTGTATATGCTAAGGGGTATTCGTGACATTTCATGCATATCTACCAACCAATCCTGCACGCACCCCTACGCCCGCATGAGATGCTATGTTCCGCTCGAACGATCTCCTGTCTCAAACAAAGCCGGTATCCGAAAGGAGCATTTGAAAACAAAAAATGGAAAGAAATAAAAAAGAAAAGAAGAAGGACAAGAAAGGAGAATAGAAAAGGCCTGTGCAAAGCGATCCAAGCTGATCAGCTGACTGGAAGCAAAATCTCAGGAAAAAGTGGCTTTGAGCCATTCTTTAGTCGCCTGCTGACAGATAGTATTGGATCAGAGGCAGGTCCGCGCCAGGCGGGAGGGGAAATTCGTGTACTTTCCTCTCGACCAGACAAAAATCCAGATAAGAACGATATGTACCAGTGGCCCACATACAGAAGCTGTGGAGTGGGAAAACAAGGTTCTCTACAACGCCGCAGATGGCCCTCAAGCATCTTCGGCAATCAGCTCCTTGATATCTTCCCGGGTCAAACCAAAGAGATAAAGGATGTCATCCATGCTCTCGCCATTCAGACGAGTGGGAGCCTCGAGCTGAACCTTGGTCTTGGCGCGCCAGGCAACTCCCAGACCAGCAGCGTGGAGCATGAGAAGGTCGTTGGCGCCATCGCCGACGGAAACTACTTGGGAGATGGGGATACCGTTGTCTGCGGCAAGGGACTTGAGGAGCTCGCGCTTCTTGCTCGCATCAATAATGGGGTAGGTGGGAACAAGTTTGCCAGTCAGAGTTTGCGATGCCGCATCAACTTCGAGCTACGGTTGGAAAAGATAATTAGTACGTGATGCGCTTTATGAAGGATGACACAATGCAGTAGGGGAGCTCACATGATTGGCGAATGCATAATCAATGCCGAGCTGCTCAGCAAGCCACTCTGCAAGAGGTTGGAAACCCCCACTCAGAACCGCGAGCTTGCAGCCTAGCTTCTTCAGAGCCCTGCACAGTTCGCGAGCGCCGGGTGAAATGGTGATAACCGACTTCAATTTCTCAAAGACATCGGCCGGAACGCCCTTCAGCAGACCAACTCGTTCCCTAAGCGATGCGGAGAAGTCAAGTTCTCCATTCATGGCCCGCTCCGTAATGTCCTGAACCTCATAATTAGCAATGCGAAACGGGAGACAAAGGCCTAGCCACACCCACCGAAACTTCCTTCTCGACACCAATGAACTTAGCGATCTCGTCGATCACTTCATTCTGAATAAGAGTGCTGTCCATGTCGAAGACAACAAGACGCTTGTGCCGACGGAAGACGCTCTCCTTCTGGAGGACGACCTCCACATTCCATTCACGCTCGAACCGCCAGATGCTCTCGTGTTTGCGGAGGTCTCCAAAGCTGAGATACTCGGGGTTAGGGGGCGGCGAAAGAGTAACCTCCACAACGCGCGGCTGATCATCCTTATCCAAGCAACGATGAGAAGTGTTCATGCGCTGGTAAGGAGTCGATAGAGATTCAATGATCTGAAGGAAGTTGGTTAAACACAACTGAGAGACAAACGGGCCATAGAGATGATCAAGCGGTTCGGGCTCGGGCGCTGGAGGTTCGCGCGGGATCTTCTCCATGTCAATCGTCGGGGCCGATCCCACAGGGACCGTGGGAGATGGGAGGTTATTCGCATTTAGCGATGAATCAGGGTGGAGGTGAGGATGGACGGGGTTGGCGGATTTGTAAAAGAGGGTCGCGACCAGCTTCGAGGTTCCGGTAGATAGCGGATTCGTCTGTTGATTGAAGATGGTATGTATGATGCCGCTCTCAGTGACATTCTCGGGATCGGGGCTCATGGAGTTGAGATGGAGATTGGACAGCGAGGCCAGGAGGGACTCGCGCGAAACTCCCAAGACATCCTCGATATTCTGGGTCACGGGAACCGGGGGCTTGTATTGCTGATGGTCCTGAATAAAAGAGTTGCTCGACAGAGACTGTCGCAGAATGGGACGCGCTGGACGTGGAGCGGGGTTAGGTGCTGCCATTGTGCTGAAACGTCGGACAAGATTTTTGATGAGGGACACAATAAGGTATCAGGCTAAGCAAGGAGATATGGCGCTGGCCTTGGACGGTCAACCGATACCGGTCGTCGTAAAAGCTATCCTCAGAGGACTGAAGACACGAGATATCCCAAGGCGGGGGCAGCCCAAGACAGAAAATTGATGATGATGATGATGATGATGATGGCGGCCAGTGAGCAGTAAATTCCCCTGCATCGATCGGCGAGTGAGCGGCACGTGGTGGGGTTGTCCCAAGCAGGAAAGGCGGAAGATATCACGTGCATTGGGGCTCTTGCATCCTGGGTTTGACCGCCAGGCAGAAACTCCACAAACTCTGATCAAGAAGAACTACGCGATACGCATACAGATTACACAAGAAGCATGTTGTTGACGGCTTCCGAAGAGGCATGATACACCCCGCGAAGATGTTGCCGGTGGGGGTGTATCATGCTTACAATTCAGTGACGTGTAAGACACTTTCTGCTGATTGCTACGTCCTTGCTAACTAGTTAATACCCAGTAGTAGAGACTAGAGGGTGATCTTGAACCAAGCGGAGCCTGGTCACTGCGGGCTCATCCGAAGTACTGGGAGCAGATTGGCGTCGGACATATGCTTCTTGCCTATTCTAGCTTGGACGAATCTTTCCAGCGACATTAATAATGTGTCTATTCTGTCGTGTTCGACGCTTGTTCCAGAAGGGCCAACAAAGAGTCAAAGCAGCGCAGCAAAATGGATGACCTAAGCCGGTGAGGGTGCGCAGAGACACCACAAATGCAGGTATTGCGTGATTTCCTCAGGACATGAGGAAATTGAATTTTTCAGCAATGCCTCTCGAATGAGAAGGCGGTCACAGCCAATGTCGTGATCGAGCACCGGCAGAATCAATCAGCAATGGCTCAAGTATGAGAACATCGAGAGGAGAACAGGATCCCGTGCCCGGATGATGTCGTGATCCCCCCCCTTGTCTGCCTCTCTTCTATATCAGTCTAGCTGTTTGGCATCTCTGTCCTTGTCCTTCAACGGTCCTCCCAGTCTTGGATTTGTCGTTTCTCTTTCGTCATACATCTGTATTCCAGTCTAGATCTACTACAAAAGCATTCATTCATACAGTCTTGTTGGACTCGTCCTCGTGTGTTGGTTGTCATCTCTTCTTCTAAGTCCCAAACCCACCAAGTCAAGATGCCTGCGAAGCTGCCTTCCAACTACCCCTCCGACTCAGAGGCGGCTATTGATTCCAGAGACCTCCAGACCGAGTCTGGCTATGTCAGTGGAGATTCGAGTGATGTTTATACGCCAGAGATCATTTTCACGAAGACGCACCTGCAGTTTCTGAACAGACAACTCCAGTTCCTCGAGCCTCAAGGTTCGTATTCAAGGCTCAATTGAGTAGGGACATCCTCGCTAATACAGGGTAGAAATCTTGAGATGGTGCATCACTTCCCTTCCTCACCTCTTCCAGACCACGGCCTTTGGGCTGACTGGTCTGGTCACCCTCGACATGCTCTCCAAGCTCAAGGTGCCTCGCCCACAGATGGTCGATCTGATCTTCCTGGACACTCTGCACCACTTCCCAGAAACCTTGGCTCTTGTTGACCGTGTCCGCAAGAGGTATCCTCTCAACAACATCCACATCTACAAGCCTGCCGGCGTCGAGAGTGAAGAGGAGTTCTCCAAGAAGTATGGAGCCAAGTTGTGGGAGACTGATGACCAGTTCTACGACTGGGTTGCCAAGGTTGAACCAGCCCAGCGCGCCTACCGTGAACTCAACGTTCATGCTGTCCTCACTGGACGCCGCCGCAGTCAGGGTGGCAAGCGTGGTGATCTCGATGTGATTGAGGTCGACGAGGCTGGTCTGATCAAGGTCAACCCTCTAGCCAACTGGAACTTTGAGCAAGTTAAGCAGTATGTCCAGGAGAACGATGTTCCCTACAATGAACTGCTGGACCGTGGCTACAAGAGCATCGGTGACTGGCACTCCACCCAGCCCGTCAAGGAGAACGAAGATGAGAGATCCGGTCGCTGGAAGGGTCAGGCCAAGACCGAGTGTGGCATCCACAACCCTCGCTCCAAGTACGCCCAATATCTGATGGAATTGGAGCGTCAGCGGCAGGAGGAGGCTTTATCGCAGGCGCTGCAGACTCAGCTCGCCGTCGGTTCGGAGTAGACTACTTTCCTTGTCTTCGTCTGTTTGTGATTTGCATCTACATTGGCGTTACATGGGGGGTTTTCTACTTTGAGCGGCGTTTACACACAACATTGTGATATCACTTGTCTTCTTATCTCCGAGCCTTTGAGCCGAGGGATTTATGCCGCTATGATCCGGGTTTTATTATTTTCGATGGTGGTTTAATGTGTTTTAAAAGCTTCATGCCAGATCCTCAACACCTTCGGTGGATTTTCTATTTGTACATAGCGAGGACTGGTATGGGGCATAGGATGGCTGAGGGTCAATCCATGATAATGATTAGTATGATAGACAATGATTCTTCTAAGCAACCTTTTGAAAGGATGAAGCAGTCCTACTTTGTCGTTTGTCTTGTATTATCATTGTGCTCTAGATACTGTAGGTGTGTGAGAGGCCTTGGTCTGTGCGGGGTCAAAGCGCAGCTACATGTTCCTGAGTAGCGAGAACTACTACGGAGTACTCTGTCCATGACAACCCACCCACACATTCCCTGTGGCTGAACTCACCCGTCTTTTTGAAGATCCAATTCTGAACATCGAGATTTGAGATTTGAGATTGAAGGTTCCCGCCATGACTCTACTTCCCCTCCACCTCCTCCTCCTCGTTTCATCCGACAGCGCCGGTCTCTACGAGCTGCCAAGCAGCAGACCGTAAGCGGTATGACTCCATACGCAAGTAAAGTCGCATCATCTGGTCAGGCCCGAGTATGGATAAGTCGACTCCCGGGGGGGGGGGTGCGTGATAGCTCACAGAGCGTTATCACTGCCGTAGTTCTCCCTGGGCCTGCAAGCCGGAGACTGGGCCAGTGTGAACCATTGGTTTAACATCATCCATATCACATCCTACCGTACCCCGAAGACAGTAGGGAATGGGAGCGTGACTCAGGCCAGGGATTTTGGTCCCGTGGACGCGGAGGCCGAGACTGGTTGGCATGGGTTTGCATCTTTGGGGGGGGGTTGAGTGAGGTGCGATTGCGTGCTAGATCTAATCTTATCAATCTAATCTCTGGGGAACGATGGGGGTGTTTGCTTCCTGCTGTGTAGTGTGCACTGTTGCACTGCTGGTAGAAATCGGACAGGGGATTCAAGTATTGTCAAACTCGATGGCTATGGGTCACTGTCATGGTGAGATGCAGATTCATGGATTCTGGAACGAAGCTGTTGAGTGTAACGCAAGTGTTGAACGCTGGTTGTTGTCTGCTTCAAGCGTTCCTTGACGCATACTTCATCAATTATCACTGTTACAGGTAGACCCTCGTTCCGAATTGACACAATGCCTCTGGCGGCAATAACTTTTACTTCATATGCATCTTTCAACAGCAGTGATGGGGGATTTGACCCTCGATGTACTCTTCGACGCTGAAGAACTGCCCCGGAGATAGGGCTGAATGAACCACGTGATCCCAAGGCGTCAATGCTGACAAAGCGACAGAAGAATCACGCAAGCGATGCGGAGAATGTCGTGATGGGCAGTGGGTCGTCTGATAGGCTTATCGGCGTCAACATGTGGCGTTTCAGGTGCAGAAGTAGTCTAGACTCTAGACTGATGCATGAAGTTTGGTAGTCAGATGGATGGATCATGTATCTCCGGAGTACGGAGTACTAAGTTAGTTCTATCAGATCTGATGGTTCTATATCGTTTCAATTTTCAAGTCCTTTGTAGAAGAGCAGATAGAGAGAGAGAGTCGATACTTGACAGTAGTGTACCATCAGGCAACGTAAAGAGCCACATAGTCGGCCGTTCTTGATATCCGCCTCTGAATTTCCACTTCCCCTGAAAATCATGGCTCGTTCTGGGGACTGCTGATGATTTCAGGAGGAGCCTTGTCGGAGGAGCACAACTGCACAAGAACTGATTTATTCTTGACTTTTGTGATATCAAGCTCCGAAATGATGAACCCTCCGGATTACGCAGAGCGCTGTCAGGCAGTCAGATATATTACCTATGCTGGATGTACTGTACGGTTGTAATGCTGTGTAACACTGCAAGTAAGGACTTTGGAGTATGACTACTCTGTACTCCGTACTAGTTACAGAAAGCATGGCATCGGCGACTTCAGTGTCAGCAAGAACAACAACAGCAACAACAACGCTGAACTCCCATACTCCTGTCCGTTTGATGAGAGAGTTTACCTGTCCTTCTTGACATGTTAATCATGAACTCGCTGGTGACCAGAAAATCACCATCAGGGGCCAGGGAGGAAATCATAGCCATATGTAGTAGCATAGTACCATAGAACTCCCGCCCATATTCCATAGTTGAAGCCTACGAGCGTCTGCTCCACTATGGGGATTTCTTGGGATGGATTCATTGCGCATTCTCATTAGTTACCGGTGCTGCGAGTTATTGTCTACGTAGTACTACGGTGTACAACTCAAGACTTGAGCAGAAGAAGAAGAAGAAGAAGAATAACAATAATAATAATAATCAAGGAAATTGATCCAAGGAGAGAGAATAACTAAATGAAATAAATAATAAAAAGACTGTCTGGTCCCTGACTTCCATTCAGTCTTTCTGCCAACCTTTTTTTTTTCTTCCTCTTTCCCCTCACAACACCTCTCTCTCTCTCTCTCTCTCTCTCTCTCCTTCTTCCTCTCCCCCTCCATACTATTTATTCTACTCTCGCTCCTTTACATTTTACCTCTCTGTGCAATTACCTCTTCCTTCTTCCTTCTTCACCTCTCCCTTATCCCTCACACCTCTCACATAATGTCCAACCCTCCTCATGGTGGTGTCCTCAAGGACCTACTCGCCCGCGATGCCCCCCGCCATGACCAGCTTGAGACTGAGGCCGAGCAGCTGCCTGCTATCGTCCTCACCGAGCGTCAGCTTTGCGATCTCGAATTGATTATGAATGGAGGTTTCAGTCCTCTGGAGGGTGAGTCCTTAATCTCTTCCCAACTCTTTGGTGTTTCTTACTGCATACGTGCATGAGCACGGGCACTCCGCTATCCTCGGCGATATCGGAACGAGGGGTAAATTTGTATGGGAACTTTTTTTGCTGACGTTGATTGATTCTCCCTTGTAGGTTTCATGAACCAGAAAGACTATGACAAGTATGCATTGGACTCTCTCTCTCTCTCTCTCTCTTTCAGACCGACCGATTTCCAAAGACTAATCCATACTGACTGTGATTTTCCACGATCAGCGTCTGCGAAAATGTCCGTCTCGCCGACGGTAACCTGTTCTCTATGCCCATCACCCTCGACGTCTCCAAGGCCGTTATCGATGAGAGCCAGCTCAAGGCCGGCTCCCGTGTCACTCTCCGCGACTTCAGAGACGATCGCAATCTGGCCATCCTGACCATTGACGACATCTACCGTCCGGACAAGTAAGTTTATTTCCTGAAGTTTCTTGGCATTTGCCGATCCTGTCTTTCACTTTGCCCCGAATGTGGTTTCAAATATGCAATGGGCGTCTATCTGGAACAGGATTTGCATGGTCAACGGACCAATCTACCACGTCCATTTCTCCCCAATTTCCCGGCGATCCTGTGCACGAAGTGGACTCTGGCTGACAACCCTCTCTTCTTGTCTTCCATAGGGCTCGGGAAGCTAAGCTCGTCTTCGGTGGTGATAAGGAGCACCCTGCCATCAAGTTCCTCAACAACACCGTCCAGGAGTTCTACATTGGTGGAAAAGTCGAGGCCATCAACAAGCTCAACCACTACGACTATGTCGCTCTCCGCTGTATGTTCTTTGCGCTCGGATTCATTGTACTGGAAGGAAAAATACTGATGCGCTCAATCCCAGACACCCCCGCGGAACTCCGGGTTCACTTCGACAAGCTCGGCTGGTCCCGAGTTGTCGCTTTCCAGACCAGGTAATTTTTTTTTTCTTGTGCTTGATCAGTTCGAATACTCGGAACGAAAACTAATTCGCAAAAGAAACCCCATGCACAGAGCTCACCGTGAGCTGACCGTCCGTGCTGCGCGCGCTCGTCAGGCTAATGTCCTCATCCACCCCGTCGTCGGTCTGACCAAGCCCGGTGACATCGACCACTTCACCCGTGTCCGCGCCTACCAGGCTCTCCTTCCCCGCTACCCCAACGGAATGGCCGTTCTTGGTCTCCTTGGCCTGGCCATGCGTATGGGTGGTCCCCGTGAGGCCATCTGGCACGCCATCATCCGCAAGAACCACGGTGCTACCCACTTCATCGTTGGCCGTGACCACGCTGGTCCCGGTAAGAACTCCAAGGGCGAGGAGTTCTACGGCCCCTATGATGCCCAGCACGCTGTTGAGAAGTACAGAGAGGAGCTCGGTATCGAGGTCGTTGAGTTCCAGCAGGTCACTTACCTGCCCGACACCGACGAATACAAGCCCAAGGACGAGGTCCCCGCTGGCGTTAAGACCCTCGACATCTCCGGTACTGAGCTACGCAACCGTCTGCGCACCGGTGCCCCCATTCCTGAGTGGTTCTCTTACCCCGAGGTTGTCAAGATCCTCCGTGAATCTAGCCGCCCTCGCTCGACACAGGGTTTCACCATCTTCCTGACCGGTTACATGAACTCCGGCAAGGACGCCATCGCCCGTGCCCTCCAGGTTACCCTGAACCAGCAGGGCGGTCGCTCCGTCTCCCTTCTGCTCGGTGATACCGTTCGCCACGAGCTCTCCTCCGAGCTGGGCTTCAGCCGTGAGGACCGCCACACCAACGTCCAGCGCATTGCCTTTGTCGCCGGGGAGCTGACCCGCGCCGGTGCCGCCGTCATCGCTGCCCCCATCGCCCCTTACGAGGAGTCCCGCAACGCGGCCCGCGACGCCGTCACCCAGGGCGGTGGCAACTTCTTCCTCGTCCACGTCGCTACTCCCCTCGAGTACTGCGAGAAGACCGACAAGCGTGGCATCTACGCCAAGGCTCGCCGGGGTGAGATTAAGGGCTTCACCGGTGTCGATGACCCCTATGAGACTCCCTCCAACGCTCATCTCACCGTCGATGTCTCGAAGCAGACCGTTCGCAGCATCGTACATGAGATCATCCTCATGTTGGAGACCGAGGGTTTCTTTGATCGTGCTTAAAGTAGCGTAGGCGCTTTGGAAACATTGTATTTTGATACCATGGGGATTGAATCAAATCTCTGCTTCAGATAAAATCTGTTATAGATAGTCCTGCTTTTATGTTCAATTGAAGCCTGATTTCTTGCACATTCATGAATTGCGACCAGAAGAAACGACATGAGCCATCCTTTGTAGAACTTGTCATTTAACTCCGTACCACCACGTGACATTCATCTCGGAACGACCGATGCAAACAGCACAAACATTACCTTGATCTCAGCTTCTCCAGCATCAAATTGGTCGTGATCTCCGAGCTCAAGGTCTCAACCATCAATACAACTCACATAGCATGCTGCCACCTCGGATTTCTGCTGGTCGAATACCGGCAGTTGGCCGGCCATTTCTGCCTCCCAGCAGCCATGGCCTGCGCCACCAATTCCGTCCCTTCACCCAGCGCTCCCGACTTCTGCTTCTCTCCCCGCCCTTGGGCCGGCCCCAGCTGCCCTTCCTCTCGCCTCTTTCCAGCAGCCGTGCACTCCCACCCCTATCAATCCATCTCCGGCAGCATTTTGCCCGCTTGATCTCGACTGAGCGCCGAGATTACTACAAGCGCCGTCTGTCACGGGGCCTGCGCATCGGCCTGACCTTCTACGCCATGCTCGTGCTGTTCCAGGTGATCCGACTCGGCGTCTATCAGGAGGAGATCGAGCACCAGTGGCCGACGCCGTCGGAGTGGACGTGGAAGAGCCGCTGGTGTTTGCGGTCGGCGCAGGCGCTGCAGAACCCCGAGCAGATCGGCAAGCTCATGACCAACTGGCCCATGGTCGCTGGGTATCTGCGGGAACTACTGGAGCGGCTGGAGAACCCCGAGGGCGAGGGACGGGGGATCCAGGAACAAGGGGATGGCGGGTTCTTGGTGGAAGGCGTAGGCAAGACCGGGTTCGACATCGAGGCGAAGAGTGAGCCGTGGCGGAGGGGGTACCACCGGGCGCTTATGGGCGCGGCCAAGGCGGCGGAGAACCTCGAAGGGTGGTTGACGGATCGGAAGCAGCGCATTTCTGCGCCTGCGGAGTATGTGGCTGGTCCGTCGAACCCGCGGCCGAAGCCGATGCCTGCGGGTCAGAAGCAGGTGCCGCATGAGGAGGACTGCGAGCCGGCGTCGCCGAGTCCCGAGGTGTTTTATATGAAGATCCTGACGACAAAGGGGTTTGATACGAGGCAGAAGCTGGATGCGGCGCTTGCGTATGCGGACTGGCTGGATTACAAGGGTCTGCAGGCCACCGCTCGGGATATGTATGCGTGGGCCATGGATATCGCCGCCGCAGGATCCCCTCTGGATGCGAGCCAGGTGGTCGACGTGAAGACGGGCGTCCTGAAGAATGACGGACGGACCCTGCCGTCTGAGAACATCCTTCGTGTGTCTACTGCGTTGGCGGTCCACCACGCCCGGCAGGGCAACCTCCCCTCCGCCCTGTCCATCTTCACCTCCGTCCTCAAGGCTCGCCGCTCCCTTCCCCCTCCTTCACCCGACGATACACCATTCGTGCTCCCATCACCCCCGAAATCAACCAGAGACCCCTTCGTCGCGTTCTTCAACGCCATCAAAACCATGCTCGTCCCTGCCGAGTACCCCCCACCCCCGCCATCCGGCGACGCGCCTCCCCTCCGCACCCCGACCTCCGCCTGCGAAGAAGCCGGCCTCATGACCTACATCGGCGAGATCATCTACGCCTCCTCCTCCAAGGAAACAGGCCTGGCCTGGACCCGCGACGCCGTCGACACAGCCGAAGCCACCATCCTCGAGCTCGGCACCTCGGAGGACCGCAACCCGCACCACCGCTGCGCCGAGTGTCTCCGCGTCGGCCTCGAGAACTGGAAGACCATGGTCTCGAAGCTGATCGCGCAGTCCGAGCGCGCCGAGCGCGAGAGCATCG
Organism: Aspergillus clavatus NRRL 1; assembly: GCF_000002715.2. Lineage (NCBI taxonomy): Eukaryota > Fungi > Ascomycota > Eurotiomycetes > Eurotiales > Aspergillaceae > Aspergillus > Aspergillus clavatus. The sequence continues at coordinate 362,467 of NW_001517097.1, read as the reverse complement.
AGAGCGCCAAACATGCCTGGTTCGGCGGCCAGAAGCGCGTGGAGGCGTCGGCGCTTGAGAAGAGGCGGTGGGAGGCGGAGCAGATCCTCCTCGACGACCGGATCAAGAGGCTTTGGCCCATTATCGATGGCGAGTCGGCTTTTGAGGGCATTGCGCCGAACAGTTCGCTGTTTGTGTAGTTTGTCCCTTTCTTTTCGCGTTTGTTTGGTGGAATCGGGTGCGCGGATCGTTATACCATGGCGTCTAGGCGGGTTTGTCGATTACATCAAAAGGGGCTGTTTCGTGTATATATATATATATTTTTTTTTTTCAAAATTGTATGTACACTATTGTAATCTCGCATATGGATGATTTCTACTTTGTAATAGAACCTCGGCCTACTCCACGATTACGTTCGAACCCCCGGAGGAAACAGCGTCTCCATTGATTTCGCAAATCTCAACAGCAACGGTATCTCAAACAGACCAACTCGCAAGAGGAGTATCTCCAAGACCAACATTATATACAAGGCGAAGGACAGCTCGAAACGAGCTTCTAGATCCACAAAACGCATTACCACATAACACGACACGAGACAATAACACAGTACACAACCCGCGACTTTTTCCACAGATCGGATTCAAAAAAAACAACACCAAAAGATATACGACGAGAGTTGCGATCTACTTCCCCCCCACGACCGTGCCATTCGGCATCGTAATGGTGAACTCGTCAAAGTTGAGCGTGAAATTGCCCTGGACGCCCGCGGCGCTGAGGTCGACGGCGTACGTCCCCGTCTTCGACGCGTGCGGCTTGGCCAGGTACGCCTCGATGCTCTCCTCGGATTGCATGGCGGCCTTGAGCGTAGCGGTCTTCTCGAATATGTACAGCACCGCGACGCGGGCGAAGTCGAGGGCGCGGCCGGGGACGGCCACGGGGGTTGGGGTGGCCGTGGCCGTGGCCGTGGCCGTGGCCGTGACCGTTGGGGACGGTGAGGTCTGGATGGCGTAGTTGGTGGACGTGTCGGTTGCCGTTGCCGTTGGTGCGGCTGTGGAGGGTTGGCTGGTGAAGGAGTCGTCGAAGACGATGCCGTTCACGGTGCCCATGGAGCCTCGGGCGGCGAGGGTGTGCGTGGGGGTGTCGAGCGTTGGTGCTGTGGCCGTAACCGTCGCTGTGGATTGCAATTGCGGCTGCAGATGCAGGTCCAGGATGAAGTTGGCGTCACGGCGGGTGTTGCTCGAGGACGACGCGATGCTCTTGAAGGCAACGAGCGCGTTTTCGGTCGTGCAGGACACGTTGTTCTGGCTGAACAGGGCCATGATGGTGAGCGACTCCAGCGGGATGCTGAAGTTGCTGCTGGACTGCTCGAACAGGCGCGGGAGATTGCTGCCCATCGTCGCATTCTTGGACGTCGAGCCCTGGTAGACCGCGGTCGTGACGCAACTTGGGTCGCCGGCCACGGTGCAGCGCGAGCCCGTGAAGCCGTTGGCGCAGACGCATGAGCAGATGTCTCCGCTGGAAACGCTGACGCCGCCGTTCTCGCACGGGGTGGTCTGTTCGCACACTGAGAGGCTGTTGCTGCCGCTGGACTTGTGGCGGGGGACTAGAACGAGGAAAACGGGGATGAGGACCGCGACGAGGATGATGGCAATGAGTATGATGCAAACGAGCATGAAGAGCCACGGGGGCATACCGCAACAACGGCGCGAGGGCTGCTGGCCGCTCTCCTCCCCGGCTTCGAGACCCGTTTCGTGGGATCGCAACTGCTGCATTGGCGCCCTCCGAAAGAAGTCTGGCCAGGAAGCGCGTACCTCTGGTGTTCCTGCTGGTGGAGGGAATGAGGCGAGGAGATCCTTGATAGATCCGGATTTGCGACCTTGGTGACCTGCTCATGAGAAAAATTAGTTCAGCTGAGCTTTACCGGTTTTTTTATGCAATAATACTCACCTTGACCTGCAAATCGACTTCCACCGTTGAGTAGGTCGTTCCTACTTGCCGTTCTCCCATGTTCAAGGTTCGAAGCGAGCCGAGTCGCCCGTCGAATCAGGTCAGGCAAGCTTGTTAGGCTACCTCGGGCTTCTGCTGCCCGAACAGCTCTCATGTCGAGACGTGGCGGTTTGCGGCCTCCTGGCCGTTTATCACTCATTGTTGGCGCAGCTCTGGGGAGGATTCCTAACTCCTTCTGCAGAGCATCCATATCATCGTCCGCGTCTTTGTATGCTGGATGCTGGTTGTGAAGATCCACTACAATTGGTGGTTTCTCAGGGTCGAGTTCGGAGGAGTCGGTCGATATTGAAGAGAGAGAATGTCTTGCGCCCTTTGATTCCACTGTGATCTTCGGTATGACGACCTCGGTCGTGGAAGATTGTTCTTGCTGAAGCACCGAAGGCGGGCTGCTGGGCTTCTGGATCGTCCGAAGCGAGGGCCTTCCCATTTTCCCAAGACTGGCCTGTCTGAGAATCATTCCATCTTTTGCTGGTGCAGGGGATGTCGGGGTGCGGCTGCCGTCTGACTCGATATCGAGGTACGCATCGAGGATATCGGACCCTGCTGGTGCTGAGCCCCAACTGGACGGGATAGCCCTGCTAAATGCATATGACCCGTTCACAATCGTTGGACTGTCGGCAAGCTCCTCGGGAATGGGCGACGCGGACGATTTACGCTTGGTAGGGAATTTCGTGGCATTCGGGGGGGCAAGTCGTCCTTGCGATGAGATTTGGGCGGAATTATGCTCCGCTGGGGTCGGCTGCACTGGAAAAGGGAAGTCGGGGATAGAAGGAATGGAGACGAAAGACGAAGCTGTGGATTGTCTGAACATGTCGTCAGGCGGTCCAGACATCGAATTCGCCGCACTATCTGGTCGAGAAAGAGGAAGGGCTCCTGTGAACGGCGGACGAACGGGCGGCTGCGCATGTAGTGAAGGATGCGAAAATGAGGCAACGGGCCGGTTGAGATGCAGTGGACTGGGCGCTACATCCGACATGCCTCGCTCAGAATAGACGGACGGGGATGGAGCATCCGGTCGTGGTGGTCGTTCTGGTAGAGGACCTCTAGGAAGAAACCGCCTGGCTTGTGCATCAGCAACATTAAAAGGCAAGCCATCATCAGTGGGTAAAGGCCAGTGTGTCATATGAGACGACTTCGCCTGGAATCTTGGAGGTGGGCCCGAGGGAGTACCCTGAAGTTGGGGAATCGCGACCTGCGGACGTCGGCCAGCCTCCAACATCTGTCGTGCTCGTTTGACGGAGCCTTCTCTTCCGGGCCCAAGAGTCTCTGAATTGGGGTCGGGGCCCGCGTTGTTGCGTGAGCTGGAATCCATGTTCGTGAGTATGGCGCGGTCTTGGATTTGATGGCAGTTATAAGTTATGCTCCTGCAGTAGTTGCCTTTTCAAGCCTACTCTTGCCAGCGACCAGGCTGGATACGACCCAAATGGCTGAGATAAAAGAATGAGATGATCGCCTAACAGGCGCGCAAAAAAATGGATATGAGGAACAAATGCCAGCTCGACTCTTATGTCGAGAATGAACGTATTGTCAAGCGAGTGTAGGACGATCAGCTGTTGGTGAGCTGCAGGTCCCAGTTAGAAGGATTGACTGGAGCTTTGGGCACCAAGCTTGAGTCGAGAGAAAGAGGTGTGAAAAGCAAGATGGGCAGTCAATGCCTCTGCTAGGAAAAGATGATTGAATGAGTCAATGACACTCGGCGAACCCATCATGTTCACCCCTACATAGGGGAAGGCATACCGAAGTTCAAAGGAATCAGATATGTAAAGACAGAAGAAAATACTCAAAATCGTCGATTGCACACGATCACGCGGTATCAGAAATGGAATCCCTCAGCAGAAACTCTGACCATCCATTGTTCTAAGCCCCTGAGACAGCGACGTTAGCGAGCATACATCTCTCTTTGGGAAGACATTCAAAGCACAGACTTACAGGTGCATTGTGAGAATCATATGACTACTAAAGACAGAGCATCAAGCTCTTTGAACAGACAAAGGAATGACAATAATGGTTGAAAGAGAACACATTCATCCCCAATTGTCGTAAGATGGAAGCGTCGTCCAAAGTCTGAATATCTTAACCTGGGTGGATAAGGTGGCAGGGTCTACCAGCGACCCGAAATTGCTCTGCACCAGGAACAGATGTAAGTCTGGTAGATTAGATTGCTTCCAGTATCATCTCCGTCCACATGATTATCTGGGTATTCAAGGAGCAGAGCACTAACTCAAGGAAGCGGAAGGGGTGTAGAATCAGGCTGTTTTGGTCCTTTTGGAGCCGGTCCAATCCTCATCACGTGGAGTTTGATACTAGGAGAATTTTTGATATCGGCTAGCGCGATGAGCCCCTGCCTTTAGCGCCTGGTACAAAGTCCTAGTTTCCTAGATATACTAAGACTTGGGTACGGAGTAGCATCGGCGTGATATTGCAGAAGTGTTGTGCCACCAGGCCATCGTACCAGCCTCTCCCTGTACATATGCAGGCTGCAGACCCGGAAATCCTGCCATGCGCATTTTGATTAGAGCATCATGATCCTCTCTGATCTCGAATAACGCGTAATAACTCATCTGGTGTTTCCCATTCTTTCCAGAACTCACTCCTCTTAGGGGGTGACAGAGGATGAAAGATTCTGAGCAAACTTTCCTCTTGAAACACAAGAAACAGGTAGGAAGGTTGGACTGTGAGTCTGTGACAGGTGGAAAACAGACGAAGATAGGAGATTGGCTGGATTCCTTCACTCGTATATATTCATCCCACGGATCTCGAGGATTATTGGCCCAGTGGAGAGGCCGAGAGACACTAAATGGATTTGTAGCTGTCTAGTCGACGCTACGTCTCATCCTAAGCAATTGGTGCATGGTTTAGATAGCGAGCGGCGCATTTTCACTTGAAACCGACTCAAACTATGCTTCCCGTGTGTCTGCTCCACTCTCTTCTTGTGGACAGCCTGAAGCTGACTACAAATGCGAGCGAGCCGCGAGGACGAGGTGGTTGGCGCGCATCTTTCAACGTCAATGCCCGTTTTTTTTCGTGCTAGGTACATGATCCTGCACGGTGTCAGCAAAGATCTGCAAGATTCAGATTAGACGCAAACAATAGAAAGACCCATCTTCCATACTGATATTCAGAGATAAGTGAAAAGGGGATCTCGGTCAATTATTGCACTTGGAAGCGGTCGTTTCGGGTCGGAGTCCTCGGTCTTAACGCCATCGTCCCTCATATCTACATAGTAATGCTCAGGGTAAACGGGCATTGACTATTGACAGGCTAGCTGGTTAGTATCTAAACCATACAGCATTAATCAAGAGGAGAAGAAGATTCACTAGAAGGAAAAAATAGTAACACATCGGATTCTTCCGTGACAATTGCGGAGGGGAAACCAAGAAACCAAGTGAGACATCAATATCTGTCGGTGTCGCCAAAGTCGTTACCAGGGAGTCAGGAAGTCAAGGGACAGATGCACTTCTCCAATTCAAGATCAATTCTCATTCGTATATCCCAACACTCAAGTCGACTAGATAGATATCCATTGCGATTGCTTCCCTTTATTGTGCAGCTTTCTAGTTATTTAGTCACTATCCAATGGTCCTCCACCACATCTCTTGGCCCATACTCGCGGTTTTTCTCCAAGTTGAAGCACTTGAAGTGGCTTCTGCCAGTCAGCCACCTGATGATCATGCTCATATCTCCGGCAGGTTGGTTGGATCTCCCCTGAATTGATTGCCTTCGATTGAAGTTCTAGATGTGCCTCCGAACTTATCACCTTCCTGCTTAGACTGCTTGTAGTGCGGCCGTGCCAGCTCTCTTTGCAATCGTATCTCATGAGAGATACTGAATCTTATCTTGGAGGCGGTGGCAGTGAGTCTTGGTCTTTGATATAGTCTACAGAGGGCGGTCCACCTTGTGTCTCACGTAGTCTGGTCGGACCGCAACACGCATGTGGAGAGTCTGATGGTGAATAAGAGCAAGCACAAAATAAAGGCTACTAGCTTGCATCATTGAGGTATGCTTGACCTAACTCGCTTCGCAGACGCTCTACCTCCCTTTCCACGGACTGCATCTGCACAACAACACTCGCCAATTCAGGCAAGCATTGGTCTACAGCCTCCGTGAAAGAGGCTTGGGCGCTGCGAAGAGAAGGGGGCACCAAGACACCATACCAATGGATGGGATTAGAGAAACGAGGTCGTTCGTTGGGCATCTTCGGCTCGGGAGCTGAACTTGATTGATCTTCATCCGTGTTGTCGATTTCTGATTCGGTCTCTTGGCCGTCGTTATTGGTTTCAGACTGATGGACTGGTGGGTTGCTCGTAGCAACCTCCACGGCGAACATGTGCTCGGAACCGCCCAGCTGATGCTTGTCATCCACTTCACCACTATCCTGATACATATTGCTGTTGCCTTCATAATTAGGAAGAGATTGTATAGTCCTAGAGATGCCGCGCTCGATTAGTCCCTGCCTGTGTGCACGGGATATGAGGCCATAGAAGCTTCAGTAGCACTGTTTGGTCTTACATCTTCCGTGTCGCCTTCATACGCTCATCGTAGTAGTCGGCGCCGTATCGTCGCCCTGGCGGGCAGGTATAATTCGCATGAGCGAGAGAAAGAAACCCCTTGCCCGCATCGTCAGTTGTCTCTGGCCAATATATCTTGCTCGAACACGGGAATGGCTATACCGATGATAGCTTCTTGGCCAGCTCTACCTGCAGCTTCTGGTGTCGATCCAGCAGCTCAAGATAACGCTCTAAAAGACGGTCCAGCGATTGTATCAGCTCCGTGCATGACTCGGCCTCGGAACTCTGCTTGATCTGCGCCTCAGGCGATTCAGAGTTCTGGCGGGATGCCGGAGGAGTGAGAAGGTCGGTCATTGAAGACAGTGAGATGACAATAGCGAGAATAATGAATTCGAAATATGAAATCGCGTGAGGGAACAAACAATTTCAGCCGGATGTCAAACCTGGGTGGATATGAGGTGTTGAGATGATCTGGAGAAGCACGCAAAAGCGGCAGCCGAGTCCGATAACTCCGTCATTGCGCTTCCGGGGAAAAGCAAAAGAATTTCCCGCCCTGCGCGATTAAGGTGGATATAGTCTACGACCTCAAGTTCTCCCTCTCTTCTTTTTCTTCTCCTTTGGATGAGGAGAGTCTGCTCGACTGATATTTTTGTCTTTCGGGCTTGTGTGCGTCTTGTCTGGACGTCATCCAGCTTGCTGTCATTTCCAAACTCCGCGAACCGCCACCTCCAGTTGAAGTTGAGACGAACACTGGAGCCTCGGTGAATAACAGTCTTCATCTCGGTCAGGTCTTCTATAGCAACAATAGTTCCATTGGTTATTCGGTTCTGTATCGCTTGATTCTCTGTTTCTGAAGGGGACTGCGAGGGGTGAATATCCAGAACACAGCCACACGCCTTTTTCGGTTGCTCTCCCACCTTGCTCTAAGATTATCGATACCTATCTCTACTCCAAATCATGTCTGTCGCAACATTGCAGCGGGACACTGCCTTCCAAGTCCGGTCATTGGTATGTCCTTCGATCAGGCCTTTGTGCCCTCTTGTGTGTGAGATCTCAACGAAGACTAACGCTGCGCTCGAATTCGCAGTTCCGCTCTCTGCTCCGTCAATCCTCCCAGTTCTCGAATTACAACTTCCGCGAGTATGCCCGACGGAGAACGAGGGATGCCTTCCGTGAGCATCAATCTGAGACCGAAGAAAGGAGGATACAGGAGTTGATACAGGATGGTCTGCAGAACCTGCGCACGTTGAAGGTCAGTCATTTATCTGTGATGTCCTGTTATCCGATCGAGCACTCTTCGCTCGACTGGGTTACGACTTATCACTGGCGATTGAAAGTCTTTTGGTTACTGACGGGGATTACAGCGCCAAACCGTAATCAGCCAATTCTATCAGATGGATAAGTTAGTGGTCGAGGGTCAGAAGACTGTAAGTCCAGCTCTTCAGGCGCGCCACTTGGGATGAATACTCATCTAACATTACATATAGGGCGAGCAAACTGGACAGGAAGGTGGTATTGTTCGCCAGAAGGATACTGGGTATGTTATTCCGTCCTAGTGCCTCCTTTTTTCAATCTCTAATTGATCACAGATGGGATTAAACGTTTCTAAGGCGTAAACGAGAAATTACTTGGGTTTGGGACGAGACTCGTGAGGGCCGTCCCGTCGACATCTATATCAATCCGGCCGCCCCAGCCGTCAGTCTATCGAATAGACTCGGGGTGATTTTGTACTTTTATTGATTTCGACTGCCTGTATGTAGCATTTGATGCTTATATCCGCCACAGAGACACGCACCTCTTCCATCACCTTGTCAATATCTATACTCAATCATTGACATGAATGCATTTCAACAAGCCTAAGATTATGGGTCCATAATATTGAAATTCCAATGCTCGTAAACAAACTTTGCACAGCTCTTTGTCGCTGATTGTTTTCCATTGTAGTCCAATCACGTGATTTGGCAATCCGCAATGTTTCCCGCGCCATCGTATCGCGACAGACAATCAAGACCACATCGCAGTTGAGCGCATCAGCAGCCTCTACCATTGAGTCTACTTTATACTTTGGTCCGGAATAATAATTACACCCAAGCTACTGAAAGCCATTTGACAATCCGTTGGATTAAGTGGCGGAGGAAAGCCTGCTGGCCAGTCGCTCACCATGCCGCCGACAGTATGTATCTCCTAGCGTAGCATTACTCGCGGATCGAAGCCTCCCTGGTCCCCAAGAAGTTCCACGATGTGTTGATTTCATTTACAGTGCTGACAACTCGCAGTTCAGATCCTCGCGCTCAGGTCGTCAATTCGGCGATAATGCCAATCGAACCAGAACCGGCCAGATCGATCACGATGTCTTTGAAGGACTCCCGGTGCGGAGGTGGACACGCCAACGCCAGACCATCTCCCAGATTCCCAAGTCCGAAGTCTCCGAATCGCTCTTCCAGGGGCCCGGAGGCAAGCAGGCTCTACCCGAACACCCTATGCCCAGGGATAGCCATCTTCTGACCCCGATGAGTAGAGCGCTCCTTCGCGCTGCTCGGGCTGGGTGTATCTACATCCGCAAAGCGTCAAAGGAACCAGAATACGAAGAGAAGGACACTACAGACGTGGAGGAACAAACGACAATTCAGAGCATGGACCGCAGTTTCACGGCGCGCAAGTGGGCGGCCTTACCAAAGCATCTGGAGCCCCCCGAGGTGGAATTCCTCGCCAAGAGACGACCTGGCTTGCCATCATTATACGGCGCGTCCACTACCGGCGTAGATGGTGCTGCCAACAATGCGCCAATGCGAAGGACCCGATTCAAGAAGGTCGACCCGGCTACAGGAAACATTTCAATCTACGAAGCATGGGTGCCGGAGGGACACAAGATCGACGGCGAGATCACCGATGAGGCCCAGGTGAGGGCAGAAAACAGTGAGGTTGCCGTCATCCCCGAAGCACCTGCTCCGGGAACAGTCGTCGAAGGCGTCGGAGTGGTCAACGCTGAGGGCGTGGTTGTTGCTGAGGCTGGCTCCGTTTCGGTAATGACGCCCCCCAAGAGGCGACCTCCCCCTCCCAAACGCAAGGCCAAGGGCTTCGGAAAGGGGCGAAGGAAGAAGGTCATGTTCGCTCCAGGTGATGGAGCGGATGCTGCGCTCGTCCACGGTACTGGCGCAGATACCGCGGAAGGTGCAGGTGCGATGGGGTATCCGAAAGGTGATACCGACACGTCACGCTTGTCGGTGGATCAAAGTGGCCAGGATGATGAAGATGATGATGGTGACGAAGGTGACGAGAGTGATGAGGGCGACGAGTCGATGCTCGATGCCAAGACACCGGAAACTCCTCTTGCACAACCTGAGACTGTACCAGCGAGTGATGCCGTGCCGAAGGCTGCATCTGAGCTTATTTCCGAATCTACGGTAATTCCTGCAGTAGACAACATTGAAGCACATCCATCGACTTCAGAGGCTCCATCGACTTCCGTTCAGGAGCAATCTTCACAAACGCCTTTGCAGGTACCAACGTCAACCTCAGCACTCCCAGATGCTCAAATTCCATCACCGTCGACAGCTGATCAATCCACTCCTGCTCCTTCAGCTCAGGTTGCTCCCACTCCTAAGCCTGAGGAGTCCTCTCTGGAAGAAGCCGTGTCGGAAGACGTCATGTCAGACGCGCAACCTCCAATCTCTACTGCAGATGAAAGTACACCAGTTGCTTCTCAACCCTCTCCAGAATGTCAATCGTTGAATGATGGAGCGAATGTCGTCGGAGCTGCTCGCGAAAATAGGACTTCACGATCACCCCATGCAGAGCCTCTAACTCAGCCACCTGAGTCCGCAATGGAGGTAGAGAGCGTCAAAGAAACGCAAGTCAAGCCCACAGATTCCACAGAAAAATTATCTGAGACAAGTCAAGTTGCTCAAAGCGAAACAGTGATGCAGGACGCAGATCCAGCTGAAGATGTTACAATGGAAGACATCGAGAACCTGCCGTCTGCCCCTGCAGAAGAGCAGGCTCCATCAAAAGAAACTGACCTGGAGCAAATCCCTGACCAATTGGCTACGCCTAAGCAAGTAGATGCTGAGCTGGAGAACAACGAGGTTGACCTCCTTGGCAGCCTAGAAGCTAGTCTAGGTGGTACAGCCAGTGAGGGCAAGGTTATGGAACAGGGTGCCACTCAATCCGAATTGCACTCAGAAGTTGCGGCTGAAGAAAGCACTGCCACAGCAGTAGCAGCTCCAGAACAACCTACAGAAGAGCCTTCTCAGCAACCTTTGGAGCGCGCTGAAGAGCAGAAAGCAGAGCAGGCTCCAGAGCAGTCATCCGTGTCCGCTGGTGCAGAGCAAGAGGCGGTCGAGCATGAACAACCTCCTCAAAAAAGCGCTATACTCACTCCAGAACAACCAGCACAAGAATCTGCAGAGCCTGCTCCCGAATTAGCGGCGGATGTCGTTTCGCAGCCCAGCAAAGAGCCATCAGTAGAACAGAATCCGGAACAAGTTCCTGAGGCGCAGCCAGAGCCAACCCCAGAGACTGCTGCACCAACAACTGAGGATCAGGCTCAAGAACCAGCTGCACCACAGGCGGCAGAATCCGTCCCAGAGTCGGAGACGGCACCTAAAGAATCTTTAACAGATCCGCCTGCTGAAGTCCCAGAACCGCCCGCTCAGGTCCCTGCAGAACAACCCACACAGGACCAACCTATTCCACCGACGGAGACAGCTGCAGCTCCACCTACTGAGCAATCTACTCCTCCTCATGACCCGCCGTCCGAGCCCACAGCACCCCCAGCGGAAAAACTTACACCTCCAAGTGTATCTCCCGAAACAACGGAGGACTCGAAGCCGAAGCAATCAGAGGAGCGGGCTGCCAACACACCTCCTCAAGAGCCATCCGCTCCGCAACCCGAGGAACCACAGCCTGACAAAGTTCCTTCGCCAGCTGCGCCAAGTGCCCTCGAAGAACCCCAGCCACAGCAAGATCAACCCGCGGCTCACTCCGCCGCGGCGCCTGAAGCCAACGCCAATGACCAGCCTACCGTCGATCAAGAAAAGGTAAAGCCGGTAGTCAGGAGCGCAGAGGACGTAGAAGAGGCACCCGCGCCCTCGACAGCAGACGCCAATGCCGCATAGTCTATTTGCTCCTTTCTATGTTCACTCCAGCGACTTGTTGCTCACTTGGAATCTCTTTGCTTTGGTTATCATGTAATTTACCCGGGATATCAGGTGTGAATGGGTGTACGGCGTTGTGAAATTTTGTAATGTGAGTAGAGAGCTTCTCTCTTCGAATAGTAAATACCTACTACACCTCTATGTTGAATTAAACATTGTCGATGTATTGTTTGCAATGATATGGGTTCCTTATGGGTGGTAGCCCTGGTGTATAGGTAGTAGATCGAATTTGATTCCGGTTCCGGAGACTCTGTATTGTGTCGTACAAAGAAATCACCCATAGCATTCAGGGCGATTCGTCTTCGTAAGAAGAATATACATTAGTGAGATATATATCAGTTAAGTGCATGCCAAAGAATATAGAAAGAAAACCAACCAGTCATGCATGGCTCGGACCATTCAAGAAACAAGCTGCCGGAGAGAAATATGTATATGATGCTTGTGCATCCTGAAATTCCCTACACTCTAATATGTACTGTAGTTCATTATTTCAATTGACTGTGTAGCTACAATAGGATACCTAACTAATATTTCCAATCCATATCAATTGGAACAGCAATCAATGCCAAGAAGCATTTCAGCAAAATCAGCGCGACAGCAATAGAGACGCCAAACACCTCCGTAGGGACCGAGCCGGTTGAACAGGGGAATAATACCAAGACAGTGACAGAAGGCAGGAGAAATAACGAACCAAGTGGCCAAGAAGATACAACTTAGAAGATGTCAAACGGAGCCAGAGGCCAGTCATCTGAGCAGATCCCAAAAGAGAGAGACGCCGAGTCCAAGAGACGGACCAGAAGAGAAGAGGCGACAGGGTAGGAACGCCACTGTCTGTAGAAGCAGATAAATATATGTCATCAAAAGGCAATTCAAAATAGCGAAGCGCGAGTCAAGTATAGCTCCAAAACGTGGAATTCAGGCGCGAAAAGGTTTGCTGCTGGTCGCATACCAAGATTCATTTTGGTTGCAGTTTAGCGGCCAGACTCTTCGTGCGTTTAGCTGGAGCCTTGGCCTGAGGGGTCTTTTTGGCATTATTGCTCTTGGGAGACTTGCGAGGTGATTTCGTATCGACCTTCTTCTCCTTTGTTGTCTGTTTCCGAGCATTTACACCTTTGGCTGCCCTGAGGATCTTCTCCTTAGCCTTTTCGGACGGGCGTTTCAAGGTAGATGAAGTCGGCTGGGAAGCCCGTGGTTTCGACGGTGATTTGGTTGTAGCTTTGGAAGACGTTTTAGGAAGAATAGCCGCTTTCACCTTTGTTTTGGCAGACTTGACTTTCGGTAGTTTGACAGTAGACCGGGGCTTCGACTCTTTGGCCTTCGCCTGCGCCTTGGGTGCCGGCTCTCTCCCTCTTGTGACTGTTTTCTTAGATTCTTTGGATTGTACTGTTACCGTTGTCCTTTTCGCGGAAGTTTTTGACCTGGAAACCGATGCGCGAGCCTTGGACACAGCTTTTCTCACGCCTTTTGCGATAGAATTTGGTGCCAGGAGCCTCCGTTTTTTGTTCAGATGTGATGAAGATTTGTCAAGCGCGGTCCCGCTCTTGCGCTTCGTGCCTGTAACCTTTCTGGTTGTCGTTGACTTCTTTGTGATTGAGCTCTTCTTCTGATTTAGGATCCTAGATTCTCTTTCTTTCGAGCGTTGGTCTTTTTCTCTAGGTCGTGGTCCCAAAATTCCACGACAGTTCGGAGCACCACATCGACACTGTTGAACATTCTTCTGTGAATATGGACTAGGATAATGTTAGCAAACCTAAGAAGCATGAAAGCCTGTAAGCTACTTACTCAAAGTTATAATCGTAAGTTAATTCTTCACCGGTCATGATCCCACGGTCACCGGCAAAAAGAGCCATGCGTGGTTTGCCTGCAACGGTCCATTTCTCCATTCGACAGTTTGGTTCACAAGAATGATTCACGAAGCGCGCGATGGATCCTCGGGTAGCGTCGATTATCATGTTCTGGTCAAAGTACATAAGGTAATAGCACTGGAATTTGTGGTCAATAACCGAATCAGGTAAAGACACTCTTCATGCAACGCACCTCATTGTTCTTATAGAGGGTCCTCATCCTCTTCTCACATTCCACCTGAGTGATGATTTCACCTGTATATTCAACGATGACCTGATTTGGCTCAAAGGTACGGTTGCTGCGAACGCCGTATCCGCGATCTTCTGTCTTGATGACCTCCACACCGATATTATACTTGCCTCCCACCTTAGTTCTTTGCTTGAGTTCCTCAAAGCTCCGATTACCACAATCAGGACCTAGTCCGCAATTGCCTTCGTCGCATTCATAAAACATGTACCGGTTTTGGCAGTTCTCATCGCAGCCGGTCTCTTCTATGCACATGCACTTAGATAACTCCATGTGCTTGTTGGCTCTCCATATACTACCCGCCTCCCCAACAAAGACATCTGAATCAAATGTGAGCAAAATCTTTTAAGGAAGAAAAAAGGGGAAAAAAAAGAAAAACAGATCAAACGTACTTTTGTTGGTTTTTCTCCACTCATCAGGCTTAGGTTGACCTGCTGGAAGAGGAGAGTAGATGTCGAAAGGCAACTGGAAATCTCTTCCTAGCTGTAAAAGCCGGTCACCTGCGAACATTGGCATTGGGAGAAACCTGCGCTGCAATGGCGCGCCTAGGGATTTTCTCTTTGCGCTCTTGTTCCTATTTTGACTGGGTCTAGAAGTAGTAAACTCTTGGCCTGTATACAGCCCATGAGTCAACCAGCGCTTTGATTTCACTTTCGGCTCGACTTTCCCAGGAGCATTTTCGGTTCCTGCTATAGGATCTTCAGGGTCCTTTGTGTTCAAGGGCAGATCGCTTTCAGAGACACGCCGTTTCTTTGCAGCTGGAGGTTCAGTAGTCGCAAGAGAGGCAATTTCCTCCTTAGGCGCAACATTCCGAGGTCGCAGACTGGATCGGCGATCACTGTCTTTCCCTTCTTTCATCTTATCAATGGATCGTTTCCCAAGAATGCTACTCGCTTTTTCAACCCAGTCGGAGGCCTTCTCCAATAGACTCAGACGGGTTGAGCGCCGAGGTGTTGGAAGATCCTCGGGTTGAGCTTTGATTGTAGATTTATTTCGGTCGGGACTATCATCCTGGGTCAATGCCCGTTCCACACGCTTCCTCAAGTTGCGATGCTGTAGAGCCGTGCTAAGTTCATTTGGCTGAGGCTCTTGGGATGAGTTGGAGACCGGTGTGTCCGGAGCCATTGGGTGGTCTTCAATCTCAAGCCTATCCTGTATGAGCGTTGTCTCGTTCCACAGGGATGTTTCCATGACTGCTATGCTGTGCCGTAGATGGGAGGAATGAGACCGCTTCAGCTTCGTGAGATTGTTTGCCAGGCTCCCCGGGGCCAGCGTACGATCCTCCTGGCCTGGCGAAGACGTGGAAATCCCATTTTCTTTCTCCAACGTTGTCTCAAATTGTGCCGACTTCCGTAAGGAGGCGCGTGTTACACGTGAGGATGTTCGCCGCAGGATCGGCTTCTCTTCAGTAGACGCGTTTTCGTTGTTGCTGGACGTTTCAGACCGACTGTTTTCAGGTGTAAGGAGTTGTTCCGGGATATCCATGCTCATGGCATCGTCGATGTGCTCGTGGGCATGGTTCTGCAGGTCCGAGAAGGTTGCGGGTATCGCGAGGGACGCGACGGAGGATTTAGTTCGAGTTTCCATCTCGTCCGTCTCAGCAGGACGCGCAGACGACGTCGCCGCTGGAAACTGGGAAATTTGCTGCAGGAGAATTAGATCGGAAGAGAGAAGTGTCTGAGCTCGTCAAAACTGCCGGAAGGTTTGTTGTAACTCGGAAGGTGAGCGTGATGACACCAAACAGGGCGATTGGCGCTTCCGATATCAGGAGTATCTGCACAGTGCTCTACGGCTCGAAAATCAGATCACCACAAGATTGTAACAGTCATGACGCAAGACAAACAAACACGACAAAGTGGGAGGAAAGGTCTCGCAAAGGCGATTGCCTGGAAATGGAGGGGAAAGGAAGAAAGATGAAGGTGCGGAGGAGGTTCAGTTCCTAATAATTATCCTGTCGTCAGCCAGCCTGGGACAGCCGGAGGGGAGGTACGGCCGCGGAATGTAGAGGGAAAAAGAAGCGAATCAACAGCGTACAAGGATCTCTCTCTCTTGTTGGGGTTTGATCACGGATGATTACGCTTAATTCTGTTTGCTCTTGTTTTCTTCAGGGAAAGTTGAACGCTTTCTCAGGGACTCCTCCGTAGCGTTCAGAGTAGAGGGCCGTAGCCCTCTTGCGCACCTTGCTTGATACCGGCCTTTCTAGTCACTCACATCCTACAGATGTCGACGAGCTCAAGAATTACTACAGCGACCGGGCCTCGTCCCCTCTCTTCAGGTCTTCTTCGAGTAGATTATTCATTGTCTATCTGAAGTGTGGTATCAAATATCATACATGTCTTCTGTGTCGCATGATAAAAACTCAACCCAGCAAATTGAACCAGGGCGAAATGTCCTCGACACAAGAGAGTATGGATGTTGGAACGAAATGGGAACTGAAAATCCTAGAATGAAAGAGACTAGAGATCGCTCAATTTGCGAGGCCTCGTTTTGGGCAGAGGGAATCTTGAAGGAATCAGAAAGGAATGCTAGAAGGTATCAAAATCAACCACCAGGCCAAGCAAAGCCAAGATATTTGGGGCTGAGTCGGTAAATTCGAAACTGTCAAAGAGAAAAAGAGAAGAAGCTCTTGAAAAACAAGATAGAAAGAATGTCATCACTGAAATGTGAATCACAAGAAAGATCGGAAGAAAAAGCCAGATGAGAATAACTTTGCAGGAGAGCCAGACGGCGGACTTAGCCCTGTTGCCCACTGGGAGGAACATCCTGCATCTCTATGTCTGTTTGGGCTTCGATATCTCGAGGCCGGTCTTTTCGTTTCAGCGTGCTCAAGCGCTGGTCACCCTCTTGATAGGGTCGCTTGAATTGCATGTAGGTTGGAGGACGTGGTCGTGCAAGTACAGACAACCAGTTTTGGAACACATTCCCTTGAGTGAAGGGACGATGACGGTCTGCTTTGGCGAATTTATGCGAGTTGAGGTATTCCCTCGTTGTCTCGCCCCGTCCAATCAAAAATAAGTGGTATGCCCACAGAGAGGCCGGATAGGGTGCTGCCACTGCCCCATAAATGACCATGGCCCAAGGCACCCGCAACTTGTCAATCGCAGCACCGAAAGAAAGCCCCTCCTGAGACCGATACACCAGTATATGTGCAAGACTGGCTCCAAGCAGAAAGAAGCCAAGTAGCGTCGCGGCGCTGACAAAAGTAAAGAAATAGCGATAGTTCCGGCGACCAACGCAATTGTTCAGCCAAACACAGTGGTGGTCCAATGTTTCAATGCAATTGTCGCATACACGACAATGATAGCATCGTGGCGGACGCCAGATATTACAGGTCTTGCAGTACTTCACAGGGACATCCATGGCTGCGACTTCAGATGTCGCCAATTTCACCATCACCCAGTCATTCGTTGGCGGTCCGATAGCCAGTGGATCATTAGCGGGTTCTGACGAGGGCATCGAATGAAGATTCCGTGGGATGATCCCGGGGTCGACTACCGACGCGTGTATAAACGAGGAGAAGCAGATGTAGAAGAGATAACCAAACAGAATCGGAATGGCAGGCGATATATGATGCCAAAGCCAAGGTGCTGAATATACGAAGAACAAGACCGAAGGAAGCACCACGAATATGCCGGTTGCAATATTGATTGGCTTGTCTCTGGAGTTTTGAAAGCGACCACCGCCGAAGAAGAGAGTATTGCCATTAAAATGCTCATAGTTCTTGCCCAGATGAGCCTTGACCGTTGGAGGTTGTTGCTTTTGGATGGATTCTGGGGAGGAGTCGGCTGACGATAACCGTTCATGGGTTCGACTGTCACCGCGGTCTGGAGCACCCCTGTTTTGCAAGGATAGAAACGAGAGGGGAGACCTCTGTGGAGGATCATTGTGCTCAGGGCCATTGCGAATAGTCCCTAAATTGAGATGCTGCGGCGGTATCTTATAGACTCGGGCCCTATCGGTCAGGAGATTCGCACTTTCGCCTAGGCTTCTCACTGTCGTATTACCAATCGGACTAGCATTCGATGTGTTCCGATCTGGAATTACAGGGTCTGTGAACTCGGTGCCGCGCGATGGAGGCGCCTCCTCCTGGGGTATAGAACTTTGAGCAAATGTGCTATTTGAGACCAGGCTTTGCCGATTCTGATCTAACTGGTCGGCCCAATCCTCAGAGGACACCGCAGTCTCTTTCGTAACGGGTCGGCCTCGATGCGCCTGAAGCCTCTGAGATGACATTGGGCGAAAGAAGCCTTGCGCAGTGAGCGAAGGAATATGCGTCCGGCTCAATCGGCTTGCAGAGCTTCCTGGTCTGCTTGTCACCTGGCTTTGCGCTGTGATGGAACTTCTTGCGGGTGGAGGCCCCCGGCGAGAAATGGAGTGTTGCCGCGACTGAGGGGCATGAGACGACACCCCGGTATATGCCTGTGATTGCGCCTGCGATTGCTCTCCATCCTCAGAAGCCAGATCCGTCACTCGAGATGAGATGCCCCCGACGGAAGGCGGACGCGGGATACCGAGGATATGTTGTGAGATTCGCGCCCTAGGCGCATCGCCCGGGTCAGGGTTGTTCGACGAAGATGCCATGATTGTCCGCAAGACGAAAGTGAACTGTGACTATCACGAACTCCGAGCATTCATGGCGCCGCTTAATGGCAGAAAGGAAGCGAAGGTATCTTGGATCGTTGCAGTGTCGTTATAGGGTAATTCGGTGTCAGAATGTAGACGCGAGATAGTGGTCTCTATCAGATGATGGAGGGACAAATAAGGAGCGACAATATGATATGGTTGTTTCCGAGAAGTCTCCGCGGCAGATACAGTTGATCATAAAAGAAAGAATGGAAGCAACCTAGAATGCAGCGGTGTGGTTAGTCTTGTATGAGGGTTTCCCATTATATCAAGGGAACACAGCCAGCCCCTGGGGGAGCATATGTCATGACGGAGCCCCTAACAGGACAAAGCAATATGGTTGGGGGGATAGCGGACCTTTTGAAGGGAGAAGAGTTGCAGAGATCGCGATAGAAGCAGAAAAGACTGAACACGTCACATCACGGGCAGGAAGAAGTCGACCATGTTGGTTCAGTTTGCGAGTGTGACCAGAAAAAGCTCCCTTCCTGTGACTTGTACAGCCCTTGCGCGCGGCGAATCGATGAACGATACGGCAATAATTTTGGTTCCTCAGGCGGCGAGCCATCCTTCAGGCAACCCGCAATGACTAAGCGTCGGGAGCGGATGGGCCAACGGGAGGTCACCTGATGATGCGCCGGCAACATCATCGTTTGACACTCACACCATCGGTTCCGCTCTTCCACTTCCCCCAAAGCGATCACCTCCCCCCTCCCCACTCAGTCCTCGCAGACAACCCCAGTCTAACAATCTGCAAAAAATCACCATGTCTTCAATTGCTGCCATGGCTTCCCGTCGGGCCTTCGCCCGCCAGTCCGTCTTCCGGGCTGCCCCGCGACGCCTCTACAGCTCCAAGATCGAGGAGGCCAAGCTCGACAAGGCTGGCAAGCGCGATCCCGAGCTCTACGTACGCTCTTCCGGCTGAGTACAAGTCCAATTGGCGGGATACAATATCTGATGGGCGTTCTTTTAGGTGCTTCTCGGTGTTATGTCCGGAGCTTTTCTGATTGCTGGATGGTGAATAATATCCCTCTCCACCCTATTGTTCGCCATGATATGTCGACAAGGACCCGAACCATCGCCAATTGCGCGCCGAAGATCGTTTTTCTACTGGACCGAACGTCGCTTACCACTTGTCGTCAACAGGTACTTCGGCAGAAAGCCCACCTCCGTCACCTCTGAGAGCAACGTTCGCATCGGCGAGAGCGCCATGCCCTGGGAGCGCGATGACGATGGCAAGGTCTACAAGTACCAGTACCACCCCCACGGTGATACCAGCCAGCCCCTTAGAAACGCTCCCAGCGCTCTGAACACCGTCATTGTTCCCAATGTCACCCTGCCCGCGGTATATATGGATCCTGACCCTTTTTTATTTTATGGCAAACTTGATATTGGGTAGTGATTGTATAGATTGCTGATACGCCATACCTTCTCTATAGGATCTCCACGAGCGCTTCAACAAGTACGGAAAGGAGGAGTGGGACTACTAGGTCATACAGCAAGGAATGGACCGCTAAACAAACATCGGATGCTTCCGATAGTGATTGCTGTACACTAAAATTGACTGTGAAGACTAGAGTTTGGAGTGTGGATTCGTCAGTAGGGCTTTGTGCATAGTTCGTTTTTTACTCGAAATTGATCGGGGATTGGTGTTTTCGTTACCAAGCTACTTTAAGCCAGGTGATTCACGCAGCAGGTACCTAATAATTTAAAGTAGGCACGCACTCAAGTAGTTCGTAGAGGTCATATCATTTACAAGAACATATTTCGTTCAATACCAGAGAAAAAGAAAGGGGTTCAACAGAAGACAAATATGGAATGAGAATTTGCTAGGCTTGAATATTTGAAGGATAGAAGAAGATAGAGGCAGAAAATGTCCCAACCAATTTCATCTGTCATTTAATTATACATCTATGACTGTCACTGTTGGGTCGCCTCGTTAGCTTCACTAGCCGGCTTTGGCTCAGGGGAGTTTGGTTGCTCAAGCGAACTCTCACCACCGGCTACCGAAGCTGGGCTATCGCCTGCAACCTCAACGTTCCCATGTTTGACGGTCTCGGGATTCTGTCCTTCCACATCTGGGTGCGGTGGTGCAACTTGGCCGTTTATCATGTCTACTTCGTGGGCATGTTCCAGCCGTGTCCGAGTCTCATGCCGAGTCTCGAACGAAACTTTGCCTTCCTTGGCCAAAGAGGCGACAAGTGCCTCGTCCAAAACGTTGCCCTGCTGATCCCGATACTCCACCCGGGCTTTGCCGCTGTGAAACTGCTTGGCCTGGGGTGTGACTTGGGCTTCTTCAGTCTCTTGCTGCAAGATCTCCTGCTGCTGTGGTGGCGGGACCACTGGTGGCGCCTGAACTGGAGGCACCTGCGCAACGGGTGTGGGCGATACACCGGGATTCGAATTGACATATTGGGTCACATATTGACCAAGCTAATGTCATGTCGTCAGTGGTCGGACTTTCATTTATGTCTAGTACCCTCGTCGCGGAGGTTGCCATGCTGGAACACTTACGTCAGTGTAAAATGTGTTGCAATCGAAGTCCCAGGACCCAATGAGTTTCACTTTCTTGCAAGCATCTTGGGTCCAGGGATTGCCATAAACCAATGGGGAGTAGAGAGTGAAAGCGAAAATGCTAAGGGCCAAGAACACTGCAACGAATCCTCTGCCAATGACCGGCCTGGAAGATAATCCAAAAGCCTTAAAGCGGTTGGCGATGAAATCAAACTCTTGACAGAGCGCAATGAGCGCAAAGTACAGCGCGGGGAAATAATGGTGAAGGAAGAGTTGCCGAGCCATAAGGAAGAAGGGGAAGTAGTGGAAGGCCCAGCCAAGCACACTCGTGCCAACTTCATAGTCGAAACGCTTCAAGTTGACATTTCGGTAATCACCACAACTGCGCTGCCAACGGATAACAGCAAGGCCTTTGAAGAGGAGGTAAACGGCAACGGCGACAGTAGAAGACCACCAAATGAATGGGTTGCCAAGAAGATAGATCTGACGGTGGTCTCGGCCCCAGAAGTTGATGCCTCTGAGCAGGGTTGGCCATGAAGGCGGACGAGAATCCCAGGCATGGGACTCGGTCAGACCGGCATTCGTGGTCCACATGACCTTCTGGAGTTCCCAGAATTTGCCAAAGAAACCGGGATTCCGATAGTTGACCTTCTCCGCATCGGCAGGTAGCATTGGATGAACATTGGATTCAATATACCAGATACTGTTTGGCAGAGTACCCCCTTTCGCACAAGTCACTTCTTGCTGGTCAAAGCCCCATTCGGGCAACTTCACTTTGTGAGAGAAAAGGACGCAGCCAGTCATGACATGCACGAGCCGAAATTTAGTTTGAATAGTTCGGAGTCTCTTCTTCGCTTCTTCCCCGTCAGACATCGACTTGACTATCTCGAAACGGAAGAGATCGTTCGCGTCGCCAGGAAAGCCTTCGTAACCATAGGCAGATACCTCATACTGCCAGTCGGCTTCGGTAACAGGAGGTCGCTCATCGTGTGAGTGAAGCCTTCTGTGCGTCAACGGGTGGTAGAGTCTTACCACACCACCATCCGGAATATACTCGGTGGTGATGTTATCCCAGGCAAACGGGCCTTCCACCGGTCCAAAGGACCCAAGAGGTTGAGTCTGATTCTCCAGGATAAAAACATTGTTCTCATCCTTGTGGGGGTAGAGAGTAATCTGTTGCTGCTTGCTTCCTGTGGGGTACATGTGGGCATGGGAGTGGAGGTAGCCACCCTGGGTGTTCAGGTGACGGATGCTCACTCGCGAACCGAACACAACATCGGCAGGGACGTCTTGCATTCCTTTGGAGTTCAAGGTCGCCTGGAACTCCGATGACATGAATCCGTCCCCATCCCCAGGGTTCACCAGACACAGGAAATGAATTGCAAACATTCCGCAATAGAATCCGAGAGGAATAATGATCAGACAGAAAACACGGGCGAAGAAGTGCTTAAGCCATAGACGCTAATAACTGATCAGTTTTCGGCATCAACCCACTCGGAAGGAAACGGACACATACCGGTGTGACATTCTTATAGTCGCCTAAGAGCACCCACAGTTGGAGCACTGTGAGAGAGCCGACCCAAGCGACAGTGAAAAGTCCAACCCATTTGACACTCAGAGTGGCACCCAAGCAGAGCCCCGTTGCGACCAGCCAAAACCACCAGGATGCACGGAAGGCGTGGGATGGCCCAAGCTCTTGCTGGTTTGTGAAACAGGTGAATGACAACGCCGTGAGCGCCGTGAAGAAGACCAATGGCGAATCTAGCAAGATAAGGCGAGACTGTGTGATAAGACCATTTTCTGCATGGGGTAAGTATGGGTGGTTGGGCCGAAGAATGCAACGGTGTGGACTTACCGAAGATAACCACACCGGCGCCCAGGATAGCAGTAACGGTCCGGCAACCAGTCGCTTTCAGAGTCAGGAACATCAATGGAACAGTGAGCACACCCAGCATAGCTGGAAGCAAGCGCATAGCAACATAGGGTACTCCAGGTTCGAGATAGTCCTTGCCAATGTCCTTGAAGTCGAAATTTCCGTCAAACCCAGCCAACCAGCCAGCAAGTGTGATCAGGAGTTTGGCGAGGGGAGGGTGGACATCCATAAAGAATTTGCCCTTGATATATTTACTCGCGAAGCCGCCAAAGCTGTTTATCCGAGGTCAGCGACAAAGGCGTATTCAGAGTTTGTGCAACGAGAGTAACGAGAGAGGACGGAAACACACTGGACTTCATCGAAGACGACGCTGGAAGGCTGGTAGATGCGAAACAGGCGAACAGCCATGGCAATAAGAGTTACCAAGACGAGCGCCTTATAGTCGGAGCCAGGAAGTTTGAATATATTGTTGTCCTTGACGCCCTCCGAGCCATAGCTGGACACTTCGACCGGCGCTTTCTTGCGATTCTTCGGTTTCGGCGAGCGGCTTGGAGAGCGACCTTTCCTCGGTAGAGGTCGGACCTGCAAGGTCTCTTTGGACTTTTGTGTCATATTGAATGATATGCCCCTGGAAGGCAGGACCGGAAAATAGGAAGATCGAATGGTAAAATAAAGAGATTATGTCGTACGACAGCGAAATGACCAAGGACGAGGTGTAGAATGCTCCGACTCCAGAGGGGAGCGCTCAGACAACCCCACGACTAACAAATCCAATGAAAACGGGCTAGATGATTATAAACGAGAGTAATGAATCGAGGACCGATTCGCCATAACAGAAGTTATATGGAAGAAGAAGAAAGATGATGGCCGCCGTCCAGAATGAAGCAGCAGAAAGCAAGACAACACGTGTGGGACAATCAGGAGGTTGATGAAAGCGTCCGGCTAGTTTAGGCCAGATCGTCGGCGGAGAGAAATAAGAACTAAGCCAAGTAGTATGGAGCTATGATGAACAACCACTGTCAGCGCAAACCACTTAAGATAGAAGTTATTGTTGTGGACCCATAGCAGGGGAGAAGATTGAGCATACAGCCTCGTCAAGGAAAATAGATTCCTTTTTTTAAAATTCCAATTACCTTGATAGTTACTGGGGCTGTTCATCGGCAGTATTATTATTGACTGTTGACAGGAACAATAATAAACCATATTATTCTGATTTCTGACTTCATGTGATGGATACTTACGGAGTTGGTTCCATTACTATTGATTATTCGGTGGACTGTGGAGTTCGTACAGAACGTTACTAGCGGTAACTTTACACTCGATCCATCTGTCGCATGAGCCAATCATAGTATCTGTTCGTCGCGCGCGCTTATCTAACAGCCGCCGACAAACGCGCCTGGGTTCTTTCCCAATGAAGTCAGTCTCGGGGCAAAAAGAAGGACGTCTGCGGTGCTATTGAGGCCAACCACAACATCCCTGAATCCAAGCCATTGCTCGTTTGGCTGTCAGATCAATCATGGCTTCGAATGGGAACACCCCGGCTCCTGCTGATGAGGTGAGCAAGCCACCAGAGGGTGTGGTATTGCCACCTAAAGACATTCGAGGTTGGCTTTGATCTTCCCAAGCTTTCGCCTAGAAGCGCCTGCTGATACTCTGTATAGCTATTGTAGAGAAAACCGCCGGCTATGTCGCTCGCAATGGCATTGTCTTCGAAGGTAGGTTCCTATCGTCACCATTGCAAGTTTGCGGCGAGAGACGGCGAGCTAATCTTTTGCGTTTCAGACCGGGTGCGCGAAAAGGAACGAAACAACCCCAAATTCTCCTTCCTCAACCCCGATGACGCTTACGCAAATTTTTATCAATGGCGATTAAACGAGATCAAAGAGGGACGAGGTACCACGGTGGCAGCAGGCAGACCGGGAGAGCCAACAGCAGCTCCTGAACCCGAGAAGCCCAAGGGTCCCGCGGAGCCCCCAGAGTTTCACTTTTCGGCGCGGATGCCCATCATCAACGCGCAAGATTTGGAGGTCGTCAAGCTTACCGCGCTCTACGTCGCCAAGAGGGGGAAATCGTTTATGACCGCGCTGTCGCAGCGCGAAGCGAGGAACTTCCAGTTCGATTTCCTGCGCCCACAGCATAGTCTCTACCAATTTTTCACTCGGTTGGTCGATCAGTACACAATTCTCCTGAGAGCGGAGGGAATCGATGGGTCGACATCAGAGAAGAACAGGCTTGCTGAGCTGGAGTATAACGTGAAGAACAAATTCCACATTCTAGAGCGGGCGAAACAGCGTGCCGAGTGGGTGAAATTTCAAGAGCAACAGAAGCAGAAGAAGGAAGAAGAGGAGGAACAAGAACGAATAACCTATGCGCAGATCGACTGGCATGATTTTGTGGTCGTCGAAACGGTTCTCTTTACGGAAACGGACGATCAGACCGACCTTCCTCCCCCTACTTCTCTGAACGATCTACAGTCCGCCTCCCTAGAGCAGAAGGCCATGATGTCGCTGAACCCGCTCCGCATTGAAGAAGCAATGCCAACAGAGGAAGAGGCCCCAACATATTACAACGCCTATCCTGCACAGCAGCCCGAACCTATGGTACACCCTGCTCCTCCATCTGTATCACCATATCCTCCACAGACACCCATCCCGCAACCCTACCCGATGGCCACCGCAGCCGCTCAGGAAGAAGAGCAACGGATTCGTGAGCGCATGGAGGCCCGCGAACAAGCAGCAGCCGCACAAGCCGCCGCGAGAGCAGCTCCCGGCCAGCAGCCCATGCGCATCCGGTCCGACTACGTACCGCGCGCCCAGGCGCGCCGTCTCAATCCTTCGGGTGCCACTGCACCTTGCCCCAACTGTCATCAGCAGATTCCTGTGGCGGAACTCGAACAGCATATGCGTATCGAACTGCTGGATCCCCGGTGGAAGGAGCAGCGCGCCAAGGCCGAGTCACGTAGCGCGACCACCAACCTGTCAACTGCGGATGTTGTGAACAACCTGAAACGCCTGGCAAGCCAGCGAAGCGACGTGTTCGACTCATCACTTACCGCGCCCCTCGATCCCGAGGAGGAAGCACGAAAGAAGAGAATGGCTTTTGAGAACGTCCCCGGTGCTGGTCCTACACCGCCGATGGTCGGTCCGACTGGGGGAGCTCCCAATCCTCAGAGCTTGAACATCGAGGAACAGATCAGACACATTCACGAGCGATACAAACATGGCTAATCAATCTTTTGGCGGTCGTCGAGATGCTTCAAACCTATACAAGGCGTTGCTTATCTAGGAGTTCATGGTTCTTACGCTCGAATTCACTTCAGTAAAAAAGAGGATGTAAATTATACCCTTTACTCGTCGATTCTTGTAAGATTGGAACTGGCAGAGCCGTCTGCGGTGTGGTCTGAATATCTTTAGTTTGACTCAAAAAGTCCAGCGAACACTTCTTTCACTAGTGTAATGCCGAGCCTCCGCAGAAGAGTGAGTTAAGAATCGACAAAAGTGTCGTCGGTTGTATATGGTAAAATTAAATATCATTATTCCGACACAGATCATGCCGTGCGTCATTCACTCGATACATTAGACCTTGAGATTCCCATGATCATAAAATCGAAGTCGAAGAGTAAGAAATAACAAAAGCAAGACGCTGTCTAAGAACGAAAAAAAGCCAGGTGCAGGTTTAATGCTCTGATTGCGCCATGAAGGGGGTAAAAAAAAAGTAAGTCAATGATTCCCACAGCCGAATGAAATGTGAGAATGGCAAAAAGAAGGAAACAGATTATGCGTACAAATTGATTAGTAATACATGTAGTATGCTGCATTCAGCAATGAGAATAGCAGCTGTGTGGGAAATGAAGAAAGATGATCTAGGATATCAAAAGACACATGGTATAGAAAAGTTCAAATAGAAAAAGGGTATGGTATCGTCTTGTCCAGGAGAACGATAATTCAAAGAACTTGAGCTTGGATCATGGTTTTCGTTCCTGTTCACTGCCGTTTAACGTGGTCTCGTGCATGTGCGTATCTTCAACATGAGTGACGGGATTCGAGTCACCATTGGCCGCAGAGATAGTCACCTGGCTCACATTCTCCCTAGAGAAGTCGTCTTTGGCTTGCTCCGAAGCATGGGATTCGGTGCTATCGTAGAACATTGGGCCGGCACCAGATTTGGAAGTATATCCGCTCACAGAGTTATTGTCGTAATCGGAATCCGAAACTTCATAATCGTGAAAGTCCCGCGCCTCGAAAGGTGACGGATAGTGGCTCTCCTCATCATTGAATGGCGTGCTTTGGTTAATGTGCTCCATGGACGCAGGACCGCTGTATTCGAGCTCATTCGCATGAGGAATGGCAGGGATAACGCCACCACCAATTCGAGACCAAAACATCCGCTCCCTCAAGCGAATTGTTTCTTCCCACGCGTCTTTTTCTTCCTCAATATCACCGCCACGAATATGCCCATCAAGGATGAGGCGCAAATAGCCGGTAAATTCACAAGAGGAGCGCACTCTCTCAAGACACAAGACGCACAGGGGATACCGTTGCGCAGTCTCGTTATCCGATGTTCTGAAGCGATGAGTTCTCTCGTTGTCCGTACCAGGCCTACGATCGCCGCAAAGGGAACAGGGAAAGTCGAATTTTTTCGCTGCGGCTGGCATCGGTTCAACCACGAGGCTTCCTTCGCAGATGCTGCTCAAAACCGTGCGTCGCGTTAGCCAAGAGATCCCCGGTGCTGCGTCCAACCTGAGTGTTGGTTCAATATCTTCCATGAGGACGCGTTTGTAAAAGCGAGTCTCTTTGAGTGGAATGTGAGAGGTGGAAGGCTGCGGAGAGGACATGCTTCCGTGGGGCGAGTGAGTCGACTTGGCTGGGGAAGAGGATGCTGAGCCAAATCCGGCCCCGCCAAAATTGGCCAAGCTCATGACATTGAGGCCGGCGTAGGAGCCACTCGCTGCCCTGCTTGGGGGCTTCGAGGCTTTCGACAGAATGAACAGCTCCCGAAAGTCTTCGAAAGCTTGGATATCCGTCCGGCACACCGACTTGATCAAATGTGGGAAACTGGTGGATGGGCCCGGCACGACTTCTTCAAGATGGGGTGATGGTTCGAAAGTATCCGTAGACTCGAAGTCCTTCGTGGTATTTCCCGGTCCTTTCTGGGGCCCGGTTGGGGAGGATGGTGCCGTGGAGTTGATAGCGTGAGTATCGACATCATCCTTAGCTAGGTTCATTCCTTGCATGACCGACTTCAACTCGGCCAGTTGCTCTTGATGCGACGCAAGGAGCAACTCCGTGTCTTTCACTTGGGCACGTAATTGCTCATTCTTCTTCTCAACTGCCTCGCGTTCCAGCTTAGCAGCGGCGACCATCTGTTCATTGCGAAGATTAGATAAGGGTTTACCACAGAGCGACGAATGCTGATGGAGAGAGAAATTACCTTGTTCGCTTCTTCAAAAAGCGCCGCGGTCAGAGTTTCCAATTCTTGTTCAATGGTCTTTTTGCCTTTTTCAACGACGGCGCGCTGAGTCTTCTCTTCTGCCAGAGCGGCCTGCAACCCTGAAATTTCAAGGTCCGCATCAACCTTCTTGATGAGGATCTGTTGTTCAATATCCTGCCGGTACCTTTCGTTTTCCGATTCGAGGGATTTGAGTCGGTTCTGCGCTTGTTCCAGCTCCTGGCGGGTGGCGACTAGGCTGTCATCCAGAGTAGTCTGATTGTTGATCGCCTGAATCAATTTAACACTCAACGCAGCCACTTCGCTACTCAAATCCGGATGATGAGATGGCGTTATGCACGATTCGGGAGTCTCCGAATCATTGGCCAGTCTTGGATCTTTCAGTGTACTGAAACCACCATCAGGGAAATCACCTGCACTGTTGGAACGGGAGGCAAGTGTTGGTTTCTGAGTCGTGACCGATAGGAGGTCATTGGTAGACTTCGTTTTCGTGACTGTTCTATCAGGAGAGGGCGATCTATGACCAGACGAGAGAGATCGCTTGTGGTTACTTGAACGGGGGATCATGTTGGAGGGTGAGAGGAAGCTGTGACGTAAGTGATAGGTCTGAAATGCGATTAAACTGTTCAACTCAGTCAGCGACTTGCAAAGCCACACACGGAGAGCCTCCAATTAATGCATCACGTACTCGGCCATGGTGGTCGCTGAAAGAGACGAGAGGGTTTGTTCCAGGCGGTGGAAGAGGCTCAGTGACCCAGACCGGGTATCACAGCCATGCAATTAGGTTATTCACTGTGCTCATCCAGAGACTTCGATTGTGGATGTGTGATCAAGAAATAAGCGAGGTGTATGATCAACTGTGAAAATACAGCTGAGGCACGGGTGCCTGCCAGCGCGCGTACTCCGAATGTAGAACGAGAAGGACAGGAGCGGAGATTGGGAGAAGGAAAAGTCGGATTTAACGGATACGACGAAAGAAAAGGAGAGGACAGATAGAATTGAAGGGAGACCAATATATTGAACAAAAGAATCGAGTCAAAGGAAGGGAGTGATAGTCAGAGTAACCCCTCTCTAGCTGGAAAGGATGGCGGTTGGGATGGCGCTTGCAGGAGTACGGAGTAGGCTGTTTCTGTCAGAGTACTACTACCAGTACCAAGGTCCAAGATCCCTGGAACCTCAGGCTCGAAGGCCAAAGTGTTAAGTGAGGGATGGGATGACGGATGTCGTACTGAAGAATCCCAGGAGCTAGTATAGAAGAGGACTAGTGTCTGACAGGAGGCAAATCCAGATTGAGCTTATCTGATTCGGGACACCCGATCTCAAAAAGGACTAGACCCAGCGGCTACCTATCAGGTGACAAGTTGACAACCCAGTAACTATACAGTCTACAGTACGCCAGTACGGAGTACTTACTTTAGGTATCTACTCCGTAAGGTAGGAGTAGGTACATCCCATTGGCCATGTGACTCTCTGATGAATCCTCCAATGGAATTTCAGCTTCTTTTATCTGGCTGTTCAGCTTATAATATCTTAAATCTTAAGGTAATAAATATCTACTGAAACAAAATTTGTCTACCCCATCATACCATACTTTTGATTAACCAAGAGATTGATCAGGTGAAACATCTAAGAGACGGATCACTCCATGGATACCTTGACTACTCGGGAGAAACCCAAATCCATAAAACTTCTGTCCTGTGTGAGGGTCTGAATCCTTCTCACTCCTAAATTGCCCTTCTTAAGAACGAAGACTCGATAGTTCGGGTCTATCCCTTTCAAAAGGGATCAATCCTGTTTGCAAATAATATCGAATTCTAAAACGAGGTTCTTGCCAGACAAGTGGCCGAGAGCTACAACACCAAGCTGGATCGCTGATCAAGCGAGCTGATGGTCTGGGAAAAGCCACAGTTCGTTGCCCCCCAGCATGGTCAGCATCTCCCTGCTTGTATGCTTAAGCCGACATTGTCCTCAACACGCCCAGACCTGGACAACTCATAGTTACAACAAATGACTCCTACGTTTTAACTGCTCGGTCGAAGTCACCAAATGATAGAACCTACCCTCTGGTAAGAATGGATCTGGATGCGTTTGTCAGGTCAGCATTTGCAAGACCCAGAGCTCGATCCCTTCATCCGCGGAAGACAATACCATCAGCTGAGAACCAGAAGATAATTTCGACAGAAGCAATCTATATTCTGTGTAACTAGTACTTGCTCAGTCAGCCTGTTCAGCACTACATACCTACCCACCTACTCTGTATGCATGCTAGGGAGGAAATTGTAAGGTGTGGAATGAGGCTAGGCTGGCGCTTGATGACGACATTTCCCGTTGGAAAGATAGATAGAACCTGTGTATAATGTATATTGGCGAACACATGGCTGTTCAAGCAAGGTAAACCCTGAAGGCCTGAACAACGCTTCTCCATTCAAGGATCAATGCATACTGTGTAGTACTTGTGGATCATCTAGACCTAATAGTGTATCTACTCCGTACTTCGGGGGAGAAGTTGAACCGTGATTGTCATGGAGCCCCACCCCCAACATGACGGCCTCAGGCCACAAAGTGGGGTACAAAACTTCACTATCATTCGATCTGGGTAGTCTACCCCTCGATAGAGAGAGAGAGAAAGAAAGATACAGTTGAAGACCCAAGCAACACTATCTAATCCATTTTGTGGTTTTCGCTTTCCCGGATTGATTCGGTCTTCAGATTTACTACAGAACCAGGATTCTAATATCTTCTCAATACAAAAACCCTTGCCTCGAACACTAAATCCAAATGGCTGACGCAGAGCTGGAAGAGGTGCGTATGAGAGGCATTTTGAACTACGACATTGGAACTATTATCTAAAGATCGGAATAGCTCAGACGGGCCCGTCTTGCACAACTACAACAACAGGGTGGCCCCCGAGGAGCTGGTGGAGAGGGTCAAGAGGAACAAAGAAAGTAAGTCTTGCGAGTCACATTCACCAGACAGTCACCGATACCGTACCTTCTCCCAGTCAAAATGCATGTGTGAGATACTGACCGTCTTACTTCCAGACAAGCTGAAGGTATGCCATCATGATTTTCCTAACCTCCGCGAGATAGTCTCCAGCAACCTACTCACCCTTGACCGACTCGCCAGCCGAACGTCGCTCTGCCATCCTGAGCCAAATCCTCGAGCCCGAAGCCGCCGATCGTTTAGGTCGGATTCGCCTCGTCAAAGAATCGCGCGCCTTGGACGTCGAAAATAGACTTATCATGCTGGCACAGACGGGTCAGATCCGTCAGAAGGTCACCGAAGATCAGCTGAAGGACTTATTGAATGCGATTGCGGAGAACCAACGGAAGGACGAGCAGGAGAAGATCGTTTTCACTCGACGGAAAGGCGGCTGGGACGACGATGATGACCTGCTGGACTTGTAAGAATGGGACTTTGGACTACAGTCGTGCCGCCAAAATCGTGCTTCTAAAGAGCATGGAAGCGGCATTTTGCGGGATGAGCTTATTTTGATACCTCAGCTCTCGATCGAGGATCTTCCAGGCGTTACCACTCGCGCAGCTGATTTCTTCGTCTAGAAAGCTGCCTTTCCTATCTTCTACTTCATGGTCTTTTCACAAAAAATTCTCACCGCGAGTCAATGCAGCTATGACCTACAGCCAGCCGTCTTTACAATTCTAGGAACGAGTCCCTCCCAGGCTTTACCACGCATTAAACAACAATTGGGGATACAGTGTATGGAATTTACCTGGATAAAAGAGCCTGACGCCAAGCTCAAGTGTAATATACATATCTTAACAGCCAGAACAGCCCGACTTCGGCAACATTCAGGAAGTCAAGCATCAAGAACATATCATGCTTGCTGCTCCAACCTCTCCTTCTCCCGCTTCTGTTGTTGCCTCATCATCTTCCGAATCTCCCGTAAATCGGGCGGCCTTTCAATGTGCAGCTCCCGTCGTAATTCATCAACATCCTTCTCCAAGATTTCCTCCCAATAGACGTTGATCAATTCCTTGCTCGCAAGCCCGCTGCGAACTGCCCATGGTAGATGGAGCGAGAAGAACCTCTCCCGTTCCGCAGGCTTCAATCTCACGAATGCGAAGATGCTGAGACCAGTCATGGGGATAAGCGTATTGAGAAACTCAAACGCCTTGAGCGCCAACTCTCCCTCAACGAAGATAGGAAGCCCAGTCACCGCGTGGTAAAAGTCGTGGCACTCCCGGTACCGCTGCATGACATATGCACATTCCTCGTCATCAATGTACTTGACGCTGTTGCGAGTGTCGGGAGAAACCCCCTCGCGATCAAGCCAAGTAGCGTAAGTCCGGCCCACGGAGTTCTCTGGCAGAGAGCGGAGGTAGGACATCGGGAGGGTCTCGGAGGTTATACGCGGACGGTCCCGAAGAATGCGTCGGCCCGTGGGATCAGATAACATCGCATCGCGAAGTCTGTATATAAAATAGGGGGTTGCCGTAGCCTCGCCGCACGCTGCAATGAGATCTATGACGCCGCGTATTGTTAGTCCAACCTTTTGGGACGAGAGCGCTATAACCAAAAATCATAATTTTGGAAGATTTTGTATGTATTTCCTTACCAGCTCTTCGAGGATTTAGAAGCGATCCCACCGCAGAGCCCACAGCCAGAGCACCACGCTCGAGGAAAGTCAAGGGGACATGACCAGGGTACTTCGGCGGCGGGCGGTTCACGGCGGAAAAAGGCCGTACATAGGCTGCAATTGCTGGTGATGCTGGTGTCAGTCCCCTGGCAGCCAGTCCTGCTCCACGCCTCCCAAGGAGTGACATGTTGTGAGTAGAGGGCGTAATGTCGTTATTAACATGACCCTTTATGCGACAACAGGTCGAGATGGTCTGATGCTTCGGGAACTTCTGACGCCGCGGAAGAGCTCCGGCTGGCGCAAGTGGTAGTTTTGGAACGCCGTAGAGCAAACGATAAGCTTTCGATAAGGATTTCTTATCACTGAATTTATGCCGCTATGTGGTTCACAGATAGCTTGGCTCTTTTTGAGCAAGTTCACCATACTTCGATGAAATGTTATAATGCCATTTTGAGATTAACAGATTGATATTGGGTCTAAATATACGAACAACTGAAAATGATCAACACATCTGGATCCATCCCTTGATGAGAAGCAAGCACACCGCAAGTACATCAACCCTGTTTGTCTCTCTAGCACAGACCCCACCACATCCATTGCTGCTCAGCCAGAAGACTCCAAACCATTTTACAGTTATGAGGCCAGACTGGTGGCCTGGGGAAATTCATGAGAGCTTCACCGAATGGGCCATCTCCCAAGGGGTCATTGTGAATGGAGTTGCTCCGGCGCGGTTTCCTGGCCGCGGACTGGGAATGATATCTACGAGGGCCATCAAAGTTAGTAGTGGACCATCCTCCTTAAATTTCCAGACGAACTGACATCCACAACATTAAAAGAAAGGCGAGGTGATCTTGACAGTGCCACTG
The DNA here is from genome assembly GCF_000002715.2 of Aspergillus clavatus NRRL 1. NCBI lineage: Eukaryota > Fungi > Ascomycota > Eurotiomycetes > Eurotiales > Aspergillaceae > Aspergillus > Aspergillus clavatus. Next base: position 328,808 of record NW_001517097.1, on the reverse strand, counting down.
AAGGCAATGTTGACAACGAGGCGCATCCCTGCATCCTTTAAGCAGCAATTTCCCAAGGATGTCTCCGTCCATGCGCTCCTTGCTGCCTTCCTAACCCTCGGGGAAGAGGAGGACTTGCAAAAGTATGAGCTCTGGAGACAGACCTGGCCTATTCGCCGGGACTTTGAGGATAGTGTGCCCCTTCTGTGGCCATCGTCCCTCCGGGGGCCTAATCCATGCTATGATGACAACGCCACTCAATTGAATCTGCTTCCTCCTTCAATATCCGGCGCCTGGAACACTATTCGGAAACGCAAGATTGGGTACGAGTATGAGACGTCGCACCAAAACCTCCTTGCCCAGCAGGAGCAGAGATTGTTGAAAGCTTGGAATAGCGTCATCTCCGTTTTCCCCGAAACAGATTGGGAGGCTTATTCATACAACTGGTTCATCGTCAACACGAGAAGCTTTTACTATCTTATGCCTGGCCAACAGCCACCGGAGGATCGAAACGACGCCATGGCCTTATTACCTTTCGCTGACTACTTTAATCACTCCGATATAGAGGTACGGACTGTCCTGCCCAGCAGCATGACACCTCAATTTCTTCTGGTTTTGACATTATATGCCGCACAGGATGATGTAAAATTCAATGGCCAGAAATATATCTTTCGAGCGACAAGGAACTATGGTACGAGTCTATTTTATCTCCATTGGCAGATCGATTCGCTGACCCTAAACAGATGTCGACGAGGAAATATACATGAGCTACGGGCCACATCCGAACGATTTCTTACTCGCTGAATGTGAGATCAAGACACCATCGTTTGTTCCATGGATCACACAGCTTACGTCAATTAGATGGGTTTTTCCTCGAGGAGAACGGATCGGAAGCGATATACCTTGATGATATCATTTTTCGAGATCTGAGTGCGTCCCTCCAGGAAGAGCTATATTTGCAACAATATTATGGGTATGTTGACCATGAGATCATTGGCACCTTCTTGGGTGGCTATTGTAGCGCCATTGATGCTAATATATGGTCCAGCAACTACGAAGTCACTGCCACAGGCGCCTGTTATAGAACCGAAATTGCTGCTTGTATGAAATACATGACTCCAAGGGATTGGCGAAACTATGTCCTTGGGTATTCGACAAAGGGTTTTGACGAACAGAAATCGGCTGCAATTATCCAAGAATGGATACGCGCCTATGTCAAGGAGGCGGACACCACACTCGCTGCTCTAGAACATCTTGGTCCCGATCAAGTGGACCAGAAAGATATTGAGAAAGTGTCAACACTCGTCAGGCGATGGGGACAAATCAAGGCCCTCTGTGATAAGGCTCTGATAACTGTGTCCTGCTGACAGAGCAGAGTATGGCGATCCATAGCCACAAGCATTCTCCGGACATGATGAACATTTCGGTCAGTGGTTCCATGGCGAGCAGATTCAAAGTTTTGAACCGCCAAGGACATCGATAGGGATAGCCCCGGACACTCTCTGCTTCGCCAGTTGCTGTTTGGCAAGGACCAAATTCTTAATCATATAGTTCACTGCGCACTTGATGCCAAGCTCCTCGCCCCTGCGCACAATGTAACCATTTATATACTCGATCTCCGTGGTTTTCCCAGATCGTACATCAGCCAGCATGGAGCTGGTATTCTTGGCAGTCTTGTTCGCAAGTTGAGTGACCATCCATCGAAGACGTTCTGGCGAAAAGCGATTTTCAATACCAGGAATACCTTGCAGTTCAGGCAAGGCGCAAATGACACTCGAGATCTCAATCAAAAGCATCCGCATCACGCGAGTAAAGCTGTAGTTGTACAAAATCTCCCCGTTTTCACAATCCATGATGGCCGTCAAGGGATTAATGATAGCGTTCATTGCCAGTTTCTCCAGCTGATATAGAAGAAGGGAGGACGGAGTCTCGGCCACAGCAACCAGCGGCGGCGTGAGGGTCAATGTACGTGTGAGGTATTTCGTACTCGGAGCCCACTCTAGCTCCTCCTCATCCGCAGATGAATGTGCCTCGCGCGGCAAGACGGGACTGATGATGGTCGTTCCAATGCCTGTATGACTGACATGGAACGCGTCCCGTTTCCGCGCTAAGCCATGTGAAATGATACCACACATGTAGTGCGGACGGTGGAGAGGGTCAGGGAAGACCTTCTTGTTAATCTCCTCGATGGTTCCCATGCCATTTTGGAGAAGAAGGACTGTGGAATCAGGGGTCAAGCGATGGCTGACCGACTCCAGAGCTTTCGCAGTCATTGGAGCTTTGACTGCAACTATCAGGCATTCGATATGCTCATCATCCTCCACTGACTGCGATAATGACTCTTCCACCCCGGCTTCTAAATTTTCTTCCGCAGCTCTGTTACCGCTGGTATCGGGCTCTCCATTCTCTTTCCAGTAAGGTAGCGAGTACCATGTCCGGTCACTCAGTACGTTGACATCGAAGCCGGTTTTAATATCATCAAGACCGTTAGTATTGACGGCTAGACACTTTTTTTTCGCCAACCAAGCTCCGTAAAGGCTCCTACTGTGCAGCAACAGGGTGATAGGAGGCGGTGACGGTCGACTTGCAAGCGAATGCGCAACAAATGTTCCGACATTTCCAAGTCCCAGGATATGTATCCGGCCCGATAGCTTGCGCCTCTCGTTCGCATGGGATGCATCAACGGCTTTCTGTATCCATGTAGATACGGATCGACTCTGCTGCACGCTTCGAAGGCAGAGCCTTGTCAAGGTCTCTACTTCGCACACGCCAGTCCGCAGAAGCGGACGGCGTCCTAGTATGTAGAGCGACACTTTGAAGAATTGCACGAGATTCGAGGAGCGAGTTTCGTTATCGGAGAAAATTTCCTAGCGAGCTCACTATTTCCTCAATTCCACTCCAACAATACTATGTGGCAAAGCATTTCAATTCTTCGTTCAGCTAGTTCGTCTTCTGGAGGCTGCGACAAGGAATAATAATGACGGTCGATCAATAAGCTAGGAGAAATGGGCTCTGACCGCCTGATTCACCGCCCACTGATAAAAAAAATCGCCATTATCAGTTGGATTGATGGAAAAGGTGATTTGATCAAGACTGCGCCAACTTATACAATATGGACGCCGTTGATCTGATTCCGTTGCTCGAGCAGCTGGATGACAATGTGGACGACTTGGAAGAGGCTCTGAAACCCATCTTGAGCAATTCAGTTCTCGAGACCTCAAAGAAACTTCCAGTCCTAGACAAGGCGAAATTCCACGTTCTTGTAACCTACACTCTGGAATCTCTCATCTTCTGTACGATTACCCAAGTTTCTCCCGATTTATGGAAATTCTATGCTTACGTTGAGGTAGCTTATCTGCGTCTCCATGGCGTGAATGCAAAGGAGCACCCTATCTTCCGCGAAATCACCCGGGTGAGGCAGTATTTTGCAAAGATAAAGGCGCTGGAGACAGAGCCGGAGCAAAGGACTATGACTTTAGATAAGGAGGCAGCTGGTCGCTTTATCAAACATGGGCTTGTAGGTTCCTCCCTATGTCTCTTGACCTGCAGTTTACACCCCCCTCCCCTTCCCCCAACTCTCTCGTTTCTTGTATAGTACGCGCTAATATCCCCCAGGCCGGAAATGAGAAGTTTGATATACAACGCAAAGAACAGGAAGCCAAGGAAAAAGCGCGTGCCCAGCTCAAGGCGGCATTGTTAGCCAAGAAAGGCGCGAAATCCGAGACCTCGTCCAAGAACGCTACAAGTAATTCAAACTCAGAATCAGACCAAGACGGCAGTGACTCTGATAATGAAGACGCTATGGCTGTGGAGCCAACACAGCCGTCCGAATCTCCCGAAACAACCCATGCAGAAGATACCAAAGAAGGAAAGAAGTCGAAGAAAGACAAAAGTAAGCAGGAAATTTCCAAGGCCACCAGGAAGCGCAGGAAGCGAAGCAAAGAGGACCAAGATGAGAGAAAGAAGGAGAGACGGCAGAAGAAGTTGGAAGTTCGGAAGACGAAGAAGACAAAATGAAGAGGAGGGAACATAAGTTGATCACCCATTGTAAGACAAATCTTCGCATCCTGGTCGGCTGGCCCGACCATGGCCCAGTGTTGGATGTCGACCGTCAGAATGGTGGTAAGACTTAGCTCACCTCTACCCCAGATGCCTCATGCCAACACTTGGGTTGTTGGCATATACAGCTTTGTGCTGAAGCTTGGCACTTGATGGGTTTCCTGACATGGCATTATCGAAATGTCTCGATCTAGATACCCACAGCCCTCCTCCTACGTCAGAGGGCATGTGCACTTGGAATCACTTATAGAATAGATATCCATTATTAGCAATGAACATTGAGAATGAGTCAGATGGCGAGTCGACACTCCTGTAATATTACAGCGTTCTGTAACATAAACAGGTGCCGATTGATACAGCACGTGATTTCATCCAGCAGATCTTTAGGTACATACTTACATAATCAAACAACAACCAATCGGTATCGAGGTATCCATCAGCTGCATCGGAGTTTGTTCTCTTTCTCCGCCGACGGGACATTCGAGGTTCTTCTTTTTCGCGCCTCCAACCTCAACATATAAAAGCCTCCAACCCATCAAGCTTTCGCTCCTTATCCAACTTTTCATCAAACTATACCCCTCTTTTTTGTCGCCTTCCTCACAAACACACATCAAGATGCCTCGTCAACGCCGTGGTGCCGCCCCTGCGCCTACTCCTGCCCGCAGCGCTCCCACCAGACCTACCGTTGCTCCGGCCAGACCGGCCGCTGCTCCCCACGCTCAGCAGCACCAGCCTCACTCGACGGCTGCTCACCCTCCTGCCCAGCAGGCTCCTCCCCCCATGGCTCCAGTCCAGCAGAGCTCCGGCCCCGGACTGTTCGGCCAGATGGCCTCGACCGCTGCGTAAGTTGACAAGCCTACCTCCCCGACATCCTCGGCTCAGATATGTTCTGGTGGCAATAACCCGATATGGCATATCGAAGAAGTTGCCATCGCCAGCTTTTGCGCCGAGTCACATTTTCAGTATGAGAAAACGCAGTGACTAACTTTATTCTTTTCCTTTCTAGTGGTGTCGCAGTTGGTTCTTCGATCGGGCATGCCATCGGTGGCTTCTTCAGCGGAGGCTCTAGCAGCGCCCCTGCTGAGACACAGCAGGCTGCCCCCGCTCAGGCTCAACCCATGGACAGTGCTCTGTGGCAGGGCAGCGCCACCAACAGCTCCTGGGAAAACCCCGCCTGCGAGACGGACGTTCGCAACTTCCGCAAGTGCATGGATGAGAACCAGGGAAACATGACCATCTGTGGATGGTACCTCGACCAGCTGGTAAGCAGCGCGTTGCATTGTTATTGTATCTGGGAATTATTGCTGACTGCATTGTATAGAAAGCCTGCCAGGCTGCGGCTAAGCAGTACTAAGCGACTGTGCTTGTATCTACGTGCTTTTTCAATTTGGGTAAAGACTTCTCGGTCTTTGGTGCAATTATCGACTTGTCTCAGGTTCATTTCTGGGATGGCGGGTTGATGGGTTGTGTTTGCATAGCGGCGTAATAACCTTACTCTACTGTATACCACTCTCCCAAGGGAGCCATATCTGTCTTATTTGTCTTCCTATGCGTCTCTGTGTGATTCGCGAAGGAAGAAGGGAAAAGATAAAAAACTAGAAAAAAATTTGGAGTAACGAAATTCCACTCTTCGACATTGAACTCCTCCAATCCAGTTTAATAAGTAGTAAACAAGCAGCGCCTATACACGCTGCAAGTTATGAATCCAGTGCCAATCATGAAAAGAACGACTATGCACAAGTAGCTCAACACCGACTTTGGCACTCAGTATCGCTCTTATTGGAATTGTACCCCTGCCCAGTCCTCGTGATAAGCTTGGTCAAGGCGGCCAAAAACATAGATTTGTTAAACAACCATAACGCCATATCAGGACTACAGCACCAAAAGCCTTCGTATCTATCGTTCATCTGTATCTCTCCGTGGTTCGAAATTCAGCTGCACACGAGTAAGCGAGGAACTCCTTTCGCAAGTCCTGTCAGCTGGGTGACTGAAACCACATACCTGATTCCCGTTATAAAACTGACTGTCGCCCCGTTCTTCGCGCTGGTCTCTCAATGTTCGGATTCTAGGACCACTGGAAGCAGTCACCTGCGGTCTTCGCGCGCCCCTCTCCGATGCAGAGCTGGAATCAGGGGTTGTCTCGGAAGAGGTTGACGTTGTGGAGTTATACCCAAGGAAGGAGCCAACTAGGCCTGTTGCAGTACCCACGGCAGAGGAAAGCAAGCCATAAGCGGAATATGCAGCACGTACGGGTAGGCTGGTACCTGACCCTGTATACGCCTCCGTATAGGAGTTGATCGGAATCATCACAAGGTTGGCGGTAGAACCTAATCCAAGATCTTCAAGCGTACGTTCCTCTTCAGCGATAGTGAGCGTTCGATTGGGCAACGGGGTCAGAATGTGCTTCAGGTTATATGGTCGTTTCTCGTCTTGTAGTAGACTGTCTAGCCATGGCCTAACATCCCCACGAATAGTCTGAGATGGTGTAAAACTGCGACGAACCGAGCTTCCGTCAAAAAGTCGGACTTGAAGACGATATTGTTTGGGAGGTGTGGACGTAGCTGGTTGGCGCATTGCTGGAGCTTCCTTCGGCGAGCCTGTGCTTATTGTAGTGTTTGAAGGTGATGTTGTTTTCTTTTCCGGCTTCGCCTTGATAGTGGTATTTTGTTCTTGGATATTCGTGTCGTGCTTCCTAATTTGTTGTCCCCTCTTCGATTGTTGGGGCTTATGTGTTGATCGGGAAGGCGCAGGGTTGGCTACCCTCGAGGATCCTTCATTGTGTGCAGCGCCTGGAGTTTGATCTGGTTGGCGGTCCCCGATATTTTCTTCTTCGACTGGTTTCGGTTGTGATTGATTCAATATCGAGGGGGCAGGTGTTGCTGCAGTCGTGGCAGCGGTTGAGGATACAGGGCTGGTCGAAGGATCAGGTGAGGGTGCGGCAGAAGGACGTGAGACAGGAGGCGCCGGAGCACTCAGCTGTGCTGGTTGATTCTCCTCGAGAGAAGCTCTCAACCGAGTGCGAAAGTCATCTTTGGAGATCTCAGGCACAATGTATTCCCGCAACATGCCATTTCTGTGGACCACCCTGGTCAGCGTACTGTACCCAGTAGTGTCAATTGGTAAGGTAACCCCTACTTAATCACCACCACTGTAGGGAATCGAACGATGGGACAGAAGGAAGTCAGGAATCCAGCTTCATTGCTATCTTTCGTGAGCCGCAACAGGACAGATTTCGTCTGAAGCGATTGGGCAAGTTGCTGGATAGAATCCAAGTCAGAAATAGGCGACTACGCATCCCGTTAACCAGGAACATACTCCATCATCCACGAAATATTCATCCTCCCAGAGAGTACTGGTCTCTTCATCATCTAAGTCAATCCCACCAAATTAGCATGTAACCCCAGACTGCCGAAGCATCCATTCACATGCAGAAATAGCCGTGCGGGGATGACAGACAAACCTCGAACGAAGCAGACAACAGCCTTTGCCTCGCTGACAGCGAGAGCAATTCCTGCCTGTAGACCTTCTGAGTAAAACATAGCGGATCCTGGGTACCCCGAAAGGAAGAAACTGAAGTGCAGGATCCAAGCGATGTAGCTTTATCGCGAAGTATAAGGACAGCGTAACTTATCGGGGAAAGCGGTTGGAGCTCCGCCGATCACGGGGTTTTCTCCAAGTCTTCCGGCCTCAAGCGACTTCCATCCCGCATCTTCTCCTCATAAGCAATTCTGCGCCTCAAGCCCCCAGGCCTCAACTCGTCCACGATCGCCTTGGTTCCGACTGCCGGGAATTCATCCACTATCAGACATGCGGTCGATCTTCTCCGTCCTCCAGCGGACGGCAGCGACCTCGTGGCAGCCGCAAATCTCCACGGTTCGGAGTTCTCGTGCGGTGTTCCGGCTTGATTCCATCTGTGCCAAATGTCGCCGACAACAGATTCGGTTTACGAGTAATCGACAGCTTGCGGATGATCCTAGATGGCTCTCCGTCGTCGATCATCCGGCGCGAATTGTCCGCACAGGGCGCAAGCACGGACCGGGCTTGATCATTCTAGGTACGTACTGTTCATTGCAGATGATTATATCACAATTATTCCTTTGCGGGATGGACGAATCAAAAGTTCATTGGCTAATTGAAAGCAATCCTTATAAAGCATTGATCCCCATCATCTCATTCGCCTTGGGCACATGGCAAGTCCAGCGACTGGATTGGAAGACCAAGTTGATCGCAAAGTTCGAGGACCGTCTCGTAAAGCCTCCACTCCCGCTGCCTCCACGCATTGATCCAGATGCCATTTCCGAATTTGATTACCGAAAAGTGTACGCCACAGGTCATTTCCGACACGATCAGGAGATGTTGATCGGGCCGCGCATGCGTGAAGGCCACGAGGGTTTCATGGTGGTCACCCCACTGGAGAGAGGCCCTGGAGCAAGCACCGTGCTTGTTAACAGAGGTTGGATCTCCAGGAAGATGATGAACCAGAAGGACCGGGCGGACGGTTTGCCCAAGGGCGAGGTCACAGTCGAGGGTTTGCTTCGGGAACCATGGAAGAAGAACATGTTTACGCCTGAGAACAAGCCGGAGCAGGGGAAATTCTACTTTCCCGATGTTTACCAGATGGCTGAACTGACAGGGAGTCAACCTGTGTGGATTGAAGAGACCATGGGTAAGATAATCTACCTATGAGAGCGAACTTTTTCCAGGCTGATTGCGAGTCGCAGTGCCCGATATGGTCGAAGCGTTCAACAGGGAGGACAATGGTATTCCCATCGGCCGCGCAGCTGAGGTCAACCTGCGGAACAACCACAGCCAGTACATTTTCACATGGTAAGTACTACCCCACGACTGATTCGCGTTCGGGTGTCGTTTCCTGTTGCTCATTATCAATAGGTACGGTCTGTCGCTGGCAACATCCATTATGATGTGGATGGTTGTCCGCAAGAGGCCGAATGAGGTCACTCGTCGTGTTGTCCAGAATCGGAACTGGTCATGATTCCCGGGTCTGGCATCATTATATGCATTATTGACGGCGTTCAGCTTGGTCCTTTCAGATTTTTGTATCATATATCCTCCGGTCATGGTGGCATTGCCAACCTCATGTCCTGTAGGAGTTCTTTTGGCAAGTACTTTTGTGCGAGAGAAAAAACGGTGGTGGCATTGTTGATGTGCCGTTGCCTGGGTAGATTAGCATCCATGTACGTACGCACAATCAAGAACATTTCTCAGCTCACCTTCTCATGAGAGTTGTAACGTCCGATTCATCAATCGTCTTTCGCCCCGCATGCTTAGAGTATGCCGCTAGGTCTTCGCTCACTTGCTCAAAGTACCAAGCCGATGCTTGCTCGATTGCAGCCAACGTAGCCTTGTTGATTTTTGGCTTGGATCCGGCTTTTGCACGGGCGAAACGAGTAGCGAGTTTGCGAACAACACCCATTGGCATGTTGGGCACAGGGATACCATGGCGCGAGAGCTTCTTCGGCTTGGCGCCTGGGCCTACATGTACGCTGTCGTCGTCTCGCAGGCCGCCCCCCCGAATACCCGGGCTCTCACTTAGAGAGGCACGGTTAGGTATGTTCAGTTCCAAGCCGAAATCGCCAGCAGTCGCGCCGAAATCATCATCACTTTCCTCTGAGGCCGGGTCCATCTCCTGCTCCAGGTCGACTGGAGGAAGCTCGAATCCTTCATCGTCCATAGGTTCGTCCTGAATGAGATCGCCTTCACCGGGAGGGGGTGGGGATGGGAAGTTGAAATTGAAGTTGAACCGTCCAAGGTCCTCCGTCTCGCCGCTGCATGAAGTTAACCAGGCTGAACTTGATCCAAATGAGCACTCTCCATACTGACCCTCGGTCGAATGCACCCTGGCTCATGAGTGTCTCGTCCATTCCTTCGCCCACGATTCCCGTATCATCGCCCTCGCCGTCTTCGGAACCACTCTCCAATCTGGTCGAGTCGCCAAAGTTTTCGCTCAGACGAGGATTTCCGAAGCTCATCATGGACAATCTTGCTCTGTCATGGTCAGTGGCAGCTCTGCGCGGATACTCCACAGACACGTGTGTGATGTCCTCTTCATCGAAAGCCAAAGACAGCCGGGGCGGGCGCATCTCAGGACTTCCTTCATCCACCTCCTCCACATCATCCAGCGGTAGAGATAACCTGGGTCGTTCCAGTTCCGGTTCATTGTCGAGTTCCTCGATCTCGTCTTTCTCCTCTTCGGGTTCCGGTTCCGGTTCCAATCTCTCTTGTGGCGACGATTGGATTGGTTGAGAAACGGGTGCCAGAGCTATTCCTCACCGTTAGTAAAGCCCGCAATATCCTTAGTCTAACAGGCTTAATCTTTGTGGATGATAAATCCATACCCTTTCCCAGATTCCGTAAAATATCGAATGTCGTCTCGCGCTCGATCCGCCCGCTCTTCCGGCGATCACGACCGGGCGTATTTGCTGCGCGCCGTTGCATCGCACGCAAGCCGTAGGGTGTTGACGGCGCGCCTGTCACTCTTCTTCCCGGCGTCCGTCGATTTGCGGACGGGGTTGTCGATGCCGCAAGGCGACTCGGGGTAAGGGGATACCTCGTATGAATTGGTAGTCGTTGGGCCTATCGGCGACGAAAGGGTCAATTTGCGTCCGCGAGGGCACCTGCTGTTTCAAAGGACGACTTACTCCGGTCAATGTTGTGTCGCGTATCGGTGTATCTGCATTTGATCCGGAAGCCGTTGAATCGCGCGATGGCCGGCGGCCACGCGGTCTGGGGGTTGCTGACATTGGCAATGGCAGAAGGAAGTGTACAGCTGAGTGAAGGATTCAATTATCAGAAGTTCTTATTTCTTGGTAGGCATCTGCCACTAAAAAGCTGACATCAACTTCGTCATTGGAACAACCACCAAATAACGGAGGGGGTTTGATGAACAAGCGGAGAGCGCGTCGCAGAGCATCGACAAGGGGTGTACCCCCAGGTCGGTCTCTAATTGGTCAATCCTTATCGATAAGAGCAGCTGACTCAGCACAAAAAAGTTGTGATGTCTTGAATGCGACGAAGTAACAACTACACAAGGATACTTGCTATTTTGTACAATCCGGAGATTCAATTTTCGCTGGTGTCACTAGCATACTCTCACGAAGATTCACAATGTCCGACTCTACCCCCACGCCATCCGGCCTCGCCGCTAAGGTGGACAAGAAGCGCAAGAGACAAGCCGAAGAAGCTCCCAAGGAAGACAAAGCCGCAGCAGCCCCATCGGCGAACAATAGCACAGATGGGCCTCAGAAGAAGAAAAAGAAGAAGAATGCCAAGAACAAGCTGAAGCAGAAGCAGAAGGAGGCGGAAGAGGATCCCAAACAACAGGAGCGCAAAGGCGGCCTCGACGAGTCCATTGGCAAGATGGACGGCCGGTTACTGGCTGACCACTTTGCTCAGAAGGCGAAGCGACATAATAAGGAGCTGACTGCGGTTGAATTGAGCGATCTCAGCATTCCAGGTACGAATGCGTCTGTCCTCGGTCATGATGAGGACTACTACTTTTTGCGTATGGGAGGAGACTAATACGGCTGGACGCAGACTCTGCATTCCTCGACACTTCCTCGTTTGAATCATCTCGTTCACTCGACCAGCTTCCCGCGTTCCTCAAATCATTCAGCCCGGACAAGGGAGCAAAGCTCTCCCAGGCGTCGGAAGAGAAGGGCTCGCCGCACACATTAGTTGTCTGTCCCGCTGCGCTCAGAGCGGCCGACGTCGTGAGGTGGGATAAATCATATACAGGCACTTTTCTACTAAACCTCATGGCCGTGCTAACTAAGCACACACAGAGCTCTCCGAACATTCCAAAGCAAAGATTCCACCGTCGGAAAGTTATTCGCAAAGCACATCAAACTCGAAGAAGCCAAGCAGTTTCTGCAGCGCGCACGGTAACGCTAACTCCTCCCCGCGACTCTTGACCAGCCCACTAACCCATTCGTACAGGACTGGTCTTGGAGTGGGAACACCAGCCCGAATCTCAGACCTGATCGATGCCGGTAAGTTCTTCCAAGCAATACCTGTACTAACTCCCAATGGACCCGATGCTGATGAGACGCAGGGAGTCTGAAACTGGGCGAGCTCGAGCGCATCGTCATCGACGGATCTTACATCGACCAGAAGCAGCGCGGGATCTTCGATATGAAGGAAACGCATCTGCCACTGCTGCAGTTGCTGACGCGGTCCGAGTTCCGTGAGCGATATGGGGCCAAACAGAAGCGGGTTCAGATCTTGATTTTTTGATTGAAGGGGGATTCATCACTGCGTAGCATTGGCGTTTATTCAGATGGGTATATATATCTAAAGAATTTCCGTACATATTATCTTCCAATTTTGCGTCCTCGAGTGGATTCCTTGAAGTGATAGAATCTTAGTGCCTGATATCCAAGGCATAAATGCATGTGGAGTCAACCCCCACCGCCCAGAGCAACCGCCCGGCAAAAAAGTAATTTTCCATCTCTGCTAGTAGGTAGTTTTCTACGAGCTTCGTTTTTGTTTTTATCAATTTTTTTTTAACTTTGTATCAAGTATCTGAATTCCGATTCAATCCCTTCATCTGTTGACGGGGCCTTTGAATAAGTACAACGGATATAGCTCACACACCGCTAATTCATCCAATCTCACACTGCACAATGGGCGACAAGAAGCGCAAGCTCGCCGAGGAAGCCATTGCGCCCGAAGGCAAGAAGCTGAAGCACGAGAAGTCCAAGGAGGAAAGGAAAGAGAAGAAGGAGAAGAAGAGCAAGTCGAAAGATGCGGTTGATGCGGTGAAGGCTGAGGAGGTTTCCGCGGTGGAGGACAGCAAGCCTAAGGAGAAGAAGGAAAAGAAAGACAAGGAGAAGAAGGACAAGAAGGAGAAGAAGGACAAGAAGGACAAGAAGGACAAGAAAGAAAAGAAAGAAAAGAAGCAGAAGGAAGTAGCGGAAGAGAAGGAGAACACAGAGCCCTCGAAGGAGCAGCAGGAAACCGCCGATGCGATGGACGTCGACGCGGATGTGAAGCCCACCGAGAGCGCAGAGTCCGACAAGAAGACCGAGAAGAAGGACAAGAAGGATAAGAAGGATAAGAAGTCCAAGAAAGAAAAGAAGGCAGAACAATCAGAACAGCCCGCTGCGGAAGAACCCGCCCAAGAACAGCAGGAGGAGTCGCAGGAGCAACCATATCAGAAGAACAGCCGGTTCATTTGCTTCGTTGGTAAGTTGGAGCTGAGCTCTGCCAAATCCTCCCCGGGCTATGGCAATGCTAATATCTTATGTTTTCTCCTTCAGGAAACCTCCCTTACTCCGCAAATGCCGAGTCGCTGAGGAAGCACTTCGAGAAAAACCCACCAGCCTCCGTGCGCGTGGCCACTGAGAAAGACAAGCCCACCAAGTGCCGTGGATTCGGCTTCATCGAGTTCGACAACTACGACCGCATGAAGACCTGCTTAAAGCTGTACCACCATTCCATGTTCGATGACGGAAAATATCCTCCCCGGAGAATCAACGTCGAGTTAACGTGAGTGGAGCCTTCTGGCATGCCGAACGGGACATGATACTGATAAGTACGATAGTGCCGGCGGCGGCGGCGGCAAATCCGAATATCGCAAATCCAAGATCGTGGCCAAGAACCAGAAGCTCAACGATGAGAGACAGCGCCAAGCCAAGGAAATTCAGACGGAAAAGAAGAAGGTCCACAACAGAGATAATGGCGACGACGCTGGGGACGCCTTCGCCGGTATCCATCCCAGCCGGAGAGCTCGGATGGCATAATGGACGGACATTGAATCAGCTTAACGGAACCAAGCAACTCCGTTGTTTTTTTTTTTTTCCAAACGCACTTTTTTGGGGACTTTTCTGGTCCTGTTGTTTTCCGATTTGAAAGATATCCTTGTTCTCGTCATGAATGTGAATACTCGATGGATTGTGTTAGACGGTAGTATATATAGAACTGAGGTCAATGCATAACGCTGCATGCATCGCTCCGTAAGCTGCACAAAGAACGTTTTCCAAGACTCGCCAAGTCTATGTAACGACAAGAAAAGAGAGAGAGAAGTAGAAGAGAGAAGAAAAAAAAAATGACAACCAACCGATCAAGCGACAGTTGCCCGGTATTGCAGAGCATGTTACAAATTTAGACTGCATTAAGAAGGCGAGAAAATGAGGCAAGGGTGTCCTGACCCATGGGAAAACGCATCAGGATCATGGCAGGCAATGACAAGGAGAAAAGAGATATGAACACAATTGAAACAATCATAAAAGGGGATCATTACAAACCCCGACTGCCCAGACGCCGTATTAGTTGTTTATGATTATATGATATGACGAAGTTGGAGAAATTTGCGTCTACAAGATCAAGCATTTCTTGCTTTTTGGTTTCGCAGCAGGTCGCGGGTTGAGCACAGCACTGTCAAGATGTATTAGCGTGGGGGGATCTTTCGAGCCGGCGCTTTGACGCAGGCTGGGGCTGGGGCATACCGAATAGCTTCGTCAAACACGCTCTTGAGATTGCGCTGTGTCAGGGCGGAACACTCAAGATACTTGTGCGCGCGAATCTCCTTGGCGACGGCCAGCGCCTGCTCATAGGAGACGGGCTCCATCTTCCTCTGGCGAAGGGACTCTGCAGTCGCGCGATCATCTCTCAGATCGAGCTTGGTGCCGACAAGAATGATGGGGACATTAGGGGCGTGGTGCTCGATCTCGGGGTACCACTACACAGACAAAAGGGTCAGAAAGGTCTCTCCACCAAAGTTTGGGCCGTCGCACTTTGCGAAAAGGGAGTAATCACCTTGGCCTTGACGTTGTCAAACGACGGGGGGCTGACGATGGAGAAACAGATGAGGAAGACATCGGTTTGGGGGTAGGACAACGGTCTCAGGCGGTCGTAATCTTCCTGTCCAGCAGTATCCCATAGTCCGAGGCTGATAGGCCGGCCATCTACCATCACACTGGCCGTGTAGTTGTCAAATCTGCAAGTCGGGTCAACAACGGAGTTCGAATGAGACGAGCGCAAGGGAGGAGAGCCACGGACACGGTAGGGATGTATTCCCCGGGGAATGCGTTGGTTGTGTACGAGATAAGGAGGCATGTCTAGCAACCATGAGATTAGTATTGACTTAGGATCCAAAAGAGAAAAGGGATTATTGGACTTACTTTTCCAACAGCACCATCGCCAGTCACTACACACTGTACAGGGTCGCCTATTAGCCGTGGTCTGGTCAACCGATTGACGATCCATGGGAAAGCTGATAAATGCTGACCTTCAATGATTGGGTAGCGGGACCTGACGCCATTGTTTCTTTTGTGGATGGTGAAAAGGATGAAAGGCTATAGTCGATTGCACACAGAGGCAGAGGAGGTTGAAAGTGAAAAGATAATATGGACGAGCAAGGATGAACTCAAATGACGCTGATCGATTAGCGTGCAAAGTGAGATTGATGGGAGGTTTAGCGTTTCAAGACTAGGCGGGTGGAGCGTTCGATTAATCAATGTGAAGGGTATAACTGGAATCTGCCAAAGGAGAAGTGACAAGGTCAGGAGAAGAAGACAACAAGGTGCTAACAGAAGAAGAAAGACTTTAGAAGGAAGAGTCGACCGGCTGGGAAGAAAGAGAAAGCAGAGAAGAACGACAACGATTCATCTAGCACAGAGGGAGAGAGAGAGAGAGAGAGAGAGAGATAGATATCTAGTCGAAGTAGAAGTAGGAGCGGGAAAGGATTTAGTCGTTTTGAATTCGAGGGGCAAAGGTCTCTTGTTCTGTTCTTCTCGCTGTGGTTGGGCTTTTGGGGGGGGTGGTTCAGAGGAAGAGAGGGGGGGCAATCGGGACGAGCGAAGTAGCTCCAAAGTAGTGTGGCCAGTCTAAAGAAACACGCAGACTGGATGGATAGCTCACCTGAGGGGGAAAATTATATCAAAAAAACTTTTGTATAACGAGGTGGGAGAATTATCTATCGTCCAAGTGAGAAATGGTACTTTTATGTATCAATTCTGGGATGCAAAGCGATGCAGAGTTCAGACATGGTGAGTTGTAGAAGAGATATGAGAGGACCAGATAGACTGGATTTTGAGAAAGGTAGTCTATGGCGTCTATGGAGTAAGTAGTTACTATTTTCTCTCTCTCTCTCTCTCTCTCTATTAAAGATCAGCAAGCAGTCCAGCAATCTAATTCTAACAATGGATTGACGATGGCTGGTAGTCCATTGAATGACATTAATATATTTATTTATTTATTTAGTTGTGTATCCATCTAGACTACTAACTACTAAGGCAGGTCAGTGGGAGGATGGACCTTCAGTTAGGCTAGGGAAGATCCTTTAAAATAAAAGGCGCTGCGGTGCCAGTTCCCAGCCTTCACCCTTAGTGGAGTACTACCTACACAGTAGATAGAATATAGATACTACTAACGGAGTACTCCAGACTCTGTACGCCTTCCATGGATTGAGCACTTCCAAAGGGAATGTATTCATTAACCTCTGTTGACTATATGCGGGAGATTGAGTATCATCTTTACTCTTCACATTCTCCCACCGGTTTGTTTGTGTCTCTGTTAACCAAACAATGGACTACCTACCTACCTTAGGTTCAAGGGGGTTGGAGAGGAACCATGGATGGCTGGCTCCAGGCAAGGTGCTACCCAACTTGAAGTATTCCGTCTAATCTTAGATTTCTTAGGTAGGTCAGTAGGCGTGCCTTATCTATCTAAGAGCACAGAACTCGCACAATAATAGTACAATCCACCTCAATTAACTCATTTGCCCAACTAGATACAGTATCGACTACTACTTACTTCCAGTTCGAGTCCCTCAAAGCTAGTAAGAGCTTACTAGACAGAATAAATGCCCAACAATGCTCATCACCATTGGACGCCGTGGCCGCCAGTTCTTGACCGCCACCAAACCCCATCCAGCCAGTAGAAGCCCAACCCGCAGCCTTTCTTGACCTAAATATACCTTTACTCAGGACTAAGGACATGGGGTTTTGCTCATCTTGCATTACTAGATCAGGCGCTACAACACGCCTTGATAGGACTTTTGTAGTTTCTTAGCCTCTTGGACTTTTCGAGGCTGGGCTACCTAACCACGTTACTAACTGTTGACTGGAGGCGGGGAGGACGGTCGAATCAACGTGTCAATGCTGGGATTGGATTCTGGATGGCCTTGAGGACTCCGTGTCTAGCAGTAGTAGCAGGAAGAAAGTATCTACCTATTGGGTGCATTGACTACTTTATCATAATGTCAAACTCTATAGGTGGGGCAGAACTCCATTTCTTCATCATGAGGAGACTGAAACAGTACGATTCATCCATGCTCTCTCTCTCTCTCTCTCTCTCTCTCTGTCTATGTACAGTCTCGGCAGTCATGATCTGGGGAAAGTGGCAGATCTTCACAAGTCCGTCTCATGTTGTGCAACGGGGGGGGGAAAAAAAATAAGATAAAATAAAATTAAAATCCAAAAATTTTCCAACTTTTAATATCCTCCAAATCAAATGGTATCTTGCATGGAACTATATGCAGCGCAAAAAAAAAAAAAAAAAAAAAATCACCAAGAAGCATCTCTCATAAGAAGTGATCACAGATGCCACTTGGTCCCGGCGTTTCAACCATGCGAGAGACGGCCTTACATGATCGGAGGAGCAACGAAAGAATCCGGAAATCCATCAAATACCCAGTTGAGGGAATCGAAAACTTCAGAAAATCCTGCTTCGCCGATGAAGGCCCCTTGGTCGTAGTTGGGGGAGTAGATCAAACCGGACGCATCCAGCGCCTCGTTCTGCTGCCGTGGAAGAGGACCCGCTGTGGACGATATGGCGGCATTCGCCATAGGAACTATACACCTGTCAGTCCGATAATCTTCTTCGCAGAAACGGGTCCTACATACCGTGCGTTTCTTCAACGCTCTTCACGGGCCGGAATCTCTGCCGCCAGCGCCAGACCGTATCATAAACATGGCTCATGCTCATTCGGCAGCGGACCTTGAGTTGTAGAATATCCTCGCCAGGTGAATGTTCCGCGTCATTGGCGTTCCACATCTGAGCGAGGATATCGGCAAGGCGAACGGGTCGATCATGATCCATCACGCTAATGCGCCGAATGGCCGAGATGGCTCCATTAAACAATAACTTGCCATGGTCAAAGTCAATGTGTCTGCTGAAATCGCTCTTCAGCAGTTTCATGAGAGCAAAGGCAGCAGATACTATCATCTGCAGGATATAGTTGGTAGCATGGCCGATTAACTCTCCAGGAGACGTCTCCAGATCCAGGACCCTTCCAAGGAAGGACGTCGTAGCAATGAAGAGCTTGGTGAGATCTTCCCCACGGGGGTTGGAACCTAAGAATACGAAATATCTCAGATGCAACTCAGCGGCTCGCAAATGGATCATGTTGATATCTGGGAGAACACGTTAATAACGGCTCAAAGATATTTCCAGGACATTCTTACGTGATATGTCTCGACCAAAATCAACTTCCATCTCGCGCAGTTCACCCTCCAGGAGCTGCACAATCAACAACTTCTCGGAGCTGATGAACTCCGTCGGCTCTGGTTTACCATTGTACAGCGCCTTCGTCACTCGGTCACAGAACTTTTCAATCCGGAGCCGAGTTCGTAGATCCTCTGAGGGGCTGTACTCAGCGTCCCGCAGAGACGCTGGCTCAAGTGCCCAGTCGTAGATGGTTCCTGGAGGTTGTCCATAGCCAGTTGCGACACTTCAGATGATCATATGTTACCATCCGAAATCCAATTTGCGTTCCTGATCGGAAGAGCATTTACTTACTTTTGAGCCACAATGTTACAGATAGCCCATGTTTGCAAGCGATCTTTCACTGCTTCACCTTGAGCTGACATACGGAAGGTTGTGAATTCTTCGGCTTGAACCGGGCGGTGCAAGCCCAATTGCATGGCAATCTGCATCATCAGTCCGCTAAGCATGAACGTTGCATCTGTCCTCTGACTCGTGGTAGGTAGAGGCCACGTGCAAAGTAGACAAAGGGCTTTGACCACACGGTAGTCTTGCGGAACGCCGGTCAGAGTTGACCAAAGAAACCTGCTAAACGGTCCACTCAAGGCACTCAGAAGACCCGGCTCCGATGGGGCTCGACGGCTGGCAATACAAATGATTGTCCAAGCCTGGAGAGCATTCCGGCGGAGGTATTCCTCAGGCGATTTCTGAGGGTTCAGCAAAGGCAAAAAGGGGTGGTAGTATGTGAAGTACCTAGGGTGTGTTAGGAAACGCCAGAGCTTCAGCCGCAGAAGAAGGCAGGGGGCAGGGAGCAATTACTGATCAAACAACCGCGCTACACGATGTCGTGATAGCGTGATATCTTCCAGTCTCCATAAGCTATCTTCCTGAGGGAGAATGGAACTTTCTCTGGGTAACGCTATCGGAGCAGGCATGGGTGGCTGCTCCAAGGGCGCGGAGAGAGGTCGAGCCCTCTTGGTGACAGTAGGGTCCGGACTGCAGAATACGTCTTCTGAACATTGTGAAATGTCATCACTGGCATTGGCATCCAGCGTCTGGGGGCGTTCCCCATTGTTTGCAAGCCGGCGACGGAGGTCTGCGATCTCCTTTTCCATCTCAGCATTGCGCCTGTCAAAGAATATCAGTTATCGACGTAGGGATCCGAGAAACAAGGCATGTTTTGTAAAGTTACCTTCGTTTGGAAATTCGCTTGAATGTAGGTTCAACCTTGCATTCTATCTGAAGTCGCCGGCAGCGCGAGCATGCGGCCGCCGGAGTCTGAACAATATCACAACGAAGCTGTTGAAACCCAACATCCCATGTTCAGCTAGTAGTCGAAAATAGAAAGTTTCGACATGTATATCAAGGTGGGCTATTTCATCTTGGGCCATTCAACACAAGAAAGCCCAGGGAGGGCATGATTGGCTCACCTTCTGCTGTTTACATTCATTACAAGCCTTTCTACTTCCACCCCGCCGTTTCCCAGTGATTTGCGCGGGAACCTTCTCCATCTCGCAAGATTCCGAATTCCTATTTGAGAAATCGAAGCTTGTTACCGGCCGGGGGAGCCTCGGGTTGCTCCGAATGTCGCTGCTGGTGCCCGGGGGCGTTATCAGACTCGCATGTGCAGGCAGCCCATGTGGTGCTAAGACACCCCGGAATTCCAGATCCATCAGTATAAATTAAGAAATTCACCCGGTGGCCCTGAACCGCGGAGTCGCATTAACACATGCGAAAACGAGCTTGGAATCAACAAGAATGCCCATAGGTGCCGGAAATCGGCAAAAGTTGGGGAAATCTCTAGACGCGAAACTCGGCGGTTCTTGGGGTAGCTTGCTGACTCAGTGCTTAATTGATGCCTGAGGCAGAGTACATGCATTGGGTTCGGAGATCCTCAATCGATCTTCGGGCTTCGAGATGTCCAACCTCCAGACCAAGGTACATGTAGATATAGTGCAGTCAACAGTTATTGTAGGTATCTGCTCATTGTTCAATGGTTGATGCTCGTTTAGGAAAGTTATTGAAAGATAGCAATTTTATCGGAGGTCAACATTTAGCTGTGTACAGTTACGACTTGGTCTATTGTCTAGGATGTAATATTATCTGTCTAACTTGCATTGTCCTCAAACATGAGTGATTCCCAAGACTTCATCTCGACAAGCTGGATCTTTGATAGTGGCATCCCATCAGATACTCCATCATTGCGACAGCGTCAATAAATTGCCATCTGTCTATCGCACTATCCAGAATACCTATTCAGTTATTAGATACCTTAGTTACTAGTATCCTTACTTCTCAGCCTCCTCTGAATGACGTATGTAATTGTGTTCGTACAGATCGCATACAGTCTCAATACAGTCCTCTCCAATGAGCACGCCTCTATTGAGTTCGTCCGATCGACCGTCTGTACCTGTTCTGTACCTGACCGGACCAAGCCTCCACTAAAAGCCCTCCACTCTTTCCATCAAGCCCCCCACTGGCAATACTGCCACTGAGACTATCTGGACAATATTATTAGGCTTCCACAATTCAATAGAGCAACTTCTCATAAAGCTCCCCTCTTACATCGATATACACAATCTTCTGCCATCGTTAAGGCTATCGCACACATCAGGTCGCTATCTACGCACAAGCGCGCACACAATTGTACCTTCCATGGCAGACGTCCCTATCCCTGATGGCTCAGCACCAGGAGCCCCATCACCCAGGGATTATGATGCGCCACCATTAAGTGCTGACTCTAATGGACAGCTCGGAGCTGCCGAAGTCCGTTCAGGCCCTCCAGCGATGACAGAAGAGATGAAAGCACGCTTGGACAAAGTCATTTATTCCGATGTAGGTGGATCATACAATAGCTTCAATCTAGATGCGCGATCTGAATCATTTGTGACTGACTCGTCATTCGAAACCAACAATAGATAGGTATCACGACATTGTTGACGCGATTGAAGCAAAGTGTGGCATCTGCTAAGGTGCGTTCTATCCTTACCATTACGTTCACACTGTCCTGTGTGGGGGAATGTAGGGAGGGTGTCTAGGTTTGTGGCACGCTGACCAGAGGGCACGCAGGATTTCTCCGCCTTTCTCAAGAAACGGTCATCTTTAGAGGAAGAGCATGCTCAGGGATTGAGGAAACTGTCCCGCTCTCTGCACGATGCTGCCTTACGCCCCGACAACCGTCAAGGCACCTACGGCCATAGCTACAACGACCTTAATCGGTTCCACGAGCGTATGGCGGATCACGGTCTTCAGTTCTCGGTATCCTTGCAGCAGATGGCCGACGACCTCCACGAGTTAGCCAACAATATCGAAAAGGGGCGCAAGCAATGGAAGCAAACTGGATTGAGTGCAGAGAAAAGAGTGATTGAGGCGGAGGCGGCAGCAGAGAAGGCAAAGGCGAAATACGAGTATCTGGCGGAGCAGTATGATCGCGTGAAGACGGGGGATAAGCAGAGTGGGAAGTTTGGCTTGAAGGGACATAAATCCGCTGCCCAGCATGAAGAAGAGCTGCTGCGCAAAGTGCAAAATGCCGATGGAGATTATGCGACCAAAGTTACTGCTGCACAGGCGGCTCGCCGAGAATTGATCTCTACTCATCGGCCACAAGCTGTGCACAACATTCAACAGTTGATTGCAGAGTGCGACTCCGGCCTGGCCTTGCAATTACAGAAGTTCGGTATGCTTGATCATGCTTCCCCTTGTCGCCTATGCTTTCTTTTCTGTGCCGCTGCTGACTGATTCTCAAAGCGACATTCAATGAGAAGCTACTCTTAGGTCAAGGTTTGTCCATTACACCTTTGGATGACGGTACCGGCGGTAGTGCCATTGCACCAAAGAGTCTCTATGAGGTGGTCCGTCAAATCGACAACCAGAAGGACTTCCAAGATTTTATTCTTAGTTACGAACATAATCCTGGTGCGGTGACTTCGGATCAGATCCAATACCAGCGCCATCCAGTGAGTCTGCGCGTCGAATTCATAACCTTTCCATACTGATGTTTCTCTAGACTCTTGGAGGTACATCCGCTCCCGCTGTTGCGGCCTCTCAGACCAGCACCCAAAACAAGCGCCAGTCAGCCGTGTTTCCTTCATTCTCCCAGCAGAACGTCCCTAGTGCTCAACCCTCTCCAGCCCCTGCCCCGGTCACCACCCAAACTCATCAGCCATTGCCGTACCAGCCGCATCCTGACTCGTTCTCATCGCAATCACCTTTCCAACCACCCTACCCGACCTCTTCAGGGCCGCCTGTTCACGAACAGCACAATGTGAATAAGCCGCCTATGACAGCACCGAGCTCCTTACCACCACCTACAACTAACTTCCAACAAAATCTACCACCTCTGAAGCCGGTATTTGGTGTTTCCCTAGAGGACCTATATGCCAGAGATGGAACTGCTGTGCCCTTGATCGTTTATCAATGCCTCCAGGCTATAGAAATCTTTGGATTGGATATGGAAGGCATCTACCGTCTCTCGGGAAGCGCCAATCATATCAGTCATATGAAATCACTTTTCGACAATGGTAAGCCTGAGTATCCTTCCAACTTGGTGGGTTGGACAAATCCTAACTTGGAAAATTTAGACTCGTCGCAGGTGGATTTTAGAAACCCCGAGAGCTTCTATCACGATGTCAATAGTGTTGCAGGGTTGTTGAAACAGTTCTTCAGGGATCTGCCCGAGCCTTTGTTAACTTCGCTGTACTATACGGATTTCATCAATGCAGCGCGTATGTCTCCAATCAATGGCTTGCGAATGCGATTGATAACTGCTGACACGAGCACCTATAGGGATTGATGACGATATCCAGCGTCGGGATTCACTCCATGCACTTGTAAATAGCCTCCCGGATGCGCACTATGCCACACTAAGAGCTCTAGTATTGGTAAGTTCTCCCGGTCGTGTCCATCGTCTGTTCGAGCTACGTCTAATATGTCGACTTGTAGCATCTTAACAAGATTCAAGAACATTATACAAGTAATCGTATGAATGCCGGAAACATCGCCATCTGTTTTGGGTAAGTCCTCACAGTAGTATCCTTGTCTGTCAGAAATATGAGAATCTAACAACACATATTCAGACCTACTCTTATGGGTGCTAGTTCTGGCGGCAACATCGCCGATGCTGGGTGGCAGGTCCGCGTTATCGAAACAATACTTGTGAACACCTTCCAGATTTTCGACGACGACGATTAGATCGTATTTTGATTTGGAGATCCATCTTGAGAACTTCGAAAGATATATCCAAAATGTTTGCTTTTGCCAACCAGCTTGTTACTTCCTTCGCCCTGATATTTACACTGCAGTTTCCGATTGTCTTTCGTGATTCCCCTGTTATAACCTGATTTTTTCCTCCTCGACCTTTGATGTACATATTGCTTGTGACGTTGGGCAGATATTCTTCTGATGAGATACCACGTGTGTCATACTTCAATTCTAGCCTGGGACATGATACGGACTCCTCGCTGTTTATTGTAATAATACACTCTAAATTTTGTAGAAACGAAGAAGAGGCAGCCTCCACTGATTACAAGATCAAAAGGGGCAATGCAAATCTGATATAGTACAATTCATGACAAGGGGTTTGCTGATCCAGACTCCCTGATATCTCGCTGAATAATACAAAACGTAACAGGAAGAGCGAGGGGGAGATTTTGCGACAATACAAAGACAACACCAGAGAATCTGTATAATTGTAAGACATCCAAGAACAGAAAGCAGCTGGCGTATAGCAGTAGTGCGGTCGCTGGACCGAAAGCATCTTGGGTCCCCACAAAAAGTACAGGGGATTGTACCGAAAGTCTTCAAGGACCGATTGGACTAACAGTCCGAAAAGGGAATCCTAAGGTGGTTTTGGCGAGGAAGTTGTAAGGTACGAAAGACCTATTGTGTTAGAAGACGAACAGGAGATGATGACGATGATCATTTCTTTCCAGTCATCATGTCCTTCATTGCGTCCATGCGCTCAGCAAGTGTGAGTCCCGAGGCAAAGAATGGGCTGTCGAGATCTTCAACGGTTGTGGGAGTCGCATGGCCCCAGACGCGCCATTCCTCCTCTTCGCCGGTCCACCGGAGCTTCTGGATGACGATATATTCGGTGCAATCCTGCTGCTTGGCTGGCGCAGCCTCTCCGGCACCAGCAGCCTCAGCACCGCGCTTGGTGGGAGCCTGGGCCTTACTTGTCGACTGTCGGCTCGTGATGCGGACGACGACTTGGCGAACTCCAGAATCGGGCAACTCTGGAATCTGAGTAGCACGGTCAGACAGGACACGAACTCCTGTGAAGAGGGTAGCAGGCGTGCGATTGTATTTGTCTAAAGTCCAGGTCACTTTTTCATCCTTCGAACGGCTGTTTATGCGAGAGCTCAGGCTGTTCGCGAGACCGGTACAACAAATTTTGCGCAAGGTGGTGACATCCCCACTATATACCAGAATATGTGGTTAGCAAAGTCCACGAAACCGCGAGGAAGATGGAGAAGAAAACTGACTCTGCGAAAGCACTGTACATTCGCTGATGAAGCTCACGAGCAATCTGCCGCCGTTCCTTCAAGCGCAGTGGTAGCCCTTTGTTGATCCATTTGCTATAAGCAAGAAGTCTAGTATACGTTAGTCGCAAACCTTGCTCACACAACCATAGACGGGCACTTGGTGGGCATACCCGAGGAAATTTTGAAATGCGTTTTTGAGCCATAACCATTCCAATTGC
Organism: Aspergillus clavatus NRRL 1; assembly: GCF_000002715.2. Classification (NCBI taxonomy): domain Eukaryota; kingdom Fungi; phylum Ascomycota; class Eurotiomycetes; order Eurotiales; family Aspergillaceae; genus Aspergillus; species Aspergillus clavatus. Next base: position 303,625 of record NW_001517097.1, on the reverse strand, counting down.
ATGCGTTCTTTCGGCTGTTGGAAGATCGAGGGCATGTCCCTCCATAGAGGTCGAACGTAGGTGCCGGGTAGCAGGCCAATGTCCTGAGGTAATTCCGATCTTGACATCTCTCGACCTCTAGTTCTCATACTTGGCTGTGCAGGTTGCTTGACCGAGATATTCTGTGGCATGCCGGACAAGCCGCGCTGAGCCACCGGGGACTGAGAAAAGTACCGACATTGGCAATATGCGGACCGGAATGGTGAACTGGTTTGGCTGGGAAATTGGGAGACGGAAGCGTTGAACCGGACGGCCGCGTGAATTGAGCCCGAAGGCAGCCGCAAGGATGAGGCCATCATAGGCGAAGACAACAGGGAACGGTCAAAGGGACTGGGAATCGAAAGCACCTGGTGAAGCCGCAACAAATTGTTCCATACAACAATGGAAATCACGGGATGGGGCTGACCACGTGACTACTGCTCCGCTGCGGGTCTCCAACCGGCGGTTTGGCATTTCCCATCATAAACATCACTGAGGTTCCTTTTCCGCCGCGACACACCCAATCTTGGATGTGTTGGAGTTCTGGCTGCATTGCTCGGACCATCTTCAACTAGCTGGGCTTGCCTCTTCAGAGTCGTCACCTACGTGTTGCTCTGTTGTATAGCCAAGAATACCAACCATACCCAGGTCAAGACAAAAAAAAAAAAAAACAGACCAGAGATCATCCGGTGTCGAACACAGCGAATCGATCTCCACATAGGATAGCAGATCAGACGCTATCTCCTTCTTGAAATCTTGAACGTTCCTTACTCACCATTCTTCGGTGTCATCGCGCAGCGGCCGCATATGCCGTACTTTAAGGCTGGCTCCTCCTCGTCGTGATGCCGCTCCTCCGCCCTTCCTTCTCCATGCCCAGTCTCCTTCCGACCCTAATCTGACCATTTCACGCTCGGACTCGAATCCGTCACCTCTTCCGCCCTCTTACTCCTCTGTGCATACCTCAGCGAGAGAGCTCCGAGACAAAAGCGTGGCTTCGTCATCCCCCGCCCCCTCTGCAGCCCACCCTCCCCACGGCAACGATGCAGGTCACGATGCCGCGCCGTCAGCCCTTCATCCTCGCGTGGCTGTCATTTTGGGAGTAGACAGGAAGTGGTATGTGCCTTTGCTGGTTTGTCGTGCGCTAAGCACGGTGCCTGCTGCTTGGTGGGGGTTGCGGTGTGCTTTCACCTTTCTCGCCGAGCTTCTTCACATACGGGCAGGGATGGGCAGTGAAGGGTGGGCAGCAGCAATTGTGGGAAGTGTCGGACAAGATTGGGATGTAGAGAGAAGATTTAGGGTGACGGAGGTAGCTTTGGCTATTATGTGGGTAAGTGATGGCCTATCTATTTCCCTCAACTCGCTCCGACGTCTGATACCGGAGCTTCGCTTGTCCAAAGATTCTTCGCTAACCACTGGTTTCTATCAACAGTGCTGTGCATCTGCATATCTTTCTTACTTTTTTGCTGATTGTATGATGTCTCGATGGTCTGTTGACCCCAGTAACTACCTGATACCTCCTGCCGCTTGCTCACCTCTCCCTCCTTTTGCAGGCTTTTGAATTATACCCCACCGGCTGTTGTCATTCGTCTTCTCACAACAAATGGGCTGATTGCTTATATTACTTCTTGGGTGCTTTATCTGTCTGGCGCGTCTTCAGATCCCCGCTGTCTCTTACCCGCCTGGATATCCATCACCACGGTGCGTTCAGTCCCCGGCTTTGATCCCTGTGCTTCACGGAAGCGCTGAGTACTGATATCGAGCGAAAGATCCTTACATTCCTTTACCATGCCACCCAAAACCATTCCAGAATCAAGCGTGAAACGGCCGCTTCGTTGCTGGTAGTCTCTGTTGCGAGTTTCGTCAGCATGTCCTCGCTTCTTCTGCAGCTACACTTGACCCGCGAAAACGAGCCGGAAGTGCCCATCTTCGTGTTTACACAGAAGTTGTGGGACTGGGCCGTCACGATATTTTTTCGCATGCGGGTTGCAGATGCTAGAGCTGCGGCTGGGGAGTTGTAAATACAATATACTACATAAACGACCTACTTCAAAAGGTTCAAGGCTCTTCGTTGAATTGCAGCCAAATTTGATTTGATATTTTTCAATTCTATTGCGTGTTCTGTCCGGAAGTAGCTGGAGAGCTCATACACTTGCGTCTGCGGACAAATGCTCTACAGAGAGGAAGCATTTGTTCCTAGGTTCCATATCTGCGATAGGCATCACGCTAGTGAGCTTCAAAAAATAGAAGTATTAAATGAATTGATATTCTTAAACTGAGGAGGGCAGCTAAGGAAACATCAAAAAGACAGTGGATGGCTAAAGGAACGAGAAACAGGAGAGTCCAAGAGGAACGCAACCTAATCATCGCTATCTTTTGGCCCTTCGCAACGTCGATAGTGTGGATCGCCAGTATTGCGACAAGGCGAAAGCACCATAAAACTGAAAACAAGAAGAAAAGCATCTATGAGCATAGTGGGTATCTACCAACGCCTCGTTCCATCATGGTCCCGTTCTTAAAAATAGCAGTCGAGTCAAAGAGACAATGAAGACTAAGAGCTCGCTTCACAAAGTCGCCCACTCGCAAATGCGAGGGATCGACCTCCGAAGCGCGTCATTTCGACATGGCCCAAGTCCAGCGTGCCGAGCACAGATTGTTGGGAGAAGGCAGGAAGCTTGCCGGCTCCGCGTGAACGCTGCAAGGAACATGCATGTTCAGGCGAAGGACGGACAAGACATCATACTCCCTATCCGTAACTTTCTGAGGGCGACATAGACTGGGAAGAAGGGACTGGAACGGTAAACGGCGTCGATTTTAGAAACCGTGGACTTTGATGGTCTTGGCATCAAGCTCAAGACCTTCCTTCTTGTCGGTCAAGAACTCCTGGACATCTTTACGCTGGTCTCCTTGCAGCTGAATCACCTCGCCCATCTCGGTGTCATTGACGATGGTGCCATTGCATGCTGTGGGGTTTGTTAGCCATGCATCACGAATTTAACGTCCAAACCCGGTTGGCAAGACGTACCAAACTTCTTCTTGATCACCTTCAAGATCTTCTTCTGGTCGAACTTCTTGGGGAGACCCTGAACTGTGGTCAAGGTCTTTCGACCATTGCGCTCTGTTGAAGCGATGGTTAGCGCCTGACTTATTTTAAAGAGGAATCATTTTGCCGTCGTCGTCGACGACCAAATCAGAGAGATTAAAGGTGAGCGGGATATATCGTACGTTGAATCCGTATGTGGATGTAATTTTGAGACTGTTTAGTCTCGCCGGTGTCTTCGTCAGCTTCGGCGAAGGGGTCTGTGTTGGAGCACGTGTCAGCCTCAGGCTCTCATGACCTCAAATCTACCCCACCAAGATGACATGTAGATTGTGACGGTAGGGGTAAAGGGAGTAACAATCCACAACAAAATGATACGAAGCCCAGAAACCTCGCATCACAGCGATATGGATTGCCAAAAGAATATCTAGATGTTTTCGATCGCAGTTCGAGCAGCGAGTGATCACAAAAGGGAGGGTGGCGAAAGGACTCACCGAAGGTCTTGAGGTTTTCGATGGACATAAACTCGGCCTTTTGACGTAAACGGCCCTTAAAAGCGGTAAAGTATAAGTGAACGAAGTGAGAGATCTAGTGTCTCTTTGTAGAATCGAGCGATTGCAAGTCTGTAGACTGAGCAGGTTGCGATGGAGGCAGGTAGTGGTGTTAAAGAAAGAGATAGAAGGAGGAGCAGAAGAGCCTTTTGAGGGGCGCATCTTGATTTAGCGCCCTTGTGGGGGAAAGCGGTGTGGTGGTGACTAAGCCACCTTGACACATAGTCTCGTTGTTCCCTTTCTCATTTCGGACTGGGCCACCATTCCATCAGAAGAGTGCTGTTTCTATGGTTATTATTGATGAGATTCTCAGACTACTGGTTGAAAGCTGCCCTGGCTCGTGTCTTACGATAAAGCGTTTTGGGATGTCGTGGCGACCATCGTATTGGGCCGAAGATTGGAACGTAGGTGATTGATGCTACAACTGGCAGAACGCCCACCACCCATATTAATTGCTATTACATGAGATGAACTATTAAAATACAAGTATGTTGCCACAGCGTCGCTGTGTGGATTTTAGAGGCAGAAGGGGCCTTAGTAAAAACGTGTGGTATAACCCAATTCATGTCACTAGTCTCCCCATCGGATCCATGCTATCCATAACTTCAAGAGTAGTCAATGATGGTATCTGAGTCCCAGCTAAGGAGCGTTGCGATCGGCATGTCTTTCGGTATCAGCTCATCGATATTCTAGGGCGAGGGTACAGGAGAAGGAGCGGCGGCGGCAGCAGTGCCCCGTGCAGCTGGCGGTGGCATGAATATAGGGAAGTACGTCTGCGCAGGGTTAGTTGTGGAACAGATACGTCTGCTAGGATACTCTACTATGATGCTCAGAATAGTAGGGATGTATCGGTAACGTACAACGACGAGGGCCATCACTGGAGATATTATCAGCAATTAGTCACCATGGCTTTCACTTCGCAGGGGGTATTGGGGAGACGAACGAGACATCAAGACGGACATGTATGCGGGAGTAGATGCCGATTTCTTCTGGTCAGGAGTTTCACCGAGCCAGGACTGGAGCGAGAAGACAAGGGAGACCCTGTATGTATGCAGATTAGAAGCCAGTTGGCACAGTACGTGGACAAACACGCTGAACGTACCATCCGATCATCCTGTATCCGCGGGAGTAGAGTAGTTAGACATCAAACCCAAGTCTGCCAGCTTGTTGGATCTTTCTCACCGATTCCTAGTGAACATCTGCCCAAGAGGTCAGCGCGCGCATAAAGTCGCAAAAGAGGAATGTTCACCCACCGCAGCCATGGGCATAGTGCTCGACATCGCTCCTAGTCCAGAGGATTAGTAAATTTGTCCATCCATGCCTTATAAATAGACAGGTAGAAGGATGAGTCTTATTGTACCCGACATATCAGCCTCATTCTTTTCCTTCGGTGGATCGATATAGGGGATGGCTAGAGTTCAACACCGGCATTAGCAAAGCTCCGTTCTCATGATTGAGACTGTGATGATGTTGGGAAATCGACTCACCGAGGTCTAGCCTCCGCATATCTTTCTTTGACGCCATGATTTATTCTGATGACTGTCTAGACAATCGAATAGTATGTTGGAATAGAACAGCGTGATAAGGGACGTTGTAATTATGGCTAGCCAAGTGATCATAGTGACGCCAAGACAAAACTGGCAAGGTTGGATCCTGTCACTCGATCAACTATCGATCGCGGAGATCGTTCCGCTTACAGACCCGCGTATCTACAGACTTCAATCCACCGAAGAGCTTTCTATGAGCATTGCACGCACTACCTCCTATGAAGATATATCCATTGACTGGTTGCTTGTTCTGAAAATTAGCAAAATTTACGCATGAGGGGAATCGCTCAACTATCAAGCAGAGCACAGAAACACCGTCTAGGGGTACGGCTCTGAGAACAATACGATTCTGCCAGAGATGTTGCTCTGATAAATGATACAACACTATTCAAAAGCGACTTGAAAATGAGTGATGTCAGATGAACCTGACATTCATCATACTTCTTTGAAGTTTGGAGCATTCTCACCCAGTCGGTCGGTTCTCAAATGACCAATATGCGACAAATTTGCGATTGTGATTCTGGGCCATTGGTAGCGTTGCGAGGCTATATGATGGCACCCTCTGTTCATCGAGGTCTTTTCGCAGCTCTTGACAATCTGCGCATCGGCTACCTCTTGTGATCTCCCTTCAGTTACCCCAGGACCCTCCCTCTTTTTGGCAGCTTCATCCATTGTCAGGCTCCAAAAACCGGCTGCTTCTTTTCGCGCTGCGCCATCTAGGGCCTCCACCGTGGCGAGCTTGCAGGGTCTGTTGCCACCTATATGCTTTGACTAAGAAGCGTGATCCTCGACAGGGACGTTAGTGAGGAAGGTTATGAAGTCCGCACCCCCAGCAACTCTGAACCCGGCTATGTTTCTGCGGTTTTCAGTAGGGACACTGGATTTTGGGAAGAGAAGCTGCCATCTAGATTGAACCTGCTCTACATAGACACTAAAATATACTAGGTCGTCGCTGGCGACCAACCAATATCCGCATCGAGCCGGCTGCCTGTTCTTCAACATATATTCTTGGGGCACAAGTATTCAGTCTTAATGGTGAATCTTATAGCCATGCCAAGTGATTACTTAGTGACGCTATCTGGGGTTGCTCACGTGCTACATTCATGAAGGCAGTAGTATGGACTTTTCATACTCACTATCAAGTATTATTACTGAGACTAGGGAGTATTAGGGAGATTCTTTCGCATAATCATCTAGATACAGGGTAGCAGGGGTATTGATCACTGGCTTTATCTTTCCCCCGATGATTCTGCATTTGAGATGGCGTAATATATCTTGGCTAGTTAGGGTAATCTTCTCTGGAGGGCCACTCCTACGACTGAATGCTGATCGACTTGCTCTACGCAGGAATATATAATCGGAGGTGATACAATCCAAAAATCAATAAACGATTAGAAGATAGGGTATCAAATGTGTTTCGCCCCAGTTCGTCTTTCTCACCTTTACCTCTGTTACCCTCGACTTGAGACGCCGTTCTGCCTAACTTTCCTTATCCCTGCGTCCTGCATGCATCCAGATAACCAGTCCTGGCTATCTTCTGACCACTCGGATCGCCTTGAATTGTGCTTTGCCTATGTTTGACTCTGAGCGCTGAGGTCGCACTGCAGCCTGCAACTAGGATCGATCATTATTAACGCAGTCCGTACTGCGTGAAAAGGTGACTGAATGATGCCCATGCACAGCAAACTCAGCAGAGTCACCATCCCCAAACATGCGCCGGAACCCAGGATCTTCAATGCACTCTTCAACCAGTCCAGTCCTACAAGAACACCCCCAATCCTCCTGGAAGCCGATCTGATCCACAGCGGGATATGATTGCCAAGCGCCAGCACGAATGTTTTGGACAGAATATTGAGCAGTAATCACCGAATGCTTGAAAAATATTTTCCCGTGCGGTTGCCAGGATGAGTGATGGAAATAGCATCATATTGCGCCCGTATCATGCCACTATCTCGTAAGTTACGGGTAAAGGTAGGTATGACCTACTAGGTACTGATGATCTGATCTGATCTGACCTGGCAGATGGGATTCCGCAGTCTTCCAAGTTAGATCTCGGTTATTCGGCTTTCTTTCTACTTGTTTTCCCCCGATGCCTTGATAACCGTAGCAAGTAACTAGCACGCACAATTAGAGAGATAAGTAGGACTTACGATCTATGACTGGGGAGAGTGATAGATACATTGGAAATTCCTTTCCATGGCGTTGAAGTCTATCAGACTATCGGTATCACTAATTCACTATACCAGTCTACCTAGGTACCTTAGACTGCTCTAAGGAGGTACTTCCGTCTTCCAAGCGATAAGTGGTGCCACACAGACAGTCATATCTATCTAGACTAGCTAGTAGTAGCTACCAGTCTACCACAACCTAAGCCTGTATGTATTTGGCCCCCTTCTCCTAGGAACGGCAATCTGTCACTTGATGACGATAGATAGACTGGTCAGATCTTGATCTTCAGTGGGGTAAAGATGTGTTGATCCAGATTGTCGTTGACAAAAGCGAGTCGGTATGATTATTACTTATGGTCAAGTCTAGATACGGAGTAAAACCGCCATAAAGTGAGGTGTCGATGTGACTGTCCCTATAACCTAAGTCCGAAGTAGTTCCTCCGTATGAGCGTCCATCGTGGATATTGATCAGACACTTACTTACATAGAGAGACCTAGATGATAATAATAATACACTATCCCAGAAATAATGATTCTACTGTAGAAAGGAGAAACTCGCTAAAAAATAATACTCCAGGGCCTTACGTGATCTACTCCGTACTCCGTTCCAACTGTGCTAGGTGCTGCTTAGTTAGTACCTATGTGACTATGTGTATTGTGTACTATCTCGGCCTCCGGGCTCGGCTGGATTCCTGATCAGTCTTCTCCTAAGTCCTATATTGCTTTTTCATTATTTTCTTACTCACTCCCCTTTTTCCTTCTTCTTTTTCATGATTGCATCACGATCTCTTCTATCCACCGAACTCTGCACGAGAAAACAAGACTCTTGAGCGAGATATTGCCTCCCTTTCGACCCTCCGAGACCTGATTGTATCCTCCACCCCGTCTGTTATTTCCCGGCCGCCATCCCCGTCCGAATAGCCTGATCTCCCCATCACCCATCACCCATCACCCTGCGACGAAACCAATCCATTCTCTCCTCCGAACTCTTCCATGGTGAACCAACCGCGCAACATAACCTTGTTTTCTAGTATTCGGTGAATCGCTTGGCGTGATCATCGCCCTCAAAGACCTGCTCCGATGCCCCAAATTTCGATGCTTGCATACACCATGAAGCTGAGATGATACCCCATTCTTCCGCCGGCGTCCAACCGTGGGGTCATCCACTGCGCGCCGTTCACAGTGCCTCCGGACTTACCGACATCCCACATGCTCTGGGTCAGCCCGATCTCCATCCCGAGCAGTCGTCAATGCCTGCGCCGCAGCCGCAAACCGGACCGTCGGCAGTCATCGACCTTACAGCGAACGGCGGAGAGGCGCAAGAGCGAGAACACCCGGCGAAGCGGCTGAGGTTGGATATTCATAGTGGTTCCAACGCTCGGGATGGAAGTCCAGCCTCTGCAGGGCTTGGGGAGCCCAAGAGCACTCCAGTTTCCACCAGCTCGAAGCCACCTCCTCTGTCATGGCGCGGACGCCCGGTCTGGTCCTTCCAGGCATTACTCTCGGAGGTTCCTGGAGCCGGAGAGCCAAATGTTGAAAGTACAACAGCTGCAGCGCAGGACGTCAAGCCTCTGTCGCCGCCGTCATTTCCTGCTCCGCCTTGGAAGCATAGCCCTGCTGATCCTACAGCGAGTAGTGCTGCAGGATTACGGGGGGTTACACCTGCCAAGGAAGTCCGCACTACTCCATATCACATTGAAGTCCCATCCGTCGCGCCAGTCCTGAGAGGTGATAGTAAGTTGTTCCGCGCCTTTCCCATCTATTGCAAAGCATTCTCTAACGATTTTATTTCTCTTATAGAGGTCGCGGATTTTTTGCCATGGACCGGAAACCATCCAGAAGACGTACTCAATGAACAGACAGCAAAACAGGGATACTACGATCGCACACAGGTGTCGCAAAATGAGTCTAATACTGCTCGCCCTTCCCTATACGCACAACTTAAGCATCGTTCCGGTTTGCAAATGCTCTCCTCTGTATTTGCTGCCGCCCTTGAGAAAAGACAAGGCCATAGCATGGTCACCGCGCCTTCTACTTTCAAGCCACCTCCGCGGGTCACGCTTACGGACAACAAACGTGAAGCTTGGCTTCGGGACCTGGCCAATCCGACTGTCCCGTTACGCCGGCTCAGTCGGACTATTCCTCATGGTATCCGAGGCAGGGTCCTTTTGGACCAATGCTTAACCAAGTGGGTGCCTGTCGGGCGGGCAGTATGGCTTGCAAAGTGTGTCGGCGCTAACGAGATTCGCGCCTTCAAAAGAAAGGGCACCAGTGGCGCCCTGGCTATTGGCCTGGAAGCCAAATGGGTTCGTGATTGGACCACCAACGTCCAACAGTTCCTTGACGGTGTAATCACGAGTTGTGGAGTGGCCGACTGGAAGTTGAAGATGACCTACGCGGTTAGCCTTACCGCTCGCTTGTTCTTCGAGCAGCTTCTCGACCATGATCAGTATCTTGGATGGTTTCTCTCCTCGCTGGAAGCAGCACCGCTCAACACCTTGCCAGTCTGGCTTCTCATGCTAGGGATCTACTGGAACCACCTTCTACGGTACAGAAAGCGTGGAAGGCGACTGGCTGAGCTGCTGCTCGAGAAGCTGTCCAAGGCCAACAAGCTAGATTCGTCCAACACACTTCGTCCTCTGGCGGATCGATTGTCGCTGCATATTAGGAAGCTCACACTCGAGCATACGTCATCGGCAGTGCTTCCGCATTCATGGGATAAGTATAAAGATCTTCTATCGTCTTGCTTGAACATGAAGGATAGTGTGCACAGGGCGGTCATCCAGAACCTGAGCGAGCGAAATGCGCGGGTCCAGCGGCCGAGGAAGTGTCAAGAAACTGCAAACCAACCACCACAACAACGCGTAATCCAGCTATTCGACTCCATCCGCTCCACGCACGATGTCACGGCTGTTTCCATTGCCTCTCTCAGTGCCATCGACGACAAAGCCGCGTTGGTTTTCAAGCTCTTGGAGTGGGTCTCTACGCCGTTTCGACATGGTATATGCCGTGTCTATACCGGGGCACGCCTCCTGCGGAAATGGAAGGTAGCTGGGGTTGACGTGGACTCCTGCATCATCTCATTCCTCGCCGAAGGCCATGACGGCAGTCATCTGAATATGGACAACATTTATCATATTATCTCGGAACTGGTTCGATCTCAGACATTCTCCGTGGGTCGATATCTCCAATGGTTGATGGCGAAAGGAGTTGCCGACTGTTCAAAAGATTCTCACCAGCACCACAAACATCTATCTGACGATCTTGAGCTCCTCCTCCAACTTCCGGTCAGCCGCCTTCCAGACCATGTACGCAATCTTCGCAACACCCTGCTTCACCGCGCTGGGATTGAAGTCTCGAAAGAGGAAGCAATGATTGCGACCCTCAAGGCATCCATAGCCCAACGCCTTCCCAATATCTTTTCTAGTGTAACGGACAGTGCCATGTCCTGTGATGTCGCGCAATCAGAGTTGACATGGGCTGTCAAATCCGAGATCGGTCAGTGGATTCGCCGTGGAGTTACAGAAGGTCGACGTGGCTCTACCGGGAAGTTTCAAATTGCCATTGGACAACCCGTGCTCTCTGCCGATGAATTCTACTCTATCCGGGACATCTTGGAAGGATTTGGGGATTTGTCTATGCTTGCGGACGTTCTCAACCAGGCTACTAATTGTGATGACGGACTAATTTTGGCATCCGCAGCTGATACAGTCAACTACCATTTCCAATCTTTTTCTGTCATTGGTGCTTCGACAGGCCTTTTCAGGAGATTTGTTGAGTCTTATGCTCGTCTCAAAAGACTTGGCGTGACGAGCTTGGATTTGATACTCTCTTTGATTGACCTTGGACTTCATCTACCTGGAGAGTTTAACACGGTTGCTCTTCTCCGCCAGGATCTTGGCCGGATTGAGAACAAATCATCCATGGCAGCACCGTCGCCGCTTTCCGATCACATCCCTGCTACTTTCAATGAAACTGATTCATTGTTTCCGGAGAAGTTAGATCAACTCCTGTTCTCTGGAGGTGGCATGGATGAGTCCACTATGGATGCAATTTTCAATGCGCTTATCACTTCGTTAGGCCGTGCTGAGGATCGAGTCAAGCTGTCGGCTAATGATATTTGCCGGTATCTAGCGTATCTAAGGCCCTTCCACCCGAAGCATTTCGACATCATGCTAATTCGCTGGATCTGTGGCCTTCTGAAATCGTCCACTCGAACAATGCTGTCTCGAGTATTGCCCCCTCTAATTGGCGTTGGATGTGTTACCATCCAAGCCTTCATCTTCCTCGTGCGGAGACTTCTGCAGTCCGAGAAGGTGGCATCGATGATTCCACACCCGAATGACTTGAAAATAGATCTTCTTCAACTCCTTGTACCACCGCCAGCAGGGCAGAGTCGGTACTTCGATATGGTCACATATCGGTTCCACCTTTCACAGAAAGAATTTCTATCTAAGCATCCTGAAGAGACTTTCAATATCATTCGCGATGCTATCGCCTTAATTGACTCTCAGGATCAAGATAATCATTCTGATCAAGGACAGATGAACCTAAACCAGAACGCCATGGTGCTGCTTCAGATTTTGCTCACCAAAAATCCGGAGAGTGCTGTACAATACTGTACTGAAAAACTCATCACCCAGCATTCCACATCAATGATGGTCTTAACTAAGGCGCTCGATACTCTTCTGGGATTTGACACAGGACCCGGTAAGCGCGATATTCGGTCTAATCCAAGATTCTCGCTTGTATTGTCACTGACGTTGTACCGTCCAGACCCACCAAATGTCTCCGTGGCCGAGAAGGTCATAGAACTCACCAATGATTTTTCGCTGCCATTCTGCCAACTGAAGCTCCAGACTCTCTTCAATGCTGAAGCTGGAAGCAATGTGAAAAACGAGATTGTAGACGTGATGTTCAAGGCTGCGATTGCAGATTCTCGTTCAAGACGATCTAACTGGGTAGGTCTCGTTCGTCTCATGAACCAGGATGCAGTGCGACAGGTATGGTGTCGAAACCCTTCTACCAGGAGCGCTCCTCGACTGACTTTGTCCAGATTCGAGAACGAGCTGAGAAGAGCTTCTTTGCTATACCTCTGTTCGAAGAAGCTAATGAAGGCCGCTCGATGAATAATGGCACCTCTCTTGAGACGGCAAAGCTATATCTGACTATCATTGAAAAGCTGGCGTATAGCATTCCTGATTCAGGTGTCCAAGGGGTTGGTTCTGTCCTTGTGGAGAAAATGGATCTTCTACTCCACAAGCTCGTCAGCATGCAAACAAGTTATAACGGTTCCACTGAGATGAGACATGGTATTGACGCAGAACAAGTGATCCAATCTCGCACAGAATTTGAGCGAAGTCTTGCATTTTGGTTTTCTGCGTTGCTAAGGATGATTGTCCTCCACCGGAGTGCCTTTAGCATTCCGCCAGCACCTAAATCCAGCGCGTCCCAAGAACAAACGCGCCTACTTATATCTATATTTTGCATCACTCTTGCACGCCTCCCGGATAGTGTGCTGCGCCTCTTTCCAACGGCCGATTACTTTCCACATTCAATGAGACAGGGGGACCACCGTCCCTGCCCAGGGATCCTTTTACAGACACATGCACTGGATGTTGCGGCATCCCTCATTGATATGTTTCCGGATGAACTTCGTCATCAATGTGCCCGGTTCCTCAAAGACAAATGCTCCCCTTTTGCACAATCTCAAAACGATTCTCGATTTCTCTATCTTCTGGGCCCCCTAGGGGATGGCCCGACCTCGAACGCCACACTTCCTGTATCGATCCCATCACCTGCAGCATCGGGATCGACTCCCGCCCCTACCCCTTCAGGTAGTCTAACAGCGGGACCCTCCAACCCTCCACAACCTGCATCAGCATCCTTGGGGGTACCGACAGGATTGCCGGAAGGACTGAATTGCGGAGCGAGTCATCTGTGTCTCCAATATCGCGGCCGTGCCATTGGAGCCTACCCCGTGCGTCCTTGGGAACTTCTTGAAGACGCGGCTCCCATTGCCGGCACCAACGACACTGCAGTCAGCCTAGGATACTTTGACGCCCGGCGTGTCAGGGCCTAGGCGCATTCGCAATCTAGGATGTACCTGGGGGCTTACGCAATGATTATGATTATGACCGCTGTATATATTCCTTTGTCCTGTTTTCATTGCCTTCGTTGATTACCACGTATATTTGCAGCTTGATACCATCTATATTTGCATTCTTCTCTCTCCTCTCACTTGCCTCGTTTTGTCATTACACCTTTTCGATTGTTTGTCGAAGCTATCTATATCACCTCCTCTATGCACTCTGTTTACTGCATTCTCATCGGTTTTCTACTCACTTGTGCCTCTCCCTGGGACTGTGTGTGTGTCTTTTTAATGTCTGGCATTTGAGATCTGAGCGCGCAAACATCTTCCTTGTTGACAATGGCATCTGGCATCAATTATGTGGTTTGACGACATGCATGGCTGTGTATTTAGAGCCTGGCGTTCATATCGGATGGGTGGTTCAATTGCACTTGGCAGGCAGCATATGCATATACACCTCACTCGTGGCATGGTCTCGAATGGTCTTGACTACATGGAGTATTGATGATGATATATACCTGATTACTTGGATCCGTCTAGGCACGAATGTCGACTCGACGGTTGACCCAAACCCAGACCTACAGACTGTGAATCCCCCGAATCTTCCCGCCCATTACTCGTTCATTGTCGTCCCGGACTTAAAGTAGCGGCTGGCCTGATAGGCAGCGCTCTGCTCTGAGATGTAGGTGTCATTGGTGGCAAAGTGCTGGTGCCTGAACCGGACTAAGCATTACGAGGAGTACACTACTTTCAGCGGGGAAATAGGGACCCCCAAAGGCACAAGCTTTAGAGTGTTGGAAAAAGGTGAAATAATTTGTATTCGTGAGTCATCTCGAGTGTAATGAGTGTGGTTGCAACTATACACTTCCAGCCTCTGTCATATCCGATATCCAAAACAAAGTCAAGATCAACATAGACAATCTCCCAATTATTCCTTCCATCCAGTATTATAAATTCCTCATGACAGAGCAAAGATAGTGAGTATAGAGCGTAGATATATTATTTCCTTCGAACCGGGTTGTCGGTTTTTCGTTTTGTCGATTTTTTGTCGTCGTTTTTTATTTTTGCGCAACTGAGTTCGAAGTATATAGACCGTAAACGCCAAACGCCGTAGAAAACAACCAGAGAGGTTAGAGTGCCGTTTTTTCCCGCCAACCCGCCCCGGCACCCTCCCCAGTAAGGACTGGAAGTTTTTGACTTGCCTCTTCCTCACAGGGACTGGGAAGAGGTCTTGTGTGCATGCGTGGAGTGCATGGCGTTTAGATGGACTTGGAGCGAGATCGGCTCCGGATAGTGCTTGTGGACCTGGGCAAACCCGCAGTAGACGAGTCGCCGGAGAGCAAGTGGTCGATTGTGGATTCGAGATACTCAGGCTGAGGTTGAGTCTGGGGCCCAGCTTCGCTGATTTGGACATCCGTAGAGAAGGAGTCAAAGGCCGAGCCGGACGAGTACATTGATGCAGAAGGCGTACGAGCGGTGGAATTGTCTGAGGACGGCGTGCTCCATTCTTCCCGGAGATGCTTTGCGCGCTGTTCGTTCTCCAGGTCCTGGATCACATCGAGGAGGAGTTGCTCGTCCTGGTCGTAGCCTCTACTATGGGCCTCTTTGCGGACATATTCTTCGACGGTGTGGCCGGTCTTCGGCTGGAGTTCTGCCGGTAGGGGGACCCGTGTGTGGCCCTTGTCGCGCATAAGGTCAGCAATTTCCTTGGTGCGCCGGCGCCGGGTCGATGGGTCGTTGCTGTTATTGTAATACGGAGGTTGTCGGTAGGGTCTGGGCACCAGAGGACTGCCCTCGATATCCAGCGGAATGAGGTAGTAGACTGGATTTTTCTTGAATGCCTGTAGGTGTGGGAGTTAGTCATGTGCACCAAGATAACAACATTATGATGGTGATGATGATGATGATGATGATATACGTACCTTGACGGCGTCTTTGAAGTCGTCAACAAAGGCAAATGTCACTTTGCAGATGATAGTCCACATTCCGAATTGGTTGAGAGCGTGTTCGAAGCCACATGCTTCAATGGGACCCTGCCAGCCGAGGGCCATGGAGACGTGGTCTTGGGTGACTGGCGCCCCGTCCCGGGAGCCGAAGCATGCCGTTCCTGTGTCGATATCAATAGGATGGTCCACAATAGGACTGGTCAAAGGGCAATGAAACTTACTCTTTCCCCTGGCTCTTTCGATGCGCAACCAGCGGTTGTGAAGCTTGATGTTTTCTCCCCAAGCCAGTGCAGTATCGGCATCTTCGACTTTCTAACAGGGGGTCAGATGATGTTCAGGAGACAGTATCAGACAAAGACAGGAGATATGAAGATACTGACCTCAAATTGCACAAAGGCCCCAGGGAGATTGCGTTTGTCGAGCTTGATCTTGACATGGCATCTTCCAATCGAAGAGAATTTCTCCTGCACATCTCGTGCGAGTGTCTCAGGATTGATACCAATTGCCAAACTGATAGACGTCAGTATCCATATGATTGCCAGGAAGACGGATAGGGGTACGTGCTTTCCAACGAAGACACAAGCGTCTGGAGGGAATAAGCCCTGAGCGTTTCTAGCATTGGGTTCTTGAAACTGTCTATCCTGGCGACGAGGATAGGCTTGATATGGCCCGTTTGGGTTCGGAAAAATGAAATGCAAAACCATCTTGAGCGAGGGAAAGCGTGAGGTTTTAGCGAGTGGTATAAACGAATGAATGAAGGTTTTTGATGCTTGTGTGTGTGAAAGCGTGTAAGAATCAATGTAGACGAGTACTTGCTTGTTGATCAATCGAGAGGTTTGAAGTATGAAGAAAAGGGGGCCCACCAGCGCGAACAGGCTAGGATTTTAATCCCAAAGACTCTACTGTACTTCCTGCCTAGCCCTGCTCGTCTGCCTGGCGGGCGTAGAAAGGATGTAGAGGGGGTCATAGTACTGTGGTTTGCAGTTCTATTTTTGATATCTGAGCCGTTAAATTCGTGGACGCGGAGCCCTGAAGGGGAAAATTATGACGCCAACAAGAGGTCAAACAATGAAAAACCGTCAGACTGCAGATCATTTGAGTCAATCCCTCTTCCGTCCAGTCAAAAAGACCAATAACTCAGTCAAGCAACCGTCTGTACATTAAGCTTATCCATGTGTAGCTCTTGTTTGGCCCAGGGATGATCAGCGGTCTGTGGTTCAGGCCCCAGCAGAGCATCCGTCAGATTTTCATGACTCTCTCTCCCTGATGAGAAGACGATGAAAACGGGACATGTAAACATTAAATAGTTGGCCAAGCTGCCAAAAGTTGGTCCTTGGATGCCTTTCGCTATTGACAGCTTCGAGGGAGTTCTCATTGAACTTCGACTTGTATTGAATCATACTGGGGTACCATGTGCAGCTCCAGCTATTTGTCACAATAACGGCGTTGCAGACATAATTAACCGCCATTTCTCTTCCTTTGTTGACAGTAGTATATGCTACTAGGCATCCAGTCAGTACACTGTTTTCTATCCATGGATCTCAGAGGCATTACCAAATTTGAGACTGCCCGGCAAGACTATTGCTAGGGAAATACATTGCCTCAGATTAATGGTTCTGGTGTTTGTTTTTGTTGACTGAATATGAATGTTGAGAGTAGATATGTAGTAGTTTATGAAGCATGTAGTTCCTGATATGCCCTCAAAGCCTCAAGCGAGACTCGGGGTTATCGATCAGATCTTATCGTCGGGACCGATCAGCTTGGCGTCACCAGAAGGCGACATCATCCCAAGCTAAACAACTCTACGCTCTTTGAGCAGTGAATACTCTCAAATTCTCGGGCAGAATTATTTCCATCTGATTTTGCAATAATAATCTGTTCATTGACTGAACCGCTTCCAGTCATGTTTCCCACCGCGAGGTGTCTGTCCGCGAAACCTGCGGGATTCTTCAAGCGCAGTGCAGGAGAGCTTTCGCGTTTATCGAGGATCGGTAAGTATTCTAACGTCTGTTGTCGAGCTCCTTTTAAACTCCCCATTCAATCACTCACAGCTCGCTGATGATATGGATGTTATATAGCCTGGAATTCCGAAGGCCTCCATACTCCTACCAAGCCGTATACCCTCCTCGACTTTGAAGATGAATCTGCCGTTTCGGGCTGCAAAACCATGGCGGATCGTGCCGTAGGCGGGTTCAGCACAGCCAGCCTTGATTATGTCCCTGCGGATCCTTCAACGGGCTCCCCTGCTCATGCAAGATTCCACGGGAGCATCTCGACAAAACTCCCCAACAACTGGAGGGTAGAGAGAACTGGTATGTTCGACTATTCTCGCTCGCATGGCGCGCCTGCACAGAAGGACTAAGACTCAGCGGGACCAAAATAGGATATGCGGCTTTCCGCAACAAGGACCGAGGGCTCTGGCTCTTTGGTCGGCTCTATTGGGACGTGGACCCTTTCTCGTACCTGGCTCTACGAGTGAAGTCTGACGGCCGGCGGTACACCGTGAACCTCCAGACCGATTCCATCGTCGAGACAGATATTCACCAACATAGACTATACACCCGTCACCACCGCGTTCAGAACCAAGTCAATGCAGATCGCCTTTCGTCATTTGCATCGAGTGAGACGGCCGAACCGCCCGAGCTCGCCGACAGCCTCTTCTCAGGCGGAATTCCTGCTTCTCTCTCCGACGTGCCTCCCGAGTCTACAATTATGTCCTCGACGGCCACAACATCCGGCGGCACCGGCTGGGAGACAATTCTTCTACCTTTTAACTCGTTCGTTCGTACAAACCACGGTCTCGTCATGGAGCCGCAGACTTCTCTTCTCCGGCAGCGGGTCAAGAGCATTGGAATTGGTCTCACAGATCGAATCGAGGGTCCTTATGATTTACGAATTCATCGCATCTGGGCGACGAACGGGATCAGCGAAGAAGAGTTCAAGGATGAGCAGCGGATTTGCGGAGCGGGTGCGTTGCCTATCGATGAAGGTGTCAAAACGGGTTGGACGGGCGACTCTCTTTCTAGCGAGTCAGATGGAAAGGGGCAAGAAATAGAGGGCGGGAAGAAGGCGAAAGGACTGAAGGGCCTGCGCTCAGAGTGGGAACCGTAGTTGGACGGATTCCAGGGAAAGACTTGTACTATACTATTTGATCATCATACTTCGTTTACACTCAAAATTTATTCAAATTTCATGGATTTATTTATATGCCATTATCTCATCATTGGAATCTTCTTCTACACTACGCTGTCGCCATCTTATGCAAATGCTAAGTGGCCTTAGTTACCACCGGTAATCTTCTCCCAAGCCTCCTTATACTTCTCGGTGGTCTTCTGCACAATCTCGTCGGGCATCCGGACGCCCTCCTTTCCTTTCAATCCCTCGCTAACCAGCCAGTCCCGCAGGAACTGCTTGTCAAAGCTCTGCTGGCCACGGCCGATTTCGTAATCATCCTTGGGCCAGAAACGGGACGAGTCGGGTGTCAGGACCTCGTCAGCCAAGACGACTTCATTGGTCTCCTCGTCAACACCGAACTCGAATTTCGTGTCGGCAATGATAACACCGCGGGACAGGGCGTAGGCGTGTGCGGCCTTATACAGCTGTACGGCAAGATTGGCAACAGTGGATGCGTGTTCACCAAGGATGGCAGCAGCTATTGTTCAGCAATTCATTAGTTTTGAATTGATCAAAGAACCAATTTCCATAGGTCCTACAATGTCATGTACAACCATGGACCGGACGGATACATACCTTGATCCGGGTGAATATTTTCATCATGCTCGCCCTGTTCAGCCTTGGTGCTGGGAGTGTAGATTGGGCCATCAGGGAACGCCTCGCTCTCTCTCAGACCAGGAGCGATCTTGATGCCATGGACAGTACCCGACTTCTTGTACTCATTCCAAGCGGATCCCGTGATGTAGCCGCGAACGATGGCTTCAATGGGCAGAATTCTGAGTTTGCGCACCTGCATGCTTCGGTTCTGAAGCACTGGGCGGAGGGAAGCAGGAATCTGAGGGGGGAGGTCGAGGGTGATGAAATGCGTGCGCACAGAGGGGATCGCATCGGTCAAGATCTTGAACCATGTCTTTGTGCATAACGTGAGAAGAACTCCCTTGTTAGGGATACCCTGGAGAGACAGACATTAGCAGACCTGACATGAAGTGTAATTAGAGTATTTGATGTAGGTCCATACATTCTCCATGATCACATCGTATGCGGAGATGCGATCAGTCGCAATGAAGAGGAGAGTCTTATCATCCACCTCATAGAGATCACGGACTTTTCCCCGGGCAATCAGGGGCAAGGCGCCCTGCAAATCTGTGTTCGTAAGTGCGTCCGCCATGATAATAATGATTGCAATGACAATCTCAGGATGTGACTCAGGAACAAGTCGAGATGCGATAAAGATAAGTTTTTTGGTGGGGTATATCTATGAGTGTCTGCCTCAGGCACAAACTGAGTGCCTTAACAAAACTTCCTCCCTTGACATTGCAGTTGCTGTGTTGTTGGACCCGGACAGGCTCAATCTCACAATTCAACAATCAATTAGCGAGCTTGACGGGGGTTGGTCGCGTTACATTATCCTTTTTGCGTGTCTTTTCAATCAAACTCGGTTGTTTGGACTTGAAATCTTATTACGCGGTCTGATTGCATACAAAGAGACGCGCTGATGTTTCCATCACGAAGGAAAGGTCCAGCATAGCTCGTCCA
This sequence comes from Aspergillus clavatus NRRL 1, assembly GCF_000002715.2. Lineage (NCBI taxonomy): Eukaryota > Fungi > Ascomycota > Eurotiomycetes > Eurotiales > Aspergillaceae > Aspergillus > Aspergillus clavatus. The sequence continues at coordinate 283,557 of NW_001517097.1, read as the reverse complement.
TTCGTGGGCCAGACTCATCATTCGACGAATAATGCTGAATCTATAAAGAAAAAGTATAGAAGATACAAAGAGAACAAGCAAAATGAGTCGTTACCTGACCCCCTCGAAGATCGCTCTTCTTTGCCTCATCTCCATCTATACTGAGGGAGTCGTCCCAAATTCCTCCGCCATCCATGTCCTCTCCTTTCTTGTAGCTAACCTGAGTCCCTTGGAATCTGGCTCAGTCTCATTTTCAGGCAAAGGAAATCAAGGATGTGCAGTCTCTGTTGCTGATTTGGAGGATGCACTTTCGTCTAAAGCTTCCTCAATACCCGGCCGCTCGGTATGGGATTTATTTCTCAAGAAGATCTGGTCCATTGATTCTTGCGACGCTCTGGAAGTCTTCTTTGCCGATATATGTGACATACTGGCCAAGTCTCGTGAAGAACAAATCCGCGACAGGGATAATGGCCTTGCTCCTGAAATCGGTTGTATGCGCCTCTCGAGGTGTTCGCCGTTGGGCGCATTTGTGAGAAGGGCCCAGCTCGAATTCACCAGGCTCCAGTTCCACGATTCCGTCAAGCTCTGGAAAGGCTTCGTTCATTATCGGTTGCCAACCTACCGGGTGTGGTCGAAGAAGAACCCATCGGCTGAACGGGATCCCGTGGATATCAACTTACTCGAACTCAAGTTGGACACATATAGTCAGCTTGCTCAGGTGGCTTACGGTAACATCGAAGCTGATGCGGAAGATGAAACATTTGTCAGTACTAAGGATGTGGAACGACTCCTAGAGTTCCAAATTGGCGAGTTGCAAAGTATACATGTCTTTCCAGGTCTCGAAAATTGGTTAAATTGTTCTGACAGAATGTAGGGCTCGGAGGGAGAGTTCCTGACGGCATGAAAGTGCAGCTGGAGCGTATAATATCATCCGGCGTCACACTACCAAATCTGGTCTATTACTTGAGGTGAGTCTCGTTTGTTCATGTTACAATGACTCAGAGATTGCTGACGGGCCCTAGGTTTCTCGATGCCTGGCGTGCTGGAGATTATCCATCATCCTTCGACAACCTCCACCGCTATTTTGATTATACTATGCATAGCCGTGACCGAAGCTCTTACCAGTACGCGTTACTCAATCTCGCTATTCTCCAGGCCGACTTTGGGTGCTATGGGGAAGCAGTTTCCGCAATGCAGGAGGCTGTCTCCATAGCTCGAGAGTCCCACGATATGAATTGTCTGAACTTCTGTATGAGCTGGCTGTATCATTTCGGGAAAGCCTTTCCAGAGCAGATGAAGGATGTCCAGAACACTGGGATGCTCGGAAACGAGAAGGAAGGTCTTGCATTCTTAGAAGCCAAAGCAAAGGAAACAGAGATGTGGAGTCTTTTGAGCACGACATTGTTGAGTGAGGCCAAGCTGGAACTACAAAATGTGGGTATCGTCATCAATTTTCTCCTCAAAGTAGATTCTAAAACTTTCCCAGGGAGAGAGCCTTGCATCTACCATCGAGAATATAGTTCGGGCGTCACACCTCAATGTCACAAAAAATCTGGTGAGCTCAATGGGTCCTCAGCTTCTGCTACAAAATGCGCTGTACTCCAGAATAGGTATGTTTCCCAACACAAGAACTTCTTTACAGCTGATCTTCAATCACTAACCTTCATCAGGGGTGACCCACCTCGCATGGCTCAGTAACGAGATATTTCGCCAATGCTATGCGAATCGATCACCCTTCGAGGACTACCTCAAGAGCACATTTCGTAGCTGCGAGTTGGTATGCATAAGTGCCTCACGAATTCTTCATATCTGCTAACATAGAGTCTACAAGTTGGCTCAACAAGGTCGCTACAGGGATATTTCAGCCTTAATGAAGCAAGTTGCACCTGAAAAGCTACGATCTTTGAAAGAAAATCAACATTGGACGTTCTTTTCAGGCATCCTACAACTCAAGCGGCAGATATGCCGGTGCGTCTATCCTCACTCTCTACAGTCAGCAAATCTAACACAGTAGTAGGGATGATAAAGTGGCAGCAGACCACCTTCTTTCACAACTTGAAGCAATACAACTTCCAGGCAACGATGCCTCACTTCTGCTATCATTTCTCTCCATAAAATACAAGATTCGACAAGGTGACTATGGCCGAGCTTTAGAGATCGTCGAGCAAACGGCCCAATCCATACACCAAGACAACTTCGATATATACTCTCAGGTCAGACTGCTTTGCTTCAAGGCTCGAATCTTCCAGAAGACAGGAAACCCGCAACGAGGATTCTCACTCGCAATGAGAGCCGCCAGTATCGCACACCGCTCGAGACTTCTCCCTGGTCTTTGGGAAGCGATCTGCGTACTGGGCGGGGTCCTCCTGAGCCTACGCGAATTCGAAGCTGTCCATGAGATGATCGAAAGTATCATGCCTCAGGTTCTCGAAACCGACGATTGTGACCTAACTGCACAAGCGTATTCGCTCCTCGTGGATGCGAACATGGGCATGGCAGGTAAACTGTGGAGCCAGGGGCAGAACACGCCCGCCAAGACGGAATATATGAACCGTGCTTTAGGCTATCTCGACTGTGCCTATGATCAATATGAGGAGATCGAAGATATCAAGGGCCAGTGTGAGATGATGGCCAAGAAAGCCACCGTGATGCATCTTACGGGCGACTTGGTCCTGGCAAATGATTATGCGGCCAAATACCTGGACCTTCAGAAATTATCCGGGGTAAGCATATAGCAGGCATAACAATGTATATTAATGAGCTGCGTTATGATGAAATCGTTTGTGAAGATGTCTCGCCGACCGAAGATCTTGCTTTGCAAGATTTGGTCGAATATCGGGTCGAACCAACACATTGAGAGTGCAGACCATATTTGAACTTTCGCAATTCTCCGAATCTGACGCTTGGTTCGATGTCTACTCGGTTTCACAAAGCTTAGGATGAGACGAAGATTTTGAATGGAACAAAGGGAATTCAATAATCAGCATTGTCTTGGTAACTCCTATTCAACTTCATCAAAGAAGCCCGGCCTACACTCCCACAGCGGCTTTCGCCTCATTTTCGCAGTAAATATACATGCATCCGTCCCGTTCGCGGCAGAGCCGAGACTAGTCAAAGAAGCAGTTATCCCTAATCACTGAGAGTAATTTAGGTGGCCTTCTCCTTGTTGTGGTAGTTGACGTCGGAGTTCCAGCTGCATAATAGTTAGCAACACGAATTGAGATGATCCGAGTCGACGAAAGGTATGGAGCCAAGATGGAAGAAAAAGGAAACTTTGACGGATGTCGGCTTGAATTCATCCAGTGAGATAACTTACAAGAAGGTCTAGAGAAGATTTCTTGATTAGCAATTGTAACGATACAAGCTGTCGTCAGAGAAAACACTAACCTTGTCTCCGTCACCCCAGGCGAAGTTCTTCACACGGATGTTCTGGTAGGGGTACTCGACACGTTCCTCAAGAGGAGGCATGTGCTCCCAGTGCTCCCAATGCTCGTTCCAAAGGTTGTAGGCGTTGAGGCCGGCAAGGATCAGGCAGGGAACGACGGCACTAGGTAGTTGTGAGTACAAAAGCGGGTGTACTTGGTAAAGAGAATATCAATTGCGTCAGGCAAGACATACTAGGAGAGCTTGCGCCACAGGTCTACAGAGCCATTGAGTCAGTACCACACATATAACAAGCATTCTTAATCATGCACAAGGTCGTCTGAAAGCCAATTGGGGGTATACGCACCACTGGTGGCAGCGGCGTGGTGCTTGACGGCAGCTCTCTCGCGGTTGAACTCGTTGTCGACCATCCAGGGAAGCTTGGAGTCGGTGCCGTTGAAGCGGCGCTGGAAGGCAGAGCGGACGGGAGCGCTGCGCAGCTGCTGAGCAGCGCGGAACATAGGGCGTTGAGGGAACATGGTTGCTGGAGGCAGTCGAACGGCTGTTGCGTCTTTCTTCTGCTTTGGCGGACAGTAGTGGGATTATACGGACGTCGGGCGTTCCGGCTTAACGAAGCAAAGCCGGTTTAGCGTCCCCGTGATTCGTCTGTGGGCGACAGTTGATGCCTTAGTCATCCATCAGGCCATCGCGTGATGTCACGGCGCCTTTGGGTCACGTGGAGTCACGGGATAACTATCCTGCAGCTCTAGGGTCGACAGTAGTAGGCGACAGCACATCTATTCCATGCAGTTTATGATTGAATCCACTTTATTTCGATAGTCATTGAAGTTCGTCCTCCGGGGGTATGTTCCCCTGCATTTTCACTCCAAAAGAACTGCGATGGGGTTTCGTATCACAACATGGAATGGTAAGCCCCATTGATATCGGAGACCTATTCCGCTATGTGCTGGGCTGAACCATGAAATGTATACTGATTCCTTAAATAGTAAATGGGATCCGGTATGCTCTATGAAAAATCCTTATTCTCAACTCTTAGTTGATGGGTCGCTGCAGTAATCCATTCTCTTATGAGCCATGGAGAGGCAATAGAACATTCGAGGTAGATAGTACATCGTTGTTCATCGTTGTGTTGAAGCCAGACACTCATTTTGTACAGTATATGTTTGACATCCTTGAGGCCGATATTGTCGTGTTTCAGGAGACCAAAATCCAAAGAAAGGACCTTCGTGATGACATGGTACTCGTTCCTGGGTGGGATTGCTACTTCAGTCTGCCTAAGGCGAAGAAAGGTGCACCCTCTTATGCTCGACCTATTACTGCGTTCTAACAATATACAGGCTATTCTGGAGTTGCAATCTATACGAGAAACGCCACATGCTGCCCTATCCGTGCAGAAGAGGGTCTCACAGGATTGCTGTGTCCCCCGAATTCATCAGTGTCTTTTCGAGAGCTTCCCGAAGATCAACAGATAGGAGGATATCCAACTCTCGAACAACTCTCAGAACTCGAGACAGATCCAGTTATCCTGGACTCCGAAGGCCGTTGTGTCATCCTTGAGTTCCCTGCATTTGTCTTGCTGGGTATCTACTCACCGGCCAATCGCGATGAATCGCGGGACAGCTTCCGCCACAACTTCATTGACTTGATGGATACTCGCATACGAAATCTGGTTGCCATGGGCAAAAGAGTCTTTGTCACAGGCGATATCAATATCGCAAGAGGGGAGATCGATGCCGCTCACGCCACAGAGGCTATTCGGAAGGGAACGGCGACGGAGGATGAGTTCGTATCTACGCCGGCACGGCGTGTTTTCAATCAATTGCTTTCCGATGGTAAGGTGCTCGGAGCACGAGATGAAGGAAGAGAAGAACCCGCCCTCTTCGATATTTGCAGGTCATTTCATCCCGAGCGAAGAGGGATGTACACTTGTTGGGAGCAAAGGATAAACGCTCGGCCTGGGAATTATGGGTCACGGATAGACTACGTCTTATGTAGCCTGAATACGCAGGATTGGTTCTGCGATTCAAATATTCAAGAGGGCTTGATGGTAGGTTTTCTCCATTATAAAAATCTCATGATTACAAAGTCCAGCTGACGATGTTTGAATTTGGACAGGGTTCTGATCACTGTCCGGTCTATGCGGTGTTCAAAGATACTGTGCGCCTTGAAGAAAGAGAAGTCAATATGCTCGATATCGTGAATCCGCCAGGGATGTTCAAGAACGGCGAGCGCCAACAGGAATATACAACGAAATATCTTCTACCCACATCGGGTCGGTTGATACCGGAATTTGATAAACGGCGGAGCATCAAGGATATGTTCTCGCGGAAGCCCTCAACCACCATGCCGACATCAACGCCAAGAGTCCCGACCTTGGAGCATTCTATGTCTACCCAGGAGACGCAGGTCTCAACCGCTGGTCTAGGAAGTCCAATCAAGACGGCAGCTGGCAGCAGTCAACAAATCAAAGGAGTTGTTCGCAAGAGGTCTCAGAAGAGTGAGGTGATAGCCCCTGTCTCAGTCAAGCGTTCGAAGTCCGGCACGGCCCAGCAATCTACACCTCCTACCGCTGGACAAACCAGTCTGAGAGGGTTCTTTAAACCAAAAAATGATGCAGTTGGTCGGACAGGGAGAAGTATATCCGGGAATCCTGAATCAGTGTCTAATGGCATAATCACAGAACAGTCAGTCGCGTTCCCTATAAAGTCTACAGAAGTAGCGACGTCCACGTCCTCAGAGGCAATGCAGGCGGTTCCGACAGACACAGCTACACAGGGAGATCAACCAGATCTGTCAAATCCTATCGCACCCGCTTCATCTCAGGATGGCGGCTTTGTCATTGATCCCATTGTCAGTAAGGAGGACTGGTCAAAGCTTTTTACGAAACGACCAGTTCCAAGGTGCGAGGGACACCAAGAACCATGTATCAGCCTGACAACCAAGAAACCTGGTATCAACTGCGGAAGAGCTTTCTGGATCTGTCCGCGGCCTCTAGGGCCTAGTGGAAACAAGGAAAAGGGGACCCAGTGGCGATGTCCTACATTCATCTGGGCAAGCGACTGGAACCCTTCCGCTTCGTGAGATATGTGTTTGTTAAGACTTCGGTTTTTTTCTTTTTCTTTTCAATTGTGCCACGATACCCTTTCTCTTCCTGTTCTTAGAATCCTAAGGAATGTGGTTTGATCTTATTGCGGACGAATGTTCGAGGCGTTGAGCCTTTTCCGCGATAGATTCACACACAACACAAGGTAGCTATCAGATGGAAGCGTCCGTCAGCAGACCAAATTCCATAAATATTTCTCACAGAGATAGGAACCATTCGCAACCTTGTCTTCAATCAATGGATCTACAGTACCAGCATCCACTTGAGTAACACATCTCAGCCATACCAAGGCCCCTGAAGGATGCATGTCGCGGATAGGAGCATTGGTATGACAGCCGCACGGTTCCTGAGCAGGTGCCACATGCAAGGGCCCGTCAATCCACGTCAAACGACACATAAGAGGCGTTGGTAATGGAACTAACGGGACTGCAGAATCCGTCGAGTAACCTTGCAGAGGCAGGAGGTCCGAATGCAAACGCGCTCAACTTTAGCTCGACCTCGAGGTTTGCTGGACTACCGAGTATGTGCGAAGCAAGACTCTAGCACCACGCCTGCTATTTACTTTCATTATTTGTATTTGTCTAAATGAGATGTGCTAGCTCGTAAAGCATTTAGAATTTGGGTCTTTCGAGGCAATGCCACGAATCAAAGTCGATGTCCTGGGGACACATGCTTCACGGGTGCCAAAGCCTTCGTGATCCCTAAGTCGAAGCAAGTAAAGGAATTGGCCACGCTGCTATGGTACAGTAAGAAGAGAGAAGCCGTGGTAAGCCCTCTAAAGGAGGGTTGAGATGTCGGATTGTACATGGGATGCTTGCTCAAATAACAACAACAAAAGAACAGTAAATAAAAGCAGAAAAAAAAAAAAGCTTGGGTATTGCTGGGATGAACCGGGCATCTCAGAAGCAGTCAGTAATAAAGTCGGAGAACTCAAAGGACTCCCCAAAAGGGCCCTCAGCAATGTTCAGCTGCTGGAAGAGGGCGGCTCTATTGTAATCGGTTTGCACTTGTTGAATGAAGTCGAATGTATTTGGTTCGAACTGGAACTGTTGTGTTTCTGGTAAGCCATGAGGGGTCATGATGATATTCATATCTGTATTATCGTCATGACCTCCATTGTATTCAGTGTCGCCCATTGTCATGCCTGACCCCATGGCTGATGTGAAGGAGCCAGGGATGTCGTTCTTTGGAGTCGACGCATTCAATATGCCAACAGACTTGGTGCTTCTGGGAAATTGACGTTATGAAGCATGAGGCTGTGCTCCTAAGCATTAGAAAGATTGACGAAAGTGATCCGAATGGTTCATTCTTTAATTGTGTTAACTTGGGCGTTCCTGTGGTTCTAAGATCCTTCAGCCTTCTTTCAATTCTGGCTTCCAAAGTTCTCTTAGTGTCTTCCCTAACCTCCCTGGTGGGCTTTAGAATTCATCTCCAAAATAATAACCAGGTACACAGCAATTCATCTGCCCCTATGACTTTCCCTCAGGGATTTGACTTGGATCTCAGGATGGTGCATACGTCAAGTGGTGGGTATGCCCGCTCTGACTTTGTTCTGGCTATACTTGGTAGCATCGACTCCTCCCCAGCACCTGCGGCATGGCATCTGGATATCCTCGAGGAAGTGCCAGAATCAGTTATTGCGGAATATTGAATTCCTCTGTATTATTTGGACCTCAAATCTGATGTAAGGAAATGAAGGAGCCAGAAAGTCAGGAGGGCGGGGGAGTGAATAAAATGTCTGGGGGGTCTTAGTGAAGGATAGGACTTTTCTTTGTTTACAAAGCTTCCCACAGACTCAACCTGGGACATTGTACCCAACCTCACCTATTTGTCGAGGACAAACACCAAATGGAATTTGTCTCAATCTTTCTCCTTTCTTCTTCCATATCATCTAAGCCTCTTTCATCTCAACAACCTTGAGAGCTTCCAAAGATTGCATCTTCGTCTCCCTTATCCTCCAATATCTTCATCTCCAACGACTTGTTCGGGCCTATTATACTAAAGCCTATTGCGGGAAACGCCTTTCCTGCTTCTCTTCATGATGGAGGCTGCGAACTCCCCTCTCGAGCGTGCCTTCAACACATTCTTGCTGAGTATGCCTGCAGAGCAGCTGGAAGAGCTTCTAAAGTACCTTCAGGACGCCAGAGCTCAATCAAATAACACTGTGTTGCTTCCCGCTGCAAGTGTTGCTGCTATCTCTACCAGCCCTCTTTCAGACAACCGTCGTGATGCCACTGTTACTCCTAGAGCAACCAGTCGTACTTCAGTTGTTCGTAGCAGACGGGGACAGGAAGGAAGGAAAAGACCACTCAACAGTTTCATTGCATTCAGAAGTGAGTTCTGTTGTATTTCATCTTAGTAGGTACACTGATTGATCTTGAATAGGTTTCTATTCCGTCATGTTCCCCGACCTCACTCAAAAGGCAAAGTCGGGAATCCTTCGCTTTTTGTGGCAGAACGATCCTTTCAAGGCAAAGTGGGCAATCCTCGCCAAAGCATACTCCACCGTTCGTGATAATCACGAGAACGAAGTTTCCCTCGATCAGTTCCTAGAACTTACCACCAACTTCATTGGAATTGTTGAGCCGACTCGCTATCTTGACGAGATGGGTTGGCAGTTGACCTTCGATGACCAACAACAATACACCATGGCCAAGGCCAAAGTGATATCTACTTCCGACGCAAGCACTTCGACTAATTACTCGGCGAACGATATTGTCACTCATTGCTACGACGCTGGTCTGGTGTCAAGGAATGAGTGTCGACACAACGAGAGCAATGATGACAAGACTGCCACAATGGCTTTTGCTGCCCAATCAACCATGGTTATCGACGAAAATCACAGTCTCCAAGTCAATTGCAATGATGCGATTGTCACCACTTATGGAAGTGCAACACCTGAGATGTATACCTCCTCACCCCATAAAACGGACGAGACTCCCTCACCGAATCCGATTGATGCTGACGGAATGGCTGATGACAATGCTCTGGAGATTGAGAATGTACCTGCTGTCCATAATAGCCAACATCTTGGGCTGTTTCCATTTGCGGGAAGTGGCATCAACCTCGACAGTATGCAGTTTCCTGGCTACAACCAGGGTGAAGCCTTGTCCTTCTTGGATCCAAATCTTTCAGCACCAATGGGGGATTTCGATCCATTGATGGAGCCTCCTTTTGGAGTCTTTGATATCAATCAGTTCATTAACTTCTAATTAACCATACGCCGAGGCCGCCTCATCTACTTCAGTGTCTCGCATATACTTCGTGGGACTTCTTCATCGAGGAATGGTGAGCAGGCTGGTCTCGGCAAGCTCAGATGTACAATAGTCGACTTTGTATTTGCATGTACTCAATTGATCTTCTGAAGGGCGTCTCAAGGCGGGTAGCGGTCATGGAGCAAACATGACACTTTTCCTGATGGACGCAAGGATTCTGATTTACGACAAGACCTCATGGATTGAGGTCCTCACGACATTACACTCAGCACGAATCAAAGGGGTTTACGGGCTTGTTATTCTGTTTCGGTTTGGGTTTGCTATCTTGATTTTAGAAGGGACTGGCGAAACGAGCAATCGGGGACGGGAGCATTCGTTTGTTTGTTTGTTTGTTGTTTTTTTTCCCTCTTAATATCGAACATTATCTCATGGTTGGGCTTTGTCCAGGTGGCAAGCTCAGGCAGTAGGACATACTTAATTTGAAAGCTATAGGAATGCAAATAATCTTTGAAGCACTTTGTCATCCTTGCGACATGATCTACAGCTGTAGGTTGGGTCAGTTTAGGAAACCCATGTGTAACTGACTTGCACGATGATTCTGTGCTTACAGCCTCATGAAGTATACACTCTGTTCTATCTTGAGTGCAGTGGTGGCTCTGAGCATCAGTTTTCCTAGGGCATTTACTTCGACCGTCGAACCCCCAGGGACAACCTGAAAGTAGTACAGCATGCGACGCCCCTTCACAATCTAGATTCAAATAAGAAATGAAGCTGACAGCAACGATCCACGATAGAACGGAACTAGCCATCAGTCTGAGCCTGTTTCTCTCCTGCCTTTCCCCCACCGTGACATAACAGAATTCAAGAGCATTTGTGAATTACCATCTCCAGCCACCCTTTCAGAGGTGCTGTCATTCACGTATTTCCACCTCCCGCCAGGGAACCGCCGATATCCCTTCACTTCACTGTGCTGGGATCATCGTCGCCACCAGCCAATGCACAGAGGGAACCAAGGGAATGGACTCGAGCTCTGAATCTCTTTCGTGGCAAGATATCTTGTCCTCTCTACTGCATCCCCAGTCACAAAGAGACGACGGATCAATCTGCTTACCTTCGCAAGCGCAATGACTCGAGCACATCGAGTCCTGGACAAAGATAGAGAGACATACACGCCACCCAACACAACCATCTCCTACCGTCCATATCGTCCGATGCCTCGGACGAATCCAAGTAACACAGAGACAACACCAGAGCTCATGCTCCACGACCAAAAGACAATGAGACAAATCACAACCAAACCCCGCCGGGCACGCTTATGCTTATCCCATCATCCACAGCATAAGGTAACTCCATCCAACGCAAGGAATCTAGAACACCCACAGAAGGCCAACAAACTACGGTGCCCACCATCAATCAACCCACATCGCTGCATCAGGAAACTCGAAGTCCAAGCTCCGCTAACCCCATTCGGATTCAGACAGACGGTGCGACGCGATGAGGGGGGAATCCCTGATTCTTCAATCCAGTATCCACCCCTTCTCCCTTTCCCTCCTCGATTCATCGACGTCACCGGCGAAGGCTCGCCCAGTTCGCCAGTTCGCCTCGTGGGTACGAAAGTATTGCCTTGTTCGTAGCCTGTGGCCCGTGGCCCGTGGCCCATGCGCAGCGAACAAAGAAAAAAAAAATGAAAGCTTAATGACGATCTATGCGCATCTAGCCCTAAGTTGTGCACGACTCACGAATCACGATTCGACCAGGGTACTCTTTCGCCGTCACAATAAGATTTGGGGGTGGAGCCGGCGCTAAGACGAACCGGTGTCCTTCTTCCCCCTGTCAGGCTGTCAGTGTCCTACTTCTTGGGGTTCCCCCGGGCCGTGGTGAAGGAAACACGAGTAATGCATTACGCATGGCTGCCGCCAAGAGGCGCCACAGGTCCAATGAGGATTGGTCTGGCGGCGGAGTTGCGGGAACAAAGAAAGTCAGGTGTGAGCAAGGGATGTCGTTAACTCGCTCGAGATAGGCGAGATTTGGGTGTCTGTGACTCCTGTGGACGAACATGTGGAGTGTGATTTGCGGGATTGCAAGGTCTATGGTCCGCCACTTGAGAGTCAGTCTCAGCTCCAGGGTTCCTTGGGCGTTGGGGCGGTGGAAATCATCTGTCCTTGATGCTTGATGGACGACTCCGTACTCTCAGCTCTGGGATTCTTGGTGTTCGTGACAGACAAAGATCGAGAGGGGACCATGGTTTGCTTCTATGCATATGTATTGAAGTGGAAGCTCTAACTCCATACAAATGCCGTATCTGAAAAGGGAAAGAGGATGGACGAGAGGAAAATAAAGTGCATTGCTCCCTAATCTTGGTATATCCAAACACATCAAGAAGAAATCGCACAACGAAAGGAAAATGGTCGGTGGAATAATAGGCGCAAAAAAAGGAATGAAAAAAAGGAAACAGAACGACCGGAAGGGAAGTTTATAGAAAGGAGAAGGGTGCGCGGATTGATGGATCTCCTTTCCATCCTCAATTATTAACAATTCCCAAAAGCAATCATATACGACTACATCGCCACTCATGACATCTCAAATCAATCGCATCATGAGCACCCACCCCGACGCAAGGCGACTTCATCGGCCAAGCATTACAGACGTCGCAGAAGAGCCTTATTCCTCCTGATAAGAGATCTTCCGCATTTCGCCAAGGCGCTGGCGAGCACGGGCCAGATTGTTCTCGAGTTGAAGGATTTCGACCTGCGTTGCAAAAAAAAAAAAAGAAAAAAGGAGAGACCAGTCAGTATCAGTGTAGACAAGTGGACAACAATTTGTAAGAATCATGCAAAACTTCAAAACTTCCAAAATAAAAATAAAAAAATAAAAACTCACCTGCTGCTCCATTTCTCGCACTTTGAACTCGTGCGAGCTGAGTTTCGAATAATCCACAGCCTCTGTGTCGTCCCGGTTTCTCTCCGAGATGAGGTCCTGCACCTGCCGCACCAGAGCTCGGCAGGCAGCTCCGACCGCCTTGCTGGCGGCTTCCAGGCGATCCTGTGTCTTGCTCATAAACGTGGCCTTGACTCGGCTAGCGGCCACCAGCTGGGCAGTGCTGGCTGCCACATCGTTACTGGCCACGATGAGTTGCTCGGGGGAGTTGCGGCCGGAGATGACGCCGTCCGCAGTCTCAATCAAACGGTTCGTCGAGGTAGCAACTGCCTTGGCCGCCGAAATGAGACCTTCCGTCCACCGATTGTTCTTCTTGTAGAAGGCTGTTCTCGACGAGCTGCCGCGACCCTCCCGCACAATCTCCTGCTGGGATTCCGTGGCGGCCTTGATCAGCGCGGCAATGGCATTGGTCACGGCGATAGCCGCCTCGAGAATCACATCGTTGATGCGAAGCTCATATGTCGAGTAGCCCTCGCGAGGCTTCGTCTTAAGCTTGGCCAGGCGTGCTGCGGCGGCCTCAATTGCGTCGGCTGCCTTGCTCAACTCCTGGTCCACCAGATCGCCCAGATCTCCACTGGTGCTGATCTTGCTTCCCTTGGGAGCAAACGCATCGACCAGCTTGGACAGGGACTGCAGATCCTTCTGCACCTCCAAATTGTTGTTGATCACGACATCGGTCTTCTGCAGAGCCTCCAGACCCTCCAGGCGGAAGGACTGAAGACCCCGGAAGAAACGCACGGTCGCCTGTGCAGACTTCCGAGCGGCGTTGAGGAGCTGATCCGCGCTCTTGTCGTCATTGGCAAAGCGGGTCAGACCCTTTGTGTTGCTCAGCACATCCGCAACTGAACCCGAGAAGATGGATACGGTTCGGATAATTTCAGCATGGGGACTGTTCGGGCCGTCGGCGATAAAGTTGTTGAAAGCCGTCGAGAATTCCGTGGCGGAAGCCGATGCCTTTTCGATCTGAGAGAGCACGTAGGGGGGAGAAGCATTCTGGTTACCAGCTTGCATGGAGGAGTCCAATTCGTAAAGAGCGTCGTCAACACGCTGCACACCGGTCTGGAGCACCGAATCGATAATGTCATTGATCTTGGATACGGTGCCTTGAAGAACAGTGTCAATTTGGGAGTCAAGCGCATGGTCGACGTCTCCTTGGCTCTAGATATGTCATCGTAATCAGCCACAGTCACAGCTATTAGGGTTTACTGGGAGATAGCGAGAATGAAAAACGTACCAATCTCAATTCCTCAAGCTCCATGAGCGCCTGTTCCATTCCAGACTTATAGACCTCAATTTCCTCGTCCTTCTCACGAAGGGCAAGATCATGATCTCCTTGGTGGTCCATAGTCCGCGAAGAGAACTCCTCTAGGGCACGCGTTTTTTTCTGCCCAACTGTGTCAGCAGAGTTCGGAACAACTTTATCAAAATCGCGGGACTCACTCTCAACGATTCCTCAAGATCCGCCATCTCACGGTTGTACTTCGACAACAGGGAAGAGATCTCGGTGCCCTTTGAGCGCTCCGCATTCTCAGCACGCTCAATAGCAAGACGGAGCTCGCGCTTGAGCTTCTCCAGCTCCTCTTTGTTCGTTCCCGTCAAGCGGTCTCTGTCGTGCAGAGCACGATCCCTTTCCCTGATCATGTCCGCCAGCTCCAGATTCTTGGTCTTGAGCTCGCGCTCAAGCTTCTCCCGGCGGTCAATGGCTTCTTGTGCAGATGCAGCCTTGAGCTTGAGGCTCTTTGTTGTCTGCAGAAGGTCAAGATGTTCCTGGCGTAGTTGGGAATAGAGCTTGGCGAGAGCCTCGTATTTCGATCGCCAGGTGTTGACCTGTTCCTGGAGCGCGCGGATCTGCTCGTCCTTCGAGGCGTTCTGCATGTTCAGGTTTGTGTTGAGGTGTGCCATCTGCTCCTCCAGATCCTTTACCCGGCGGTCATACTGTTGCAGCATCAACTGATCGCGCTCGTATTGCGCCCGAGCGTTCAGGTTCTCCCGCTCAAGCTCGGCCAAGCGGCCCTGAGTCTGCGTCTGATATTGCTCACGCAGAAGTTGCTCCTGGGCTAGTCGCTGTTGCTCGGCCTGTAAACGCTGCTGTTCCTCGAAGTCCCGCTGCGCTTGCTGCTGAGCGAGAACTTGCTGTCGCTGTTGATCCTCCCACTGTTGCTGGAGACGCTGTTGCTCGGCTTCGAACTCTTCCTGCTGACGCTTGGCCTCGTTCGTCCAGAAGTCGTTGATCGGTTCCGGCTCGGCCGCTACTGGCTTCGGTGGCGGAGATGGCTGTTTCTCCACCTCCTTCGTCGGCCGCTGGGGTAGCGCTGGGCGGTCTTCATCTTCGCCCAGCAGACTGGGAGGATCCTGAGGCAGCTTGGGGACTGTAATCAGACTTGTCAAATAACGCAGATTGGAACATTCGTAGTAGAACCGGACGAGGCGATAGTGCTGGGCATCGTATCGGCCGCGGAGTGGTTCGAGAGCGTCGTTATCACCCGTGGCTGCAAGTAAAGGAGGCGTGTTAGCTTCAGAGAATGCGAAGCCATCTCCATTGCAGCACAGTAGATCTTACTGGTATGCATGGCCCGCAACATGCTCGTGATGAACTTGTAAATGCCATAGCTCTCCTGTACAAGGGGAACCAGAGCAGAGATTCTACACTCGTTATTGGTTCCCGATTGGAAATGCGAGAAGATCAGCTTCTGGAAGGCATCAATCTGATCCTGTAGGGTCATGAGGTCGGTGATGGTCTCATATCTGTAAATCGTCAGTGCCGAGGACTCCAAGGGCCGGATCAAACGCTTTACCCTTCGTTGGGGTCGTTGATGGTCTTCAAACTGATATACTCCTCATATTCGAACAAACCTTGAGAATGTCAGCACTCGCGTAGGAGGTTTGGCCGCCGTCCAGGGATCCCATACCATTGAACTCGGGATGATTCCGATGAAACGTCAATTTCGACTCGAGGAAGTAAACATACTCCCGGATGAGCGGGCCGTATCCTGTCCATGCACACATTAACTAAATCGCTCTGCCCCCAGACTCCTGGCCAGAACTCCCGCATACCTCTAATCCCGTCGCCTCCGACACCTCTCATCAAACTATCAATCCAATTGACATGCTGTTGCGCCTCCCGGACAACGATCGGGTGGCCTTCCTGCAAAACCTTGTGTATCGTGATCAGGGCCTTGAACGTCTGGACTTCATCGGCGAGGACAGGTTGACTATGACAAGAACACGAGCGCAACGAGAGTCAGTTCGAGATAACCACCAATCGTAACGAGCAGACTGCCGGAGGTAATCACGCACACTTTCATGCCGGCCCAGAAGGCGGCAGAAGATTTGTGGTCCCATGTGTAGACAATGCAGCTCCGGACATGTTTCCCTGGCGGACAGAACAGATATCAGTGGCGAGATCATAACAGAAGAGGGAGCCCGAGGGCGATTGCGCAAAAGGCGTCTCGGCGGGGTGTGAAGCTGCATACGTTTTGGAGCGGTTTCCTCTATTGACAAACATCTATCGTCAGCCACAGGATGCTTTCTCGCATTGGATTCATGCGATATACTCGGGGGCCCGACATACCGATACTGGTGGCTTTACGGATGTTGATTGCGAGATCAGCCTCCGTGCTATATGAGATAGGTTAGTCTTTAATTTCCTTTCGCTTCTGATCCGATCTCTCGTCGCTTCTCGACAACACTCACCGACTCATCTTGACGGCGGGGGTGTATTTCTTGGTTCGCGGGGATCAGGGGGAACAGAAGGAAGACCGGGAGCCGGTGGGCCCGAATCCAGGAGACTCTTGAAGCAACAATGGGGCGCTAACTAGAAGAATAAGCAGAACAAATCGATGAACAAGAGAGGACTTCAAAGAGAAGGAAAAGAAAGCCTGACCCGAAGACGACAAAAACAACAAATTTGACTGTGAGAGAGGAAATTGGGAAGCCAGAGTCCAGAGACAATGACGTTTTGGGCGCCTGGCGGGAAAACTGGCGCCTGCACTGCGTCCATCGCGGGTCTTGGCAACGCGTCGTCCTCCAAGCTGGTTCCAGTGGATTGTAGTATAGTTCTACCGATGGACGCAAGGATTCAAAAGCTCAATCCGATTATCCAAACTGTCTAGCATGTCAGATGTCTGCTGATGAACCCATTTCTGGCTGTGCTTAAATAGGAGATACCTCCAAGAGCTTTGTGTCGGAGCTTCGACTTCGATCATACAGACTCATCTATTTCACTACAGACGACCTTGGCGACACTATACCAGTATATAAGAGCTAGAGATGAATTTCATTGCCTTCTAAGAACGATAGCATATCAAATATACTGCAGGCAACGCTCGGGAAATCCAATCAACACCGAACGCCCATTTGCTGATCAACGTACAGAGACTCCGCACTGCAGAGCTGTCATGACGAACCAGGTATAGAGATGTAACAAGGAATTCGGGATGTCCGACAATGATCTATCCTCCTCGGGTCTACCGTCAAGAGTGATATGATCCCGAATCATGGTATAATTCCGTCAGTTGCCGACAGTAACTCCATGTCATGCTTCGCGATATCAGGTACATCCCGAGCGATGGGATTCTGTTCACTGAGTTTTCGGTCGTCCTTATTATCCCAGTCATGACTGTAGCCTGTCTCAATCAGCTCAGTAGGAGCCGACCCAGGCGGAGTTTGCGAGGTATTCTGCGTCACGGCCGGGCGCATGGATTCTATGTCAGACGCAGAATCAGGGGCAGGGCTATTGGGTGTCGAATCATACGGCGCTTCGACCACCAATATTTCGTCCGGACTGCTTTCGTCCCCTTCTTTTTTGCCTAGAGCTTTGCGTTTCGGCAATGGCGCTTTGGAGACAGGTCTTTTGTTTTCCTTTTTGGGTCGCTCGGGAAGTTGTGGCGGGACAGGCTTTCGTCGAGGCAGGGGGTTATTCTTGATTCCGAACTTCTCAGGGCGCGGTAATGGGGTTCCTGGTGGTGGGAGTGGATGGCCGCGTCCGATCGGCTCATTAGGGGTACCAGCAGGTCGAGAAGATTCATGTCCGGCGTGGGAATCGCCCTTCCCAAACACACTCCAGCTCCACTTCTTAGCTACAGCGGTCGCTGTGCCCAACGATAGCGAGCTCTTCGGTTTTTCCTCGGAGCCATTCGAAGAAGCAACTGGCTTGGTCAGAGTCTCTAGTGTTTCCAATGTGCTCCGTCGCCGCGATCTCTCGCTGTTGATTGATGTACTTGAGCTGCCCCCAACGCTTCGAAGGTTCAGTGACGAATCACTAGCCAAGTGGGCAGATGTGGGACGCGCGGGGGACTGATTGATAAACTCGCTAACACCCTCGAGAGATTCTGTAAAGGAGGAGCCTCGACTGAATGCCAGCTTTTCCGGGCTGATATTGCTCCCCGTAGGCGGCGATCCGTTCGGCGTCTTGTTTGGCGAGCCAGAAGGTGAGCGATTTGATATCTCAATCATGGCACTGGCAGCACTGCTCTTCTCCTCGCCTTTAATGTCAGTCGTGATGGCTTCAATCTTGATATTATCTGCAGTAACCACAGGATCGGCAGCGTTTGAGAAGGTCTGAGAACGTATCGCGCGTGGTAACGATGGTTCACCTGTCCTGTCAAGAGCAGATGATAGGCTCTTTTCAGAGTCTACTGTGATCGACTTGGAACTTTTGCGAGATCTCAAGGTTCCCGATGTGCTTTCCAGAAGGACAGGCATGCTCAGCGCACGATCATCCTTAGTCTTCAGCGCATCGAGAGGATCCCTCGTGGTCGGCGTCTGTGGGTGACTGACGGATTCGTCTGGTATTTCAGCCTTCGAACCGGGCCTAGGGATCTCTCGCTGCCAAATTCCTCCCCGGAAAGCCTGAGAAGCAGTGTCCAAGAAAGGAATGTCGTCCCAGAATGGCTGGACGACACTTTCCGCAACAACCTCGCGGATTCTACTCTCAATGGTTCGCAGGATGATCCCATAAGTGATCTGCTTTGAGCTGACAATCGGTTCAATGTCCATGACGATATTTGGCATGGTTTCGAAGGAGATCCACGCTCTGTTACTGGGTGGAGGCTTGAAACGAATCAACATATGCCCCTCGAGCTTCTTGAGCACCACAGCAAGCACAATATCCACTTCTCTAGCTTTGAAGCGAGGGCCCAGGTCAATGCGGACAGTGGCTGAGATCTCGAGACGGAAGTTACCGGCATACTGAATATCGGTCTCAATGCAACAATTTCCATCGACGGTCAGATCCTTGAGCCTCGGGTTAGTGATGAACGGAGCGCCCTCGCCCATGTCAATCCGTTGCAGACCAATTTTGCTGATAAAATTCGGCTTATTAACCCGAGAGATCTTCTTCGTGATCTTCTGCCGTATGAATTCTTCCATCTCAGGGGTCTTGTACATGGCCAAGAATACCCTGCCCAGGACAGCATTGATCCAGCGTGTCTGTAGTTGTTCCTCGGAGGAATGCAGACGCTGCACGAGCGTGACGATATGCTTGACTTCGAATTGTTGGTGTTTGGGTGGGCAATTTGGAAAATCGCCCATTCTCGTCTGGTTCTGGAGCATGGCGAAGTAGAAGTCCTCCTTTTCTGAGAGATTCTCGGAGAATAGGTAGAAAGGGGGTGTCGGCCCTCCAAGATCCCCAAGTGAATCCAGTCGTCTCGAGAGACAAATGGCGTTCCGCTTCAACCATAGCTCACCCTCCGGGATCTCCCCTTCTCCTCCCCCATAGATGCTCACATCATGATGGGCGAGGGAGATGACGTATCGTACTTCCACCTGGTTCGCATCGTCGTAGAGCATCAAATGGCCATGTCTGTTTGCGTTGTTAGTTCAGTATTCTCAAACTACTACCAAGATAATTGACGCAGCGAGAGTCAGAAGCGGGGGGACAAGAGGGAATGACATACCGCAGAACGATGTAGAACACATTCCGAGCCCTTTTCCCATTCTTCCCATTACTCTTCGCAGGCTCAATGGTCGGTGTCTGCTTCCTATCAAACAAGCTCCTATACATAGTCTGGTAGACGCTGGGGCTCTCGGCGGCGATCACCTCACCCGCCGGGGTGGTTCGCTCGGGAGGCTTGCCATTGACACCACCAGGAACATATTCGCGACAAACCGCGAAATAGCCAGCAGCGACATCGGACTCGTGGGTACGGTGAAACTTGTCGGCCAGCTCATCCGTGCCGGACTTCAAACTATCGGAATCATCGCTCGGGTGCCGGATATCATCTGCAGCTCGTTCGTTTGGAGCACCGGATGGTGGGGAAGCGCGCGGGAGCGTCAGATAGGCGTGAAGAAGAACCAGCGACAGGACCAGCGGAATGAAGGTGAGTCCGCCGAGGAAGTATACAAACAGAAAACTACCAAACGAACCCATCGGGACCTGGTCAAATCAGAGATGCAGCAGCAAAGACTCCATCGTCGTCGTCGCGGCCGTGGTCATGTGAGGGGAACGCCAGCCAAGGGCCAGGTAGCGATAAGAACGAAGTGCTTGTATGATCGCGCGATATACCAAAATGGCCGAGGGTAACGAGTTCGCGAAATAGATTAAAGAATGGGGGAGAGAGAAGAGTGTCAAAGAGGAAGAAGAGACTGTTATGGACACATGGAGGAAAGCAAGACAGGACAAGATACACTTTAGCCGTCCCTACGGTATCGTTGGAGCTCACTCACGTGGAACCGATAGTTACCTAGCTCTCTACTCCGTACCTTGGAGATTCCCAAGGTCAAGAATGGATAGTATTTTAACTCAATACTGAATAATATAGATACCAAATAGCCACTGCTTACTGCTCGAGTTCTACTGATGATTTTTTTGTTCGTAGGAATGCAGCCGATAACCACTTCCGGCGTCAGTGTGTCTTTGTCTTTTATTATTTTTGACTATATTCCACTGTCCTCCTCCGTCCCTTCCGCTCGTACCAGCAGATCCTATGAGGCTATGACGGCACCTGACGATACCTGTCCATATCGGGTGTAGCTTAGTCAGTGAGTCTGCAGATGGGGAACTTTGAGTGGCAGTGGAAAATTGTTTCCCCGTATGCTTAGTCATGGGATCTGTGAAGTGCATTGCTCCATTGGATGGAACACCATATCAGGGAATCAACCTGAAACCTCCAAGACATCATGATCCAATCTGAGGCGTCTTCGAGCCACATTACTCGATACCCCAGCAATCAAGGAGTCCCTCTAGAAGAGTCTTGGAATCTCGGATCCCCTGAAGATGTAGTCGAGTTGACCTAGTTTGTAAGGTAGATACTACATCCACACAACGGCATCCTTTCGTCCAACAGGGCGAACCAGACCAAGAACGTGATAGATTCATCGTATATTGATTTGCAGAAATATTGTACAGCTTTCGAAACTCCAGCGCAAACAGACCCCTGTGCTCCGAGAAGTACTCAAAATGCATACGCCAGCAAGCACTCTCTATTCTTCTAAAGCTTCGTTGTCGTACTTGTACAGCCTTGCTTCATCCAATCCGCCACATGCAGAACAAGAAGGGAGGGGGAGGCGTAAGGTGGTTGAGAGGGGACACAGAAAATCAGACACTCTAAGAATCATACAAAAAGAAGGTTATTGATACACAAACATTGAATAATGTGACAGTAGGTTTGGGGTGCTTCACACGTGATCGATGTACGTCTGGAACCCGTTCTGTGGGACAGCATATAGAATGTTGCTGGAATTGGAGACGGATCAATCGACAAGCTTCCTACTGTAGCTTTTGTCTTCAGGATGCATTCTTTTGGACCAGTCCCCAAAAGTCTACTTTCTCCGGTTCATGGCTTTCTCGCACATTTGGATGAGACCAGCCTTGGCTTCACTGTCAGGGAAGTTGCTGACGGCGGTAATGGCCTTGTCGGCGTACTCCTGGGCCAGAGCGCGGGTCTGTTCAACGCCATCGCTCTTGTACACCAGTTCACGAGCCTAGAAGATTGTCAGAGTCCGGGTCTTATCACACTATGTGTGAGTCGATTGAGAACTCGGCAAGTTCACTTACCATTTGTACATCCCCCTCTCGGCTGAACTTCCGACCGACCAAGGGGCCCAGCTCAGGGTTCTGCTTCCAGGCAAAGAGCAGCGGAGCAGTCGCAAGACCCAGCTCCAGATCGGCTCCGGCAGGCTTGCCTAACTCAACCCCACTCACGGTGTAATCCAGCAGATCATCCACCAGCTGGAATGCCAGGCCCAGGTTGCGTCCATAGGCATAAGCAGCATCGACAACCTCAGGCGTACTGCCACCTAGCAATGCCGCTGCACGGCACGACTTGCTGATCAGACTGGCGGTCTTGAGGTACGTCTTTTGCAAGTAGTACGAGATGGTCTCGTCGGTGAACACGGGGTTCTTCTCATCCGCGGCGGTATTCTTCAATTGCATGAACTCTCCCTCCACCAGGTTGGCAATGACAGTTGCAAGCAGTTCTGTGACCTCGGGGTCTCTCAGGCGCGCCAGGGCGACGGAAGCTCGGCCGAGCAGGAAATCTCCGGCCAGGACGGCCATCTTATTTCCAAACTGGAGGTTTGCGGAGTTAGACGACCTCCGAGTAACAGCGTTGTCGATCACGTCGTCGTGGAGGAGCGAGGCGGTATGGATCAATTCCGTGATCTCAGCGAGTCGGCGCTGCGTAGGCAGGATATTCTCATCCCCCGCAAAATCATATTGCGCTTCGGCCGATTTCGAGACAAGCGGGCTGAGATCCGGGTTCGTATCGGCGAGGACGGAAGGCGAGCTAATGGGATCATTGACCATCTGTGAAGGGGTGAAGTTTGAACGACTCTGCCGCGGAGTCAACGCCGTCGCCTGTGACATGAGCAGGACCAAAAGCGGACGCATATGTTTGCCCTCGCTGCGGGTGTAATATTTGGCCACTTTATCAAGAGTCGGGTGGCCCGAACCCAGCAATTGGCGTATATTCTTCGTCAAAAACTTGAGCTCTTTCCCCACGATCCTCAATGGATCTACCGAGATCCCCGGAGGAGCCTTTGGCAGGCCTTTGAAGATGGTCTGCGCTGCAGAAACGGCGGCACCGAAGGGAGAGACATCTTTCCGGCGGGTGGGATGGTATTTTCGAACGTGGATTTGAACTTGATTTGAGAGGAGATCTTCACGAAGGCATTGCCAGCATATCGAGGTCGAGGTCGTCGTTCGCGATGAGAGAATGAGGCCAGAGGCCGAGACCGTTCGAGCTCTCATGCTCGTTCAGGGAGAATCCGTATCCAAATTATTAGTCTTCCCTCTCGATTTAAACATACGAGCCCCAAATTCAGGCTGTATGAACACAAGGAATGTTGACAAGGCGTCGGTGTGCCTCTCTCTGCGAGGTGCGTAATATTTCCACAGATCCCAGAACCGCCGAAGATTTCGAGCTCGCGGAGCTGCGCTCGGGCCGGAACGGGAGACGACAGCTTCCAAGGTCACAATGACCACTACAACATGGAAGGCTAGGCAATGAAGTACAACTACCACATTTGGAAAAGAAAAGAGTACTCCGTAGTATCATCGGAAGTAAAACACATATCATGAAATCAAACTATATTGAAAGGACTACGAGTATACGAAGAGGCATCTGTACAAGAAACATAGCGAGCTTTCCTTGTCTAAAGTATAGATGGAAATTACAGAGAAATCCGGTAACACGACCAGCTTAACGGACGAGATCTACAGAACAAATCCGTTCTGGCAACCGCAAAAATGAAACGAATCCCTGAGTATCGAAAACATGCAGGATCATGCTCACAAGTTGACCCAGCAGATTTCCCCTCATAGACACCCCGAGCGACAGAATTAGCGAACCATGACGCAACAAAAGCTGCGAAGCCGATGTGTGCATTGTCCCGAAGGACCGGGCAAAGTCCAGTTGCCGCAGAATCAAAGTCTTCGGGTCAATTAGATAGCGTCGAAATCTCCACCTGCATCCTCATCATCCATGTCCCCTTCCTGGATCTCCTTGGCGAGTTCTCGTTCCCGTTCCCGGGCTTCCTGCGCGCTCTTGAGCTCCAGGCGATGTTGGTTCATAGGAAACCTCATAGCCTGAAGATAAGACAGAGAAGTATTAGCAAGAGAATCTGGAGCACAACTGGCAGGTGCTTGTAACACAGGAAACACCTACCTTGACACTTTCATCGTGGAGAGCCAAGCAAGCTTGAATGCGCTCGTGGAAGACCTCTCCAGGCTCACGAGTGGCATAGATATCCCCAACCTCCTTGCTCTTCATGTAACCATGCTCGTGATCCAGAGTAGCCTCAATCACACCGTCACGGATTGCCTTGGCCACAATGTACTCTGCGGACTCCTCGCTGTCCAGACCAAGCCGTAGGCAGATGTCCCGGAGAGAAATGCGAGAGTAGGAGAGAGACATCATGCGAATGCCGGTCTTGATGACGTTTTGTCTCAAGCGCAGGATCAAGGTGTAGGTTCCGTCCTTTCTGAACGTTGCACTGTGCGTATTTACAATGTTCAAGAAGCCATCCAGATCACCAACACTAACGGCCTGAACAAGTAAGAAGTATGGGTGCAAAGCGCGCTCAAGAGCAGGCTGACGGAAAATCGCACGGTCGGGGATATCACCCATCAGCAGCTCAACAACCACAAGCAGCTTGTGGGAAGCTTGATAGAAACCCCGGGCACTTTGACTCGACGGAGACTTGCGCGTGGCACCGATCAGGTGCCCATGAGCATCCGTATATTGCAGCTGAATTGCACGGATGCGCCCCAGATAGTATAGGTACCGAGCAATCTGGTTGTTCGATGCTGCGGATGGGAAGTTGTTGTGGGAGATGAGCAAGTCAGCCTGCGAGATGTGGGAGGTAGACAGGTAGTTTCGCAGCAACAAGGTCATCACTGTAGCCTGAGTGTCGACATCTTTTCGAAGGACTGCCGTTCTGAGCGCCGCGAGCAATGGCTGGCGGATAGACGTGACGGCTGCAGCGGGGGATGGAGGAAGGGGGGCGATCTGCTCGTAGAAGAGGGAGTAATAGAAGTACACGCGAGCAGCGAGAGAGTCAAGAGTACGACGGTTGAGAGTCCGCAGACGCTCGATCAAGGCAGTTGAGAACTTCGCACCCCTTTGGAAATCCTTCTTATCATAGAGATAGATCTGAACGAGGATAGACAAGTAGGTATCTATCTCGGGCAAAATCTCCTTGGGTGAAGGTTTGTTCTTCTCCGAGTCAACTTCCATCTTTGAACTAGCTACCGCTGTATCGAACGCGCCAGATTTATCGATGGCCTCGAGCAAGAACGAGGCGGTGGGGCTCGATGGCGGGTAGGTCTCAACGATGACTTCCGCCAGCACATCAGGGGTGATGTGCTTGCGCATTGAGGATATCGATCTCAACACACGCAGTGTAAATCTGGGGTCGAAGTGGGCGACGCCTCGTTCGAGAAGTGTAAAGTTGGCCTTGATATCTGTACATGTCGATAAATAGTGTGTCATTAGGCATGCATCCAGCAACAACAATAAGCTCGAAAGAGACGAACCTTGAACAGCCTTGACCTTGGGGTCAACCTCCGGTTCGGCCTCATTCTCGGCGCCCTCCATGGCAACATCACCCTGCTGATCCTGGCCCTTGTCTCCGGATAGCCTCGAACCCTTGGAGGGGGGCACTACAACAGTCATCTTCTCGTCACCTTTCCGATTCTTACTGGTGTTGGATGAGGATGTAGGCCCACCTGCCGTATCCTCTTCCATCTCAATGTCCTCAGAACCGTTCACGCCATTAGTATGCGGCTGGTCACGCTGTTCACCCATTCCGGAGTTGGATGCGTTGTTCGACGAAGCAGCTTTCGTAGCCTTGCTGGCGGCGGCGCGGGCTGGCGCGGCCTTGTCCTTGTTGGAGCTCGAGCTCTGCGAGCTGGAGCGCGCTTTGTCACCGTTAGTAGACGAAGAGGTATCTGACTTGCTATTGGATCGCAAAGAACGTCTCTCGGTCGGCATTTTTCCTCAGCGTGAAGCTCGGCTGGGCAAGAAGCAACCGCAGTACCGGAGAACAGAGGAAGGGGGATTAGAAGCCCAATGAACGTCCTCGGACACGAACAACGGGTATAAACAAACGACCGATGAGAAAGGAGACGAGCTCGGGAAAGCAGGAGAAGAAAGAAATGATGGGATACGGTGTTTTGGGGAGGTGGGAAAGATGGTTGATGAGGTGGTGATGTGATGTCAAGGTTGACTTTGGGGATGGACAACGAGAGAACCAGCACAAGGCTTAGTCAGTTGAAGGGTAGCTTACTGGGAGCGGGCGGCAGCTGATGTGACGACGGAGCTGGGTCAGCTGCAGAAGAATCCTCGCCTCACTATTGACAACGAGTCGCAGAATTGAAGAGAAGTATAAAGAAAGAGACGGAAATACAGGGGGAAACAAATTATAGCTTGAACACGAGGAGTCGTAACTCAAGTGGCTTGTGTTTTGAGAGACAGAGAGAGCTGTCGTCTGTTATTTTTCGATCTTCGGCCACAAGAGCGCGAGCGTTGCCACCTCAAGCCCCGTTGGCCTGAGGCAGCCAGCAGCTTCGCGGCCAGCTTCGTTTCTTGGCGGTCGGAGTTGGTTGTCTCGCTGATAACACGACCCAGCACCACCGCCATTGGGTGTTTACATGGTTGCCCGGCTCCCAAGCGCTACCTATTTTGACATACACAGTACTTATTTTGAGCCTTGCTGCTTTTTCCTTCATTTCTGAACATAAATTTATATACGCTAGCAGCAACAATGTCGTTGCTTGAAAACCATCTAGAGCAGATCCAGCTCTCCTCCAATGCGATCGCAGAATTACCGTGAGTGCGCAATGTCTCTGGTTTTGCTCTGAAGATAGGATGTTGATCGACGTCCGTTGGCAGTTTCCCTCAGCCTCGAATCTTCACCAATGCCCTCCTAGGTCCTCATGATATTACAGCTCTGATCCGTGATACTGAAGCTCATGAGCGAGCGCTGTTTCAGACCGATCCGTCGGCTACGTCCCAGCGACGGGCAACAAGGCGGGGGACAATGTTCCAACCTGACGCAGAGGGAGAGTCGATGGCCAGTCGGATCTATGCGGCACGGAACAATCGAAATCAGTCAGCAGTCGCCAGAGTCTTAGGGTCTGACATGATGGAAGAGATCAAACGCTCTGCGGGGACCTCTAGCAGAGGAACGCGCGTTGAAGTCAACATCGATGTGTTACTGCGGGGTGCGGAGATACTCTGCAATGTTTAGTAAGTGGTCACTCCCCATTTATTGTTCCGTTTGTGCTGATTTCTTTGAAGTCCTGTTGCTGGTGCGCTAGAAAAGATCGCGAGCCTACGCTACCGTCACGAAATAATCAGCGACTCAGTTGCCAAATTGGAGAACCGTGTAGCAAGGAACACTACAGAATTGGAGCAGATGAGCCACTCATATGGGGATGACTATGATGACTATGACAACACACCAGCCTCCCAAGCGGATGGCGGTGGTGTCACTGATGCTGACATTGAGAGGGAGATGGAGGAGATCAGAGAACTTGAAAGAAGGAAACGGGCTCTAGAAGCCCGTGTCAGCGGTATGGAAAGAGATCTGGGTGGCTTGATGGGTTGAGCTCCGAGGCCTGCCTTACTTGTTTGCCCCATCGACCGCACCATAAAACGCTCTAGGCTCTTCAAAAAGGCTCTAGAGGCTGTCGCTCATCATACGGGATTGAGTTGCATCTGTTGGACTTGCTCCTGTGTCTGAGAGGTAGTGCAGACCCGCGTTTCAGTAACCGGTACCCACTCACTTGGACTGAACTTAAGAAAGCGCTTTTCTAAGTTTAGCACTGGAGTTCTTGATTCTTGACTGATCAAGAATCAACCTACACGCTGAGCTTGGAACTGTAGCATGGATTTGGGTGAAACCGCCACTTGCCATGCATTGGCTATCCCCAACAAACGCCACAAAGCTTTTTGGGCTCAAGCTCACTAAAGGGGACATACGGCTGCTGGAAAACTCCACAAACACAAGTGTTTTCTCTTTGCGTCGCCTTACATAGCAGGTTTCGGGCCAATGTGCCATCTGATCCGTGGCTTCGAATAAACGACCTAAGAAGAGAGGGATAGGTTTGTGGCCTAGCTCGCACCTTCAGCCCATTAGTCTTAAACGAGGCAGTTTTCTTCTGGCGCTGAGATTGCACTTCGCCTCTGAGAGTGCCATGAGACATAGTCCGCAGAGCTTCTATGTCTTTACACCTTGCATCCGGAAACTTTCTGCTTTGCAGATGTCTAGCAAAGAAGACATTTAGCTTGGGGAACGGTTTGCACTACAAGCATTAAAAAAATGAATTTGTTATATCCGTTGGGTTCCTTAGATTGAGACTCAGTCCTCTGTAGAAGACCACGCTCAATTAGTGCTTCAGATGATAGACACATGTTGAGACAGTCAATGAGAATAGATCTCAACATTTCCAGAACAATCAATCTCATCAATAGAGACCATGATGAGCCTGTAATAAAACAATACAAGCAACACCAGCGAGGACCACAAGGGCATTGTCAGTTAAATAAGGCATCAATGCCAAGCCTGAGGCTTGCAACTCTGCCCTTCCGCTTCCTCTCCGCCATCACGTCCCCCAGAACGACCATCAGCCGGCTTCACTGATCGGAGACCACCATATCTCGAGGGTTTGCACAGGAAGATCGCGTTTTCCGTCACATCTCCACTCCTTCGCTACGGTTGGCATCTCTTCCTTTCGGTTCTCGAGCATACTGCACGCCTATCTCCGCGAGTAAGACGCGGACCAAATCTAATACATCATTTTATCCTCTTTTTATCAGCCTCCACAAATCATCCTCGATTCCGCCTATTCTTGCTGCTTCGAACATCCCCTTTGCCTATAAAATTCCTATTGATTTCAGTCCCTTGTTCCTCTCTTTTGTCCTGCCCAGGAAGATCCCTAGCTATTGACCAGTATGGACGGCTCTCAGGCCCCGGCGAATCAGCCGATAGCTACTCCTCAACAGCATTCGAACCTCATCCGGACGGACCAGGTCCAGAAATTACCGCATCTCAATGAACAGCAGAAGGCTCAGCACACCCAGCTGGTGCGCAACTTCTGGGAGATCCTCAACAGCCGCGAGCCACAGAGTGCGGAGTACCAGAACGCCCACATGAGACTCACGCAGCTCTCTCAGAATCTGATGAAAGGCATGCGTTTGTTCCAACATAATCGCCAGCAGGCGCTGCAGCAACACCAACAGGCCCAAGCGGCTGCTGCGGCTGCTCAGGGACAACCTGTACAACGCACGCAGTCCGCCAACCCACAGTCTTTCAATCAGCTCCTCCCGCAGATCCAACAGAAAGTGAACGGTCTACAATTCTTCCTCCCTCCCAATATCAGCAAAGAGCAGATACAAACATGGCTTCCCGAGGCAAGGCTGCGATACGGGATCGCGCTTCAGAAGCAGGAGATTGGGCGGGTGCGCATCTCAGAGATGCGCGGGCAGTTTGCTCAGCGGCAGGCTGCAGGAAACTTGAGTGAGGAAGAGGTGCAGGATTTCAAAAACCGGCAGCTAGCGGCGGAGAAGCTCTTTCGGGAGGGTAGCGAATTCTTGAACAAATTTAAAGAGCAACAGGAAACGTTCAAAGCGCAGCAGAATCAACAGCTCAATAGAGCTGGCCTACAGAGCGCCGGGCAGGCACAAACTCATCCGCCTCAAGGGACCGCTGAGCAGACTCCCGCTGTTACTGCGGCTGCGACCCCAACTGCTGCTACGCCCGCCCCCACCATTAGTGACAAGCGCCCAGTGAATGTCCCTGGGCAGATGCACCCAGGACAAGCACCCACTCCAGCACCACATACCATCAACTCTGCAGTAAATGCGGCGCGCAACCAGGTCGGTCAGGCAGCCATGTCTCCAACACCTCAACCAGGCCAAGCACCCACTGTACAAACTGGAGGCACTGCGCCTGCCCCTTCTGCCGTGCCTCCCCAGCAACCACTGCAGCTACAGCAACAGCAACAACCACCACAACCACCACCACCACCACCGCCGCAACAGCCGCAACCTCTTTCGCAGCAGGGTGCCTCAGGCGCACAAGTCACATTTAGCCAAGCACCCAACCCTGACGGTTCCACGCCCACCCCCACTGCTCCACAACCTGTCAATATCCAAGGTCCCCCGCGTCCTTTGTCCCATCAAGCTGCTATGGCCCAAGCTGCCCAGAATTACACCAACAACACCGCCAATAATAATCTGGGTCAGCCGAATGTGTCACAGGCTGCTGCCAATCCCCATGCGCACCCTCAAGGATACATCCCTAACCGAGGGGCTGAGAACTCAGCGCGGAACATCAACATGGCGATTCCAAAGAACCTCAACGTTCCGCCCCCTGAGCCGATCAGCATGGCGCCAGCGCGACCAACTCTATCAGGAGGCCCTAGCCATGGCGCGATGGGTATGATGGGTCAGCCGGCGATCCAGAAACATCCAGGCTACGTCCTTGAAGGCGAGGGTCAGCGGGTTCTGAGCAAGAAGATGCTGGATATTCTGGTCCGCCAGGTCACCGGAGGAGGAGAGGGCGAGGGGCTCACACCGGATGCTGAAGAGGTAATACGCCTTTTTTCGGCGTCTTCCACTCCAGAAGGATTTCACACGGAGTGCTAACCTACCATATAGTTCATCCTGCAAATGGCCGACGACTTCGTCGATGACGTGATCACCGCTGCATGCCGTCTTGCCAAACTGCGCCCGTCCTCCACGCTTGAGATCCGCGACATCCAGCTCGTCCTGGAGAGGAACTACAACATGCGCATCTCCGGCTTTTCCACCGATGACCTCCGCACCGTCAAGAAGCCCCAACCCACCCAAGGCTGGACCCAGAAGATGTCCGCCGTCCAGGCCGCCAAGGTCACGCAAGGAAAGGCCGAGTGATCCCATCATCACTATCCTTCCCCCTTCTTCTTTCAACTTCCTTTCCACCCCATGCATCAATTACACTATGGACCCTGTTTACATAGAGATATGCTTTTTCTTTTTCTTCTTTTTTTTTTAAAACTCAGAACGCCTCACCCTCACACACCATCTCACATTACTGCGCACTTTTTGACTCGGCGTCAATCGGTTGGGAAACAGGCGGGACCGGAGGAAACCGTCCTCTTTACGAATGGACGGAAATTTTTTTTTTTTAATCGTATTTGTCTTGCTGCGCGGGAAATATCAGATTTGCTCAATTGGAGTTCTATTTTTTTTTTTTTTTCTTTTTTTTCCGCCTTCGTTTCTTCTCTCTTTCCGTTTATCGTTTCGTTTTTCTTTTGCATCTATCCCGGCGTCGTTTGATTTGAGGATCTGTCTTAGGCTGTTTATTCGTTCCCTTCTTTTTGCCATGATTACTTACTTCCCTTCTCGAGATGTACCATTAGGCCAGGGATGGGTAGAAAAATCCGATTCTGCTTGTGATATCTGACTTCACTTCAGACTTCTTCTAGTGGGATCAAGACTGGTACCTAGCTAGACCTTTGCACTTTCCTGACATGGTCTGTATTCTTCCAAGGAAGGTGCAGTGGTGATAGGCTATATATCTCAAAGACGAAAGACCGATCAACGCTGTATGTACTAATCTCGAAGTAGAAGGCACAGCTGGAACTGGATCCACGTCAAGAATACACTCGAGAATCATGCGGAATGGAACACAGGATCAGAATGAGATGTAGGTATCGATTGATGTTCTACTTGGCTGCAATGTAAAAGAGCTCTTCTATCGGTCTTTTGCTAGGAGCCAAAAGTCACAAAACAAGAAACATACTGGAAATGAAGTTGCGATGCGCTCAAAACTGGCTTTCTCACACAAAGGTAAAACAGGCTTCTCCCAGCCATGAGTTCAACAGTAGGCGATCGATGTCAATCGAGTAGCACCAGAAAAAAAAAAAGGGATACAGATAAGGAAAATAGGAGGTACGGCTCGTACCAAGGAGTGTCTAGAACAATGGGTAGAGTGTTATGGGGCCAGCATTGGGCGTATTTAGTTCCAACAAAAGGAGATAAAAAGAAACAGTGGTAACAAGAAAAAGATATACGAAGTAATTGGTACAGGGGAATGGAAAAGAAACAAAACAAGAGGAGTAGAAGAATGGAAACTTGGAAGGGACTGCAAAGATCGTAGTCAGTCCCTTGCAATAGAACACAACTAGTTGAAAGTCGATATCAACCAGACGGAACTAAAAGAAAACAAAAATGATGGTCAAAAGGAAAGGTACACAAAAAGGAAAGGGCGAGATGATAGTCTCTCAAATGATGGTCCACATGATCAGAAATTGCATGTCATGCTGAGGATAAGGGGATATGGAAAGGCGTATCTCGTCTATGAGACACTTGTTGGCCCAAGGTATGGTGTGATCCAAGATAAAAAGAGAGCGGGGGATGGCATCAAAGTCCCAAAGAGTCAAATGGGCGTAAAAAGCCCAGGTGCAGCAAGGAAAATCACGTCAATCATGGTAACATGGGCACTATCACGGGACCGGTCTTCCTAGGAGAAGAACCCAATGATGGCGGGAGAAGATGCGTGGCTCGAACATGCAAATGGAAACGATCTATGGCGCCGAAGAAACAGAGCGTCATCGACTGCGAATGGGGATATCATGAGATAATCGACCGGAAAACAGCACGCCAAAAAAAAGAGAGCAATAAAGAACAGATAATGTCGAGGTTCGCATAGTTGCAATGGCGGTTATCGAGCTGCTGACAGAGGTGAGAGGCCATTCTGGCCGTGGTGAGACACACCTTTCCCTTTTGCGTCATTTGGCAAAGGAGGTAGGTCCTTTTCTGTTGAAGGGGGTCCTTGTCGACTGTTGTGACTCACTCCACCAACACTGCTGCCCTCGCCGGCTTCATCCACGATCGGCAACGTCGACGTCGGACCAGGTCCATTGACGTCCACGGGATCCCAGACGGTCGATAATGTCCGAGGATGTGTAACAGAGACGTCCTTTGAGGCCTCCTTCTCCGCCGCCTGCATCGTACGTTCCACGGAGGCCGATCGTTCAGCAGAGACCTTGCCCTGCGATCGAGCCTCCTGATGTCGCGCAGCCTCCTCTTTGGACATAGTGATGCCCTTGATGAATTTGACGAATCGATCACCATAGCCCTCAGGTGGAATCGGTGAGATGTGATTTCGGTCATGCGAGAGACCTTTGAAGAAGTTTTCTAACTTCTTCACAGTTCCGTACTGTCCCAATGTTAGCCATGGCTCCAAGATTCAAAGAACATAAAGGGCAAAAAGTGCCGTTGCAAGATTCACTTACATGAGTCAAGCAGTCAATAATCCCAAGGTAGTAAATTTCGTCGCCAGGATGACCATTCTCATGAGTGGCCCGGAACCCGCCGTCATCGGCATAGAAGATGTGATACTTTCGTTCATCGAGAATCTCCTCGGGCATCTTTGCGGCAGCTTTATCGAGAGGCACTGGACGTTCCCGCTTGATGAGCATCCGCAGCTCACGGGCCTTGCGCTCGTTTTCCAGCTTGGACGGAGTGCGCATCAGCATATTCGGGCTCGCCTCTTCCTCCCGATCGCCCCCTGGTTGGAAGACTTGCAAGGTCTTGTCGCGAAGCTTCTCCTCGTTACCTCTGCCAAGGTCGTGGATACCGACCAGAAGAGAGTAATCCATGATCTTGAGCTTTTTCAGTAACTCCACATCCCGTTCGAGCTGCTTGATGAAAAAATCCCGTTTCGTCGGCCCACACTCGAGGTGACGACCCCGCCGGAGCCAGTTTAGATCCTTCAGCGTAGCTCGCGGGTTCCGTTCGAGGTCATCCTCCCTCAGATCCCGACCGATTGTTGACCCCTTCAGGTCGAAGGTCTGGTGGATATCACGGTGGGGCGGGAACAGATTGTTCATGACAACGAAGTGGATCTTGCGACCATATGCCATCTTGACGCGATGGAGACCGTAAAATTGCGAAATCAATGTGTTCGGGTTTTGTTCCACGTGCTTGTAGTACTCGGGGAGGATCTTTCGGAGCAGTTTGTGTTCGGAATGATGGATGGTTTTGATGATGTATTTGTAGTCCCGGGAGAAATAGAAAAAACTTCCACTCTTTCCGGGGGAGCCCAGCTCCGAGAGGATGTACTTGCTGGTCAGGGACATGAGATAGTCGGCGGGATCCAGACGGAACTTGGCTCGCAAGTGCCGGAACACCCAGGGCGCATAATCCTTGAATTTGAAGTCGTACTTGGCGGAAGGTGTTAACTCGTTGCCCGTACTGTTCGCAATCGACGAGTCAGTATCGAACAAAAGGGCATTATGGGGGATGGGACAGGGGCTGTGGACTGTACATATCAAAAGAGAATTTATGCTTGGCGACAAAATCCGCCGGCGTCAATTCTCGGTCCATCTTCGCGTTGATCCTGGAGACGGTGAAGCGGATTCCCGTCAACATATTGTATGCTGTCACCCAGTTGACATGGTTCTGATCGACTTTAGTCCCAACGATAACGCGATCGTCGTCGTCGTCGTCACGGCGTTTCTTCCGCGAAGCTCTCCGATGCTTGATCGCCTCCGCCCAACGCGCTGCATCGTCGTCCGGATTCGCCTCATCAGGGAACGAATCTGAGCGGTTGGTTTTTGTGGCTCGCCGTACCAAGCTGAGAGACGCCCGGCGGGTCGCCCCCGTTGTGGGAGATAAACGACCACTACTGTAGGCGATGTCGTCGGTGTGATCGCGGCTATTGCGACGGCTGCTTGTCGCTTTCGGGACTTGCAATGTGTGTCGATGGCGCAGACCTGACGCTGCTGGGTCTTGTGATTGGATACTGTCGCCGGCGGATGGTAGAGGGGGGGAAGAGTAACGGTAAGTGGTAGTCGTCTGTGACGCTGATAACCGATCGGGCTCAAAAGAAGGACGGTCGGTGTCTTCAGAATGCGAAATCGGCGAAACGTTTCCGTTGGTCAGAGCCGTCGAGTTCGAAGAGGCCAGCTCATCGACGGACGGTTGAGAATGATCTCCGTTGATCAAGGCCCTCCCATTGACTTGACGCGGGCTCGGTGACCTACCATTCAGCTGGTGACTGCTAGAGATCGACGGTGTCGCTGAGCCAACGCCAGCGCTGGCTCCCACATCGAAAGACTTGCGAGCGATATCTTTCTCCAACGTCATTGAAACTCGTCCTGTTTCCCTTGGGTCTCGCAGTGAACCGTTTCCTATTGAATGCATACTGCCATCTTTCGAAAGCGGAGGGTCTCGCGTGTAGGAGCTGGCACTTGATCGGGGGCCGTTGTTCAGAGAGTAGGCACTGCCATTCTTCAGGTCCGGAAGATACTGGCGATCATTCGAGTGAGAATCGATCTGGTTCGTGTCACCATTGGGCCAGTTGGTCCACAGAAATGTATTTCCCACGGAACCCTTATCGCGCGGTTTCCCTCGCGGTGAATCAAACGGACGAGGATGTGTGGCCGTAGCAGTAGCTGCCCCGTCATTGGCGAAGGAGGGCATGGTGCGCTTTGCCCGTTGTATTTGACTCCCAGGGGGGGGGGGGGGAGAGGCCGGAGAGGGAGAGTCCAGGGGTGGGAGAGAGAGAGAGGGGGGGGGAGAGAGGGAGGGGGATAGAGAAAAAGGCAAGAGGGGATCGGGGAATGTGACGTGAGGCCTGCGTGGGCCAATAAAGCTGATCGAGGGACGCTTGTCGGAGCCTTCCCAAGGATAAAAGTAGATCGACCTGGTTCCTTAATAATCGACAGTCGGAACCAATTGATGAAGGATAGGGGAGCGACAAAGGCGGAGAGTCAGGTGGAAAAGCGAGCCGATCAGTTGGTATCGGGGAGTGAAACGCATGTAATTTATTAGGATTAATTGTTTTCTTTCGTTTCGCAAAAAGGAGGAGGATTTTGCGAGTCGAACTGGAGCGGCCAGCCAGGCAGGGGCGTGGCAGAAAGTTCAGCGACCGATCAGCATGTTCAGGACGGAAATGAGGGAGGTTCAAACGACGCGAGACGACGTGGTCGGAAGCAGGCAGAGAAAGAGGGGGAGAGAGAGAGAGATCAATTCAATCGATCGGGAAGAGAGAAGGGAAGGGACTTTGATTA
Organism: Aspergillus clavatus NRRL 1; assembly: GCF_000002715.2. Taxonomy (NCBI): domain Eukaryota; kingdom Fungi; phylum Ascomycota; class Eurotiomycetes; order Eurotiales; family Aspergillaceae; genus Aspergillus; species Aspergillus clavatus. Next base: position 247,934 of record NW_001517097.1, on the reverse strand, counting down.
GGAGATTGATGAGATTGATTTGATTTGGGGGGGGTGGGGAGAGGGGGAAGTAGGTGGGAGAAAGAGAGACAGATAGAGAGAGGAAGAGAAAGAGAGAATGGAAGGACGATGATTATTATTATGAACCGGTTTGGATAGAAGAAGTGAAGGAAGAAGACGGCGTCTTTTGATGCGAAATGAACAGGGCCCGGTTGTGCAGCTGTATAATTAGGTAATCCGTCACCCTCCCAGTCAGCGAGGTTAATGCATGCTTTGGGTCTGTATATATTATGGTGGTTGTCTTGTTGATCTCTTAAGATATTATTCTGAAAAAAGAGGAGTGAAGTGTTGGATATGATTGTTATTATTATTATTATGATAATTATTATTATTGCTAGAGAGTGTGTGAGAAGGAGGAGTAAAGGACAAAAAACAAAAAAAAAAAACATAGAGGGTGCATCCAGTCAGTCCACACACCTCAGTCTCCAGGAGTATTTACTTTCTCCTAGGTTACTTTACTTCCAGGTATCTAGTCAGGGACAGGGACAGGTACGGGAGACTGGGGATTGTTCTTTTCTTAGACAACTCTAGGTTCCTAACTACCTAACTAACTACGGGATGTACATGACTTCGGACTGAGTTTCTAACTACCTATATAACTTTGGAGGTAAAGGGTAATGGTATACTCTAAAGGTATCCATTCCATATAGATAGCCATTGTTGGTTTCTCTCTGGTTGTTCATTTCATTTCATCGCAAAAAAAAAAAAAAAAAAAAAAAAAAGGGTTGGCTCAATGGAGTCAAAAAGATACACGGATCCAGTCACAGGTCCACTGTTCAGCTCGATGGCAACTTTGAAATTTAAATAATTGATCCTCCACAACTCCTCTATCTATCTGTCTATCCAACTGCTCTATGCATTGGGTGACAAATGACACACGGGTGGGATGCCCCAGTCTTTAAGGTATACCTGCCTATAAGACAGTAACAACTTACAAAGCATCCTGCAACCTAGCAATAGCAATTAAAACAGAATGTTACCAAAGTATTCTTCTGTTATAATCAAATGGGTCTTTCTCCTGACTCTCTTTCTCCCTCTCTCTCTCTCCTTTTTTTACTACTATTATCTAAAGATTAGCATACAAACAAGAGTATTGTCGAATGTTGATGCCTAGTCGAAACCACTGTGAACACCCTCCCCCATACCAAGTGTATCTGCATCGAACTATCGTTCATTTGTCTCACATGATTCGAATTTAGTTAAATGAGCTTCTATCCTACAACCCATCACTTCATAAGTAATTGATGTCTTAAGGACCATACCTTATGAGATACAACAATGCTGGTTCCCCATGTCAGCCACGAGCCACTCTCGATATCTTTCAAACCAGGCGCAAATGTAGGTACCCAAGCAGCCACAACACATGACACCTGTAGTCTAGGTATAACATCAACAATGAAGGAGAAGTCAATGATGAGATGAAATACCATATCCCATAGTCCATAGTCCATATTCTATCATCACTGCAGCTCCCACTGCACCTATAGATACTAGTCCAGTGCAAACCCCCAGGGCCTGTCCAGAGATAAGAGTCCGCAGTACGGATAGTCGGATATTCCGTAGATAAATGCAAATTAAAGGTCCGGATGCCGGATATTTCACCCTAATTCTACTGTAATTTGGTAGTGCCCGAAACCCGAATAGTTCTTTCTGGAGCTTGGTGAACTCACACGGTCCAAGATCGAGTCAATTACCAACAACCCAAATCATTATTATGATTACTCTACCTTTCCTGACATCCTATGAAGACTAGAGGTCTACGACCTATCTGCTCAAGGCTCATCGTCTGACCATGTGCCTAATCGGTTGTCTGTGCATCAACGCAATTCTCTTGGCCTGATCGGGGAAGGAAACTCACGAGTCACATGACTTGAAGATCACGCACCACCTCCGTCAGGTACCTAGGTAGTACATAGTACATACTACTCCGTAGATAGCTATACCGTAGTTTCTCAGCTCGACGAAATACGTCCTAAACACTTTACAACCAACCAGATTCAGAAATCATGGAGATAACATTTTCATTCCACAACATGTCCTCGAATGAGTGCTCCAAACACAGCAAGCAGATAAGACAGTTCCCCGTTGTAAAAATTCCACCACTGGACGCCAACCCTACCAACATTCCGAGAAAACAGCACAGCAAGAGAAGAAAAGAACTCGACAGGATATCCCAGGAAAGAGCCACGGCATCGGCCCGTAAAGACAGGAGGCGGCGGGGACAAAGCAAATTACAACAGAAGCGAAGATATGAAAAATGAAAAATAAAAAAAAAAACACGATACAAACCCAAGAGATATCACTCAAAACACACGTCACAGACGAGGAATCAAAAGGAGACGAACAAAGGAAAAGGGAGGAAAGAAAAATCGCTCAGAACAATCTCAACATGACGTTCATGTCTGGCTTCTACTCGGCCTTCTCAGCCTTCTCGGCCTTCTTGGCTGCTGTCGCCTTTGTCGCCCGCTTCTTGGTGGCCTTCTCAGCAGGCTTAGCTGTCGTCTTGGTCACTCGGCCCGACTTGGTCGTGGAGATGACCTTGGGTTGGTCGACAACGGCGGGGGCCTGGTCCCATATTAGCAAACAGAGGAATGGAGAGCTAGGGGAGGAGGTCACGGTCATCACATACGGCAGTAGAGGCCTTGCGAGGCTTGGCAGTGTTGGCCTTGGGTTTGCCAGGAGCCTTCTTCGTAGTGGCGGCGGCCTTCTTGGTGGTAGCTTTAGCCGCAGGCTTCTCAGCCTTCTCGGCCTTCTCGGTCTTCTCGGTCTTCTTAGCAGCAGCGGCCTTCTTAGGAGCGGCAGCAGCCTTGGTGGTAGAAGCAGTAGTAGCCTTCTGGAACGGATGTCAGAAATGTCCCTGTGCTAAACAATAGTAAATAAATTCTAGAAAACGCACCTTAGCAGCAGGTTTGGCAGCAGGTTCCTTCTTGGCAAGCTTCACGGGACCGGAAGTACCTAAGGGTCAAGACGCGTCAGTGAACTAAGGCCTGAGACAGCAGTACGCGCAGATGAGACACATGAAGGGCCGCGAGGAAAGAAGACAATGATCGGGAAGATCACATCGGAAAGGAATAAAAGCAATGCGCGGGTGGCGGCGACTTACCCTTGGGCTGAGTGAACTCTCCCTTCTCAACACCGGCCTTGATGGCCTTGTTGAACTGGCTGTCAAAAGCAGCCTGGGTGACAACGGCAATTTTGTTGTTGGCCAGGACATATTTCTTGATCGACTGGCGACTGTCAAGCAATAAAAATCATGCGTTAGTTTTGGGGGCCGCGTCATGGAAAGTAAGTCAAGGCAGACAGGCGATGGAAGAAGGGGGGGGGGGGTCGGCCACGTCGCGTGGGACGATGAACCTGTGCAGAGGAAAACAAAGCAAAAACCACGTACCTGCTGCCATTACGCTCTTTCAGCTACAGAAAGAGATGTCAGCGACCGACTTAAGATGAAACAGAAAGTGATCCGACGGGTCGTTGAGGAACCATCGAGCACCGTGCAGACGTGTCACGGTCGGGGGAAGTTCCCACCCGGCACCCTCATCAGAGGGCGGCTTAGAAAGAGCGTGATCTACTCACATTCAGGATAGCATCCTTGATCATATCTATATTTTCGGAATCAGCAGACGTTCGCGATTAAAATAATACTAAAATCACACAGGCGCGAAGCCGTGGTGAAGAAAGATCAGTGGGAACATACCACGATAGGAAGCGTGGCCAGAGGCAGTCTTCTTGGTCGCGCCAGCGGTGGAAGCTTTCTTGGGAGGCATGATGAGAGACGAAGGAAGGGGAGTTGGTTGAAGAGAAGCTATATATATATAAATCAAGAGATGGAGAAAAAGATTATCAGATCCAGAAGCCTCGAATTTGCTGATGGATGGAGTGGTTGAATCGAAGAAGAGAAAAAGCAGTCGACAACGGAAGGGGTGGAAAGCCGCGGGGCATGGGCGATTTATAGGGCAGCCGGCGTTGACACAGGATCACTCACTCGTAAAAGCAGAAAGCGGCACAACACGTCAAATCTCTCCCTCCTTTTTTCTCTGCTATCGCTCAATCGGATCTGAATTTTTTGGCGTTTCTTTTTTTGTGTGTGTAATTTTGGGTTATTGATTATTCTTTCTATCGGGAAATGATATAGTATCTCTGGGTTTGATAAGTGCTGCGAGACGATCAGGTCTTCGTATCTTGTAGGTCCATCATGGGCGAGTGCTGCTGTTCTCACGCGATTGATTTCATCGAGTCTGCTGTTTAACCCAACTTTTGATCTTGTGCTGTCGCCATACGCGTAGTCGGTTCGTTGAATTGAGTTGGATCGCTCTTTTGCCTGTCTATCATGTTCATATCGGCTATCAGAGATGTGTTGTCTATCTATGCGCGTCGTTTCAATCCAAGTTGGTCAACCGACTGATGGGTTTGTCTCGCTTGCGTCCCAACTCTCTCCATTGTCGCGTTGTTTTTGTGTGGCTTTTCCAAAAAGGCGCCTCTCCATTGCCATGATCCTGGATCGTCTCTTTGGTGAATCGCTTGCTCCTTGGCTTGCCAGTATATTGTTGGAACTATATTTCAGATTGTCTTCTTTCAGAACAAAAAATATCAACGGTTGACGTGGTCTACGTTTGGTTGGAAATCACCACCCGGTGGTGGACTAATCCTGATGCAATGGAGTGACACTTGACACCCACTGCAGTTCAATCAAGCTCATTCACTCCTCACATCTTGCACCGGAGCTATGGATCAGACTAGATGCTGAGAATCTGAAGTCAATGGGTCTGTCCCTTGCATAGTTGCAGTCTCTCTGTTGGTACTTGGTTAATCTTCTTGATTGGAGCGTTTTATGAAGCTTTTTCCTCGTGCTCTATGCTTGGATCACGAGGATCAGTCCATCCATGACGACAATACATTGGCCTTCGATAAGTATATAATTCTAAAAGACATCAACCCCTGGCTACTCGAGCACTGGTATTAAGAGAATACTCGGTTCATGTTTCTAGGACAGATCAGAAATTGAGTGATGGCCGAGCTAGCAAGAAGACGCTCCTGTCGTCCCTATGTCAACTATGGAGTATATCAAGCTTGTTGCTATCGCGCACTAGCTTCAGGGCAATATGCTATGATGAGTGATGACTACAGTAGCTAGCGAGTATTCAATTCAGGGAAATACTGTCATAGCCCTTGCGCTGGTCAAGCGTATCCTGGGTTGTGGCAGTAGAGATATATATTCCGAGCAGTTGAGATCACCACCACTATACTCCGTACCAGGCACCAAAGCCCTCTGAACAGATGATCACATCACAATCATATGTCTCTTTCGATTTACTCTGATTATCCGATTGCTAGAAGCTGGACGAAGAACACCGAAAAACATAGCAATCCTCTATTCCTTCTATCTAAGTGTCTGACGATGGGAGACTTGAGGGACCCTAATACATGATGTATGCACCTAACAAAGTCCGTCCGAGATTGACCACTAGGATTAACTCCAGGTCGAATTAGCAGGTAATATATTCATTCGAGGGAGGCACATCAATAATCTAAGCAAGCACTCTTTGCTCTGCACTAACGCTGCTCAGATGTATCATCCTTCACGCTCGTCCATATTGAGCAACCCCGCACATACAATCCGCGAGTGTGCTTCGACAACACCGTATACCTCAACACAACCTCCGCGCGCTCACACAACAACGATACATATGTTCTTTTCCGAGTGTCAAGATATTTTGCCCAACAATACACAACCTAAGGCGAATTGTTACATGTCATGATACAACGCCATGCCCAAAGCAGAAAACGCCGGGAAAATCACAACCCGCAATACAAACGACGCAATGCCTGCACAGCCTCTGATCCCATGCATTTTTCACCAAAAACAGCTGCCGCCCAATGAAACGTGCACCTATGCTGCACCGCGAGGCTTTGCCTTGGCCTCCTTCTTCGCCTTAGCCTCTTCCTTCTTGCGCTTCTTTTGCTCCTGCAGCTTCTCATCATGTTTGCGCTTGAGACTTGCCTTCTCTGCATCTGTTTTGGCAACTGGTTTGAAGAACCCTTCCAGCCGTGATTGTTGAGCTGTCTTTAGGTTCTTTTGTAGCCGAGCTGCTCCGTTGCGCACTCGGTCCTCATTGAAACCCTTGTCTTTGACTAGAAAGTCCACCAGAGCTTCAATATCGGGAGCCTCCCACTTGAAGTCACATTCGGGGTGATCGGCTGCCCTCACATCCGGATGATGGAACAATTCTCTTGCATCCTGGTAGGGCCAGTCTTCCGGAATCACGTACTTCTTCTTAGGGTCGCTCTCAATGGCCTCAACGACCTTTTCTAGGCTTCCATGCTCCCGAATTAGTTTCAAGGCGGTGTTTGGCCCGACCTTGGGAATTGGCTCCAAATAATCACACCCAAGAAGAATGCACATATCGATGAACTGAAATCACAAGGATTAGCATGGAAGCAGGGGTTGTACTGGGATGACATTTCGAACGATTGGATATTGTCATACCTGAGAGCGATCCATGTCAAGTCCCTCGAGCACACGATTCAGATGGATTTCCTGAATGGGCTCTTTTCTCTGTTCACTGAATGTAAGATGTCTGAGAAGGATCGGCGCCTCGAAACACAGGGTATCCATGTCCTCAGAGGCAGCAGCGTAAACCTTTCCTGCTCGCGCCAGCACTGCACATTGTGCCTCTGCTTCTGTCGGGGCATCGATGTACGGGACTCCCATCAACTTCAAAAGCTTTTTGCATTCCGCATTGTGCTCTCTTGTGACCCGTACTGTGCGGCGCGAGAACTTCTCGATCTCTTCCGCGGTACCTGTCTCCTTGGCCTCCTCGTGGGCCTCAGTGGCCTCGGCTTTCCGGGCAGTACGCTTCGCCAACTCGCCGGACTTGAGTTTGGGCGGAGCTCCATCGAAGACGTAGAGAGGTTTGATTCCGTTGTCGACCATGCGCAGGGTACGGTAGAACATGCCCATCAGATGCGACGTTGTCTCGCCGCTCTCGCTCATGAGCTGTTGGCCTTCGGAACGGACGGCGATGAGGAAGCTGTAAATGCTCATAGACCTGTCAGGGGTCAGTCAGTATACGCCAGAGTATTTCCACGAAGGTTCAACGCACGCATCCTATTTCACAAATCAATCATGTTAGTGATCCCGCAGCTTGCCAGCAGGCGCAGATGAGGATGAGGATGACGTACTATGGCGACCTTGCGGCCAAAATGATTCTTGATATCCCCTGACTTGACCGCATCCGGTGCATTCTCCTGGATCACCTGAAATAAGTCTGATATCTCCCGTCAGCATACTCTGGCTTCGAGCAATTCGGCGATCACCCGTGATCGGGACATGACGACAGAGTGCACTTCACATACGTTTAATACCCATTGTGAAAGGGCTAGATAATTACTGGCCTGATTCAAAGCAGTGAACCGATAGACCATTCGCTTCAGGAAGATTTTTGTTGCTGTTCAGGTGCAGTCAGAGAAATGTTCCAGTTGAAGCTCAAGGTCGCTAGCTCAACTCGCGATCCGACGCGCCGCGGAACGTTTGAGCGCGCCATACATCATTTGCACCATATTGGGCTTAGTGGCTGCGAGCTAAATTTACCACGTGATATGGCCAGCTTAAGGCTCTAAGGCTCCAAGGCTCTAACTATCTATCAGCCCCGCTAAAAGTTTAGCCTCAGGCCTTTAAGGCGGCGAGGCCCCCACGGCCCAGATTTGGGTCTCCGCGTGCGGGAATGGGAAAAGGAGTCACTAGCGGAGTAGGCGTTGCGATTCGTTGACGGCAGTTGTTGGTGTCTCCGTTGTCGGTCAGATAGATAACTCAAGTGACTGAGAAGGCCCCTAGGCAAGTAGACTAGGCATAGTTACTGGCCCCCAAGCTTGATTAATCAGTTTCCCCCTCAGGCTTCTTCTTCTAGTTCTACTAATGCCGGACCCCTCTTCCAACGGGCGATATCCGCTGTGGGTAAAAGACATAAAACAACGGTGTACTTCCTATGCTCTGTGCCCAACGATGAGTCTCTCTTCGTTACAATAATGAAAAGGAGCCGCATTCAGTTTGAAGCCAATGGCCAGACGTCGCCAGCCTCTCCCCAGGGCGCATACCCGCATACCGCTCCCGATGAAGACCTGAGACAGCAACAAAATTCGAAACACATTCCGAAGATATCGCGGCGGATTCGTGCCTGTACGAACTGCAAAAACCACAAAGTACGCTGTGATAAGGAGGGGGAGACGCCGTGTCAAAGATGTCGTCGCATGGGCTTGGACTGCGTTGTCAATAAGAGTCTCCAGACCTTGTTGGACGATGAAACAGAGTAGGAGTGGCCCATCCACAAGTTTATGCTCCGATATCGACGAACTGAGACGGGGCTGACTTTTGCTGGTGTTCATCGCAGATGGAAGACGGCGATTGAGCTTGCCATGACGGAGCTGCTCCGTAAGGCTCAATTACCGGACCTGTCATACTACCATGCCATCAACAAATCATTAACGGAGACACCGTCGAAAAGAAGAGATCGTAAAGGGTCGACGGCGTCGACGGACGATACTGGCAATGCGACGGCCCACGACCGACGACCAGGTTCGACAAGCTCCAACGTGGACTCTGTCTCGGCGGGGCCGAACTCGTCGTCAAACTATACCTTTCAACAACAACATGCGCAATACTCGTTGGACCGAGAAGAAAACGGGACATCTTCCTTGATTACAGCGCCGATGGGGAGCCTGTATGAAGTGACTCGGCTGAGCGATATCCCTCCAAGTTCCCCGAGTCGTCAGCATGCTCCCGACCGGGCACTCATTACCGATTTCATATCACGAGGAGTAGTAGAGCTTCGAGAAGCGGAAGAGTTGTTTCACCATTTTGATCAGGTGCTTAGTCGCTATCTGTGGGATGGCATTACGCTGGTGCACAAGGACCTCACATCTGTGCGGAATTCGTCCTCGATGCTTTCCGCGGCCATTCTTGCTGTGTCGGCGCTCCATCTGCCTAACAAAGAAAAGACGTTTGATATCTCCTATATGGAATTTGCGAAACTTGCTTCGGAATCGATGCTTGATAGGCATCATACCCTGGATGATTTGCGCGCACTATGCATCGGGGCATTCTGGCTTGCAGACGTTAGCTGGAAGCTTTCAGGGTATGCAGTCCGCATTGCGACTGAGAGAAATCTCCATCAATGCTATCGCAAGGCCATGCAAGGATCCCCAGAGCATACAGAACAAGTCAGGCTATGGTATCTTCTCTACGTATGTCTTCACCACTCCATGCCCTTGTGCAGTGATGACCTAACGCTTGCTAGACCTTGGAGCACCATTTCTCCATTGCGTACGGAAGACCACCCATCATTCACGAAGACCCGAGTATCACGAATCATAATACGTTCACGCTATCGCCGACCGTGCAGCAGTCCGATCTGCGCTTGCACAGCCAAGTCGACCTCTTTATCATCCTCACTCGGATCTATCACGCTTTTGGTCCCGACGTTGATCTGGAGGTTCCGGAGAGTGAGTTTTCGACGATCAACAAGTTTGACTCTGACCTTGGTGAATGGCGGTCTGCATGGCTGCCCCGTTTAGGTAAGTGGTATATTCTGTGCATCCCAGTCTTCCAGGACACTAAGGCGACGATCAACAACAGCCGGTAGTCGATATGTTGGCACATACCCTTACAAAGCTGTCTATCTGCATTATCACTTTTCCCGCTTGCAACTGAATTCCGTCGCTCTGCGGACCTATCACTCCTCGAATTCGTCGCGACCAATGTCTATCGAACGCAAGAAACATGCCAATCTGGCCATCGAATCTGCCGTCGAAACGCTTCTGGTGGTCCTTGATGAACCTGATATACAACGAGCTTTGATTGGCGTTCCTCTCTATCTTCACAGCATGATCACCTTTGCCGCTGTCTTTCTTCTCAAAATCGCAGCAAAGTGCTGCTCTGGCACTATACCCTGCGCACAGGGCCAGCAGAACTCCATTGCCGCCGCAGGACTGTCAATCGATGCGCCCTATGTGCGTGCCTTGGTTGGTAGGATTATCGAGCTGATGGTGACATGCAGCAAGCGCGCGAGTGAGCGCCACCTTACGCACCATATCGCGCGTGGCTTGCGTAAAATGCTTACAGGGCTCGAGGAATGGGAGAAAAGGAACTCAGGAAGCCAGCAGTCCCTTGCGCAACACTCTTACGAGGCGGCCGCCTCAATGTTCAAACCCATAATCATCCCTGGAGCACAACCCCTGGGTGAGCGAGATACTCTATTGAACCATCCGCCGCCCTTGCCTGGGATGGCTCCAATATCGGCCGAACGAAGCAATGGATACGAAGCTACCGCCCTGCATGGGAAAGCAAAGCTGGGTCTGTCTGAAGGGTCTCTCGATCCCATGATGGCGGATCTCTGGGGTTTCGACGAGGAGTATTTTCCTACGGGAGTCTTCGACTTTTTACAGTCGCAGATGCCTGCCTGATTTAGACTATGATACCCATATGTGCAGGAATCTTACGTTCCTAACTGCGCTGAGCGTGCAAGTTCCCCATCATGAGCGAGTCGGCAGGTTTCGTCCTTTTTTTTTTTTGAAACCTCTTTTTTTCCTGAAGCTCACTGATGTCAACTTCGACTGGAGTTCGGAGATATGGTCCAACACAGCCGTTGTTTGATCTCCATGGCCTGATTTGCCCTGTATTTCGAAACTACAGATAAGCTTCTAATTGCCCATTCCTGTCCTGATGGACATGATCTAGACGCAACCCATCGACGCATGCCATTTCCCAGGACTTCTCATACTTATACTCGACTAGTCACGGGAACAACAACTTCTTTTTTACATGGCCAGCATTGCAGTCTTCAAGAGAGCTGGACGATAAACTGCATGGCATAGACTAGTTGTACGCAGCGCTCGGACTGGTTCTAGAGATAGTGAATAGCGAATATACACATGCAGATACCCTGAAACTATGCTACATGCCATATCATCAAATAATATCTATCCGCATCTCTGAAGCTGTCTTCATTGATCGATCGCCATAAATAGAGATACATCAGCTCTGCAATGATAGGACAGGGATACATACCGACAGACGGAATTGATCCCGAGGCTTGTCCAGCAGCAGTTCGGAAGACCGAGAAACACCGAGTCGTCGGCCATGGAGCATGGGATACATATATATATCTATATCGGTAGTTAGCTACACACCTGAGAAGGTCAAGATTCTTTTACTCTTTTTCAATCATCCTCTTTCTATTATTGCTTCGCACGGAGTATACATCCCGATCCGTTGCCGAGGTCGTTTTATCCGGACAATCGGCCTCCCCGCAATCTGAGTGACATAACGTTCATTCCATCAGTGGCGCATTGCTTCTCAAATTGTGCAGCATTGAGACGAGAAAGATTTAGCGGCAATCGCCTGATACTGTCGCATTGAATTGTCCGCGCGACCTGTCTCATCTTCTCCTACGCCGGCTGTACTCTCAAAAACACCATGAACCGCTCACTCTTCCGCGCAGCTTCGCGCCATGTTCAGTCGGCCCATCGCCTCTACAAGGCACCCACAGTTTCACGTAGCACTTCGGTCAGGACGTATGCGACAACATTCAACTGGGAGGATCCCTTAGCAGCGTCAGAGCTGTATACAGAGGAGGAGTTGGCGATCCAGGACACAGCCCGACAGTATTGTCAAGAGCGATTGCTGCCCCGGGTGCTCGGTATGCTATTTCTAGAAAAAGCTGGATATTGTTAGAGCTATTCAGGATTAGACCGCTGACTCCACATGGCCTCGATAGACGCCTACAGAAATGAAAACTACGACCGCAAAATTCTGGAGGAAATGGGTGAGCTCGGCCTCCTTGGCGCGAACATTGAAGGATACGGCTGTGCTGGCGCGAGCACGGTCGCCTCCGGCTTGATCACAAAGGAAGTCGAACGGGTGGACTCCGGGTACCGGTCCGGCATGTCTGTGCAGAGCTCGCTGGCGATGACGGGTATCTACGAGTTCGGCACGCAGGAGCAGAAGGACCGATTCCTGCCGCAGCTGGCCACGGGCAAACTGGCGGGCTGCTTTGGCCTCACGGAGCCCAACCACGGCTCGGATCCCGGGTCGATGGAGACCGTTGCGCGCGAGCACCCGACCAAGAAGGGCTACTACCTGCTGTCCGGCTCGAAGACCTGGATCACCAACTCCCCCATCTCGGACATCATGCTGGTCTGGGCCAAGCTGGAGAGCACCGGCAAGATCAAGGGCTTCATCGTCGAGCGCAGCCGGTGCCCGCCCGGCACGCTGCAGACCCCCGCGATCAAGAACAAGACTGCGCTACGCGCCTCGATCACGGGTATGATCCAGATGGACGACTGCCCCGTGCCGGCGGAGAACATGCTTCCGGAGGTGGAGGGCCTCAAGGGTCCCTTCACCTGCCTGAACAGCGCCCGCCTGGGCATTGCGTTTGGCGCAATGGGCGCTCTGGAGGACTGTCTCGACCGCGCTCGCACCTATGCGCTGGAGAGAAAGCAGTTCAAGGGCAACCCGCTCGCGAAGTACCAGCTGATCCAGAAAAAACTGGCGGATGCGGCCACGGATGCTGCCTATGGAACTCTGGCTGCTACCCAGGTGGCTAGGCTCAAGGATGCGGGCAAGAGTACGCCTGAGATGATCTCTATGATCAAGAGACAGAACTGTGATCGTGCTCTGGCGAATGCGCGAGTGTATGTTACCCCTTGCAAAGCTTTCTGATGGTTCCACCGCTACAGGGGTATACTAATCTTATGGCTTCTTCCTGAACAGGCTCCAGGAAGTCTTCGGTGGGAATGCCACCAGCGACGAATACCACATCGGCCGACATGTCGCCAATCTCTTTGTGGTGCAGACCTACGAAGGACAGAGCGATATCCACGGTGAGTAACCCGCGCCGTTCATCCTGGGTTGGGCCATAAAGCTGATGCAGGTTTTCTTGTTTTAGCATTGATCCTGGGACGGGCCATTACAGGCGTTCAGGCGTTTGTCTAAGACATATCATATCGACATGGCATTCCTTTCCCGCGGGGTCCTTGGTTGATGATCTGTAGGTAGGAACTAGAAATCTTGACCATTGGAACCACTGTATATAACCGCGTTGCAGCATGACGATTGATGATAGCGCCACCTTCAATATGAGGGGGTTGATAAGTAGTCTGAGAGAGTACTATATTACAAATGTGTACAATGGATCTCTAGTCTAGAAGAGATATGTTGAGTTTATTGCTCCTTACCAGTTGCCACTCACTGTTCTAAGTACAAAAAGCTTATGAAGGCTTACTGTGGTCATGATTTGTAAAAAGTATGTAATCTCAATACGCCGCTGTAAAGAAATAAGCAAAGAATAAGAAAAAGAAAAAATAACAAGGCTGAAAAAAGGGAGTAAGGTACCTATCTGTAATGGCGTTTCCGATCAACCAGTCGGACTGTCGGAGGGGTAGGTAGATTGGACCCAAAATGAACCTGGAAAGTGGCGATGCATTGCCCGTTTCATGACAACAGAGATCCAATGTCCTTGCAGGTTATTGTAATGGAGATTCACTGCAATGGGTGTACTAGAGAAGAGGGAAATCATGACTGCCTAGAATGTAGGGCCTATTTGATATACAGTGAACTCTCGTATCTAAAGTAGTAAGGTATCTATCAGTATTCAGTAATATACAAGGTATGTGAGAAGGTAAAGTACATAGATGACGCAGTGTGGCTGGAGCAGCCACGTATTGAAATGAATCTGGTAAGAGGTGTAATACCGTCGTCACGTACTGTCCCGTCCTGTACGAAACCAGGTCGGGACATTCGCCTTCTCTCCCACTCTCTGCTTTTCTCTCTTTTCTCTCTTTTTCAGCCCAATTTCCCATCTCTCCCCCTCCTCTTCCTCTCTTCTTCTTCTTCTTCCTCTTCCCTTTTTCGCCCTCTCTGTTTCCGACGTAATCAAATTCCATCTTTTCCTGGTGAGTTCATCCATCAATATTTCCCCCCCGAGACCCCATCCTCCTTTTCTACTTCTTCTCTTTATATATCTTGTTGTCTCCATTCCTCAAAACCGTTACTGATCTTCAAAATCTGTGTGCGCAGAACTCCCGCTCGGAATTCGATACCTCTCTCACTGAGTGACTGATCTCCATCGACACTCTTTTTTTCCCACATCACACTTACCGTCGACATGGCTCTCAAGAGAATTAACAAGGAACTCACTGACCTCGGCCGGTAAGACCTGCATCTTTCTATCTCTCCTCATCGCTCTTCGTCTCTCTGCCTCTGGTTGCGTTGCTGTTTCGGTGTCTTGCCAACCCCCACCACTGCGGGGTGGCTCGGTCGCTCTCAGGGCGCTTCCCTTTTCCATCCTCCAAACGCCATGTCTTTCTCTCATGGCGTTGGTATTGACTGTGTGTTTATAGTGACCCGCCCTCGTCCTGCTCTGCCGGCCCTACTGGAGATGACCTGGTACGATATCCTATCCCCAATTGCTCGTGTTTTCCGTCTTTGCGATGTGTTTGCCGATCGCGGCGGGGCAATCTCGAAGAGTCAACATTGCCATCTACAACCAACTTGATCAACAACTCGTTTTGAAATCCCGTTACTGACATGGGTTTCTCTTGGATAGTTTCACTGGCAAGCGACAATCATGGGTCCTGTGAGTTACACTTCTCCCCCGGTCATAACCCGGTTGTTAGTTGCGGTCGCATTTGAGTTCTTGCCACTTTTGAGTCAGAAGAAGTGGAATGACTTCGAATGAACCGCTTGACTGTTGACCTGGCTAACATCGTCCTTGACAGAGTGACTCGCCATACTCGGGAGGCGTCTTCTTCCTGACCATTCACTTTCCTACCGACTATCCCTTCAAGCCACCAAAGGTCAACTTCACCACTCGCATCTACCACCCCAACATCAACTCGAATGGCAGTATCTGTCTGGACATCTTGAGGGACCAGTGGAGCCCTGCTCTCACAATCTCCAAAGGTTTGTCTCCACGGGATTTATTTACTGACGATTACCGCTAACTTTCTCCCAGTGCTGCTGTCGATCTGCTCGATGCTCACAGACCCCAACCCGGACGACCCGTTGGTGCCTGAGATCGCCCACGTCTATAAGACCGACCGCCCCCGGTACGAAGCGACGGCCCGCGAATGGACACGCAAATACGCTATTTGATTTCCCACAGTTGACTTTTGCACGGCCACCTTGGGTCTGCCCAACTCCTTCTGCGTCTTCTTTCGCTCCGTTAGATCAGATCCGAAGCCTGGCGTACCGTGATCGTAGATCCTTTCCTTGCTTTCCAGTGTGAACAATTCGCGTCTTTTCGAATTCGTGTTCCTTTTCTTCGCTTTTTCTTGACGGCGGGAAATGTCATATCCAACGATCATTATGACCAAATTCTCTTGATGCATTCATGGCAGTTTTTCTATCTTGACTAGATGGAGTCAGACAATCCATTTGATGAACATAAAAACCTTGAAAAGGCTGACGTTCTTGTTTCTCTTTCTACTTCTTTTTTTTTTCTTTCTTTTTGGGAGGGGGGAGGGAGGAGAGGAGAGGAGCCTCGGAGGATGTTGCTCGTATGGTTGGGAAAGGCGTGGAGGCAAGGATCGAGGAGAGTGGAAAGAGGAGGGCGACTCTCGGGG